>NC_135263.1:6350802-6950802 GCF_964204865.1 Styela clava
TTGATGGGAACACAAAAATATCGGAAAATATTTTTTTCAATGTTACATGCAAACTCTAAGGTTCGAGACCAGATGCGAATATGATCCGCAAAGTTCCGACACTTCTTAACAGTAATTTTGAATAGTACCAATAGGGATAAGTATTATATATAAAAGTTGAAGTTAACATAGCGGGACTTTATGATTTATGGGGTTTCAAATACAGGCGAAAAACAATATTTTCTGAAATTTGATGCGTACTCGGTATATCGAGGCCGAATTCGAATATGTTGCTTTATATGCCGACAACTTTTGACAACGATTTCGATCACATGTACAAGTCAAGTGTCTAACACCAAAGTATGATTAACAGCGGAACAAAACTTAACAAAATATGCCCCTTCAAAAATTGACAAAAAATCATAATTTGCTATATTTCGTGCGAACTTAATAATTCGATGCCGAATACGAATATGATCCGCAATATGCCGACAACTTTTAACAGTAATTTTGAATAGTAGCAATAGTGAAAAGTATTATAAATAAAAGTTGAAGGGAACAAAGCGGGACTTTATGATTTATAGGGCTTCAAATACAGGTAGGGCTGGGCATTTTCGAATACCTTGTGATTTCAGAATCGAATCGAATAATTTTTTCGAATCGAATCGAATCTCGAATACTTGAAAATATAAAATTGTAAGCGACTTTATCATAGTAATTGGTCCTCTCAACAAATGAATTACTGAAGACATAAAATAAATCACTCAGATAGATTACTGAGCGTTCACACAGAATAACAAACACGTTTTATCAATAACTCACTACAGAAAATAGTCATATGTTAGAATTTCGTTGAAAAAATATGACTTCAATGAAAAAAAATTGGGGAATTCACCTCGACCATTAGCGGAAAGATAAAAACAAGATGGCGGCGATTCGAAATTCCAGTCTGAACCGATTCGAATAATTTACTATTCGATTCGATTCGAATATTCGATTCGAAATGCCCAGCCCTAAACAGGTCAAACACAAGATTTTCTGAAATTTGATGCGTACTCGATATATCGAGGCCGAATTCGAATATGTTGCTTTATATGCCGACAACTTTTAACAACGATTTCAATCACATGTACAAGTCAAGTGTCTAACACCAAAGTATGATGAACAGCGGAACATAACTTAATAAAATATGGCCCTTCAAAAATTGACGAAAAATCAGATTTTGCTGTATTTCGAGCGAACTCAATGATTCGATGCCGAATTCGAATATGATCCGCAAAGTGCCGACAACTTTTAACAGTAATTTTGAATAGTACCAATAGTGAAAAGTATTATATATAAAAGTTGAAGAGAACAAAGCGGGACTTTATGATTTATAGGGCTCCAAATACAGGATAAAAACAAGATTTTCCGAAATTTGATGCGTACTCGATATATCGAGGCAGAATTCGAATATGTTGCTTTATATGCCGACAACTTTTGACAACGATTTAGATCATATGTATAAGTCAAGTGTCTAACACCAAAGTATGATCAACAGCGGAACAAAACTTAAAAAAATATGTACTTTCAAAAATTGACAAAAAATCAGAATTTGCTATATTTCGTGCGAACTTAATAATTCGATGCCGAATTCGAATATGATCCGCAATATGCCGCAATATGTGGAGGAATTATTGACCGAAGCCCTGCCTTGTCAGTTTTAAAAAGACGTGCCCTGGTATCATTTACGTTTTTCATATTTGCTCCATACAGTTGCACAAACAAATTCCTCAGCGTTATTTTTTAATGCCTCGTTAAGCTCAAAAGATCTTCATAGTTTAGAAAAATCTCAATGAAGTCCTCCAATATCAACTTGATGTGCAGTTTCAAGTGCAGAAGAGTTTCAAAATATTTCAATATGAATGCCTCATCTAAGCTGTTTAAAACTGTTATGATTCTCTTATACCTTTACGCTTTTCTTCAAGACTTCTCCTTCGATCCATTTTATTCTACTGGTATAGCGCTGATAGAAGCAGCGATTAGAGCCTGCGTTAGGTTGGATTAGTGAAACATTGCCGATTTCTTTTGTAGTAGGCTATAGTATCTTTGAGGTTATACAGGTTTTAGACGAATAAAAATACCACTAAATACTGACTAATACTTCTCATACATAATGCATTTTATCTGGTGTACTACAGTCATGCAGTGTTTGCATACAAGAATATATCTACACTTATTTCGATAAATCACACAGTCTGAAATGTCCTGTATATTTTAAAACATCAAATGGGACAACACTAAAAGGCTGAAGGAAGAAACGGATGAAGTGGAGGGAAAACGGAAGTTGAAGTGTTCCCAAAGGTGAAAAATTAAAAAACACTAAAAGGCTGAACACTAAAAGGAAGAAGTGGATGAAATTTCTTCCGACGGGTAGTTAGGTGGCTGAAGTCACTAAAAAGCTGAACACTAAAAGGAAGAGGTGGATGAAATATTTTCCGACGAATAATGAGGTGGTTGAAGTCACTAAAAAGCTGAACACTAAAAGGAAGAAGTGGATGAAATTTTTTCCGACGAATAATAAGGTGATTGACGTCACTAAAAAGCTGAACACTAAAAGGAAGAAGTGGATGAAATTTTTTCCGACGAATAATGAGGTGGTCGAAGTCACTAAAAAGCTGAATACTAAAAGGAAGAAGTGGATGAAATTTCTTCCGACGAATAACGAGGTGGTTGAAGTCACTAAAAAGCTGAACACTAAAAGGAAGCAGTGGATGAAATTTCTTCCGACGAATAATGAGGTGGTTGAAGTCACTAAAAAGCTGAACACTAAAAGGAAGAAGTTGATGAAATTTCTTCCGACGAATAATGAGGTGGTTGAAGTCACTAAAAAGCTGAACAGTAAAAGGAAGAAGTTGATGAAATTTCTTCCGGCGAATAATGAGGTGGTTGAAGTCACTAAAAAGCTGAACACTAAAAGGAAGAAGTTGATGAAATTTCTTCTTGCGAATAATGAGGTGGTTGAAGTCACTAAAAAGCTGAACACTAAAAGGAAGCAGAGGATGAAATTTCTTCCGACGAATAATGAGGTGGTTGAAGTCACTAAAAAGCTGAACACTAAAAGGAAGAAGTTGATGATGAAATTTCTTCCGACGAATAATGAGGAGGTTGAAGTCACTAAAAAGCTGAACAGTAAAAGGAAGAAGTTGATGAAATTTCTTCCGGCGAATAATGAGGTGGTTGAAGTCACTAAAAAGCTGAACACTAAAAGGAAGAAATGGATGAAATTTCTTCCGACGGATAATGAGGTGGCGGAGGTCACTGAAAAGCTGAACACTAACAGAAAGAAGTGGATGGAATTTCTTCCGACGGGTGGTGAGGTGGCTGAAGTCACTAAAAATCTAAACACTATAAGGAAGAAGTACGTTAGGGTTAGATGATATTTTGTCTCATCAATTTTGAGGCGGTTGAAGTCACTAAAATACCGAACATTGGGAGAGTTAAATAGCCAAAACATATCCCGACGGAAGTGAGATTGGATGAAGACCCTGAAAGCGGACTGATGAGTAGGCATGCCCCTTTTAGATTTATGAATTGAATCGATTCAAATCGCAATTTTTTTCGAATCTGATTTACGCGATTCGAAAGAAAGAGAGCCATTTAGCGAAGAAAAACAAACACTCCAAATATCACCAATTGCCAGACGGGAATGTAAATGAATTTTTCGTTATTTACTTTTATTGATCTGCCTTCATTCATTTTCATGTTCAGCGCAACACACCCTGATCATCACTCGAGATGCTGACGTGCTGTGTGGGTAATTAATTTCCTCCAATCTGTCAGTTGAGTATTTCACTGAATGACCTAAGTTTCTATCACACGCAAATTTAAATGGATCGTATACTCGAAAGTTCATTGCAATTTTGTTAAAAATATGCAACATCACACCTTCTCTGCGACTAAGTTATGGTACGCCTTGACATGAATTGATAAACGATCAGATACCGACTTCTAGAAAACATTTAATTTTGATTGAAATTTAATTTAAACTTCGTTGAAATTGAAATATTGGTACTACTGAAGTATGCGCACCAAGATGTCGCACAATCTGATCCCTAACCTCGTACACCAGTGATTTTCAACCTTTTTTGTATCGCGGAACACTTTTTTTATTCTAAAATTGTGACGGAACACCAAATGAGATTTTTGGAAATAAACTATATTATGCAATTAACTGACATCGATCATTTCGGAAAAAAATAAATTAACGAGATTAATATTAGCTTGTCAACTTCAGCTTGAAAAGACGTTACACATATTCCGATTCAGAGCTACCGATGAGCTAGGAACAGAAATGGTATTTTAATGTAATATCTGGGCCTGTTTCGATGAGTTTCAATTTTTTATTCTGGCTGGAATTTAATTGAGAGAGACAAACACGCATCTCTTTCTCGACGACTCTCCATTTTTTGTGTTTTTATACTCTTATGGCGGCCAAGAAAAGGGTGGGCAAAATCGAATATTTTTTTCGAATCAAATAATTCGAATATTCTTAACAAATACCGAATATTTTTTATACGCAGCAGGGTCCAGAACGTCGGAGGTAGATTTGGAAATTAATAGAAACATTGAAAATCGGCAACAAAGCGATTTTTACTGGTTAATTTCGTCATATGCGCTGATATTTTGTCCCCCTGAACGTTTTTAAATTCCCGCCATTTGTTCTTTTGCGCAACTATTAATTCCCGTGGGTCGGCGGAGATCGAGATTTCATATTATTGATATAACTATGAGTTCACATCAGCGACAGATTTTAATGACATTAAGGAGTGATTTCAAAGCCAAATTAATTGTATTCTGATATTTATCTTTTGCGCCGACTCTGATCTAACTTATCGCCGTTTGCAAATTAAACGTCCCAGTTTTAAGCAAATAATATTATCATTATCGTCAGCGGGATGCACACATTTAATATTAAGACGACAATTGACTTTATTAGGCTCAGTGTTATTTTCGAAATAAATCAATTTGATACTGTGATTAGATAAATCTGTGAAGCTGTGATTGCGTGAATAAAGAATGTCGATTTAAAATCTGAAATAAAGGCATTTCTACGTTGTCGTTTGGCAGCACTCTTGAACGATATTTTACATACGCGACCTGATACCAAAAAATTGTAAACAATTTTGTGCCCAAGTGCTTTTCGTACCTAGTAGAAGGGAAGACGCTAATTAGAATTAATCACCTCAAGTCACCATTTATTTTACAACAAATCAATACCCCGACCAATATCATAGCTAATATCGTTACCGGGAAATTCATAATTTTATTTACGGAATTTGCAAATTCAACACTCCACTTGACGATTTTGATGATGCCACGCCCTAATTAATACTGCAGGAAAAGCTTCAAAATGCAACAAATGTAGTCAATTCCGATGATCCATGGTCGAGTATAATGTTCACATTTTTGAAACATTATTTGGTCAAGGATGAAATGGATCACTAAAAATACACGCCGAGCTATTAGAAAGTCCATTAAAAGAGAGTATGGCCTGTCATTTCTTATCTGGTTATAAGTTTTTATACCGGCTTTTCAAAACTCTGACTCGCCATTTTCAAATCTATGCTATTTATATGGTACTCCCGTGGTATGTGAACCAAGATGGCGGACACACGAACGTAGTATGTGTACCAAGTTAGGGTCAGGCCATAACTTCAGGTACGAATACTATAGGAGTCACCTGGCTAGTCTCCGAACTCGTAATAGAACTAAAATGAGGAAAATTTGAACAAAATTTTGGCCTAACCTGGTACACATACTACGTTCTGGTGTCCAACGTCTTGGTTCGCATATTACAGGAGTACCAATTATATAACTCGAATTTTCTGACGTCCTAAAATTGCCGTTTTCACCATGTATCGAAAACGTCTTTGTAACTCTTAATTTCCGAAAATGATTTTCTATTCGGGTCAAGCATGCGGAGGCTGGTAACTTTATTTTAGATATCTTATCTGGGTTGACGTTTCTACATTTACGGACTAGTGTCGGCACGCTTTTTGCAAAATAACAGTGGAAGCCGAGGGTGAATTCTCGCGTAATCCAAGCGATCGATTTACCGGCGTGAATTCCGTGCCCAAGCAAAGCGGTACAGATAATGTGGTATTGTACATACGAATAGTAAAATGGCATTCGAATATTTTAATATTGTATTCGCTATTCGAATATTTTGCACAGCCCTAGACCGGTCATGCTTAAAAAACTCATTCCGCAAAGATAGGTAGTAGAAAATAATAGCAAGATTGGAAGCGGTTGTGAACCGCGCTTTGTGAAATTTATATAAATCCATCGGACGGTTAAATATCAATTATGACATCATAATACTGCAAAAAAGCAATTTTCCGCGGAACACCCGGAGGTCTCTCGCCGGTTGAAAATCAATGATCTATAGCAGTGGCCGGCAACCTTTTTTCAGTAACGGACCGGTAAAGCCTGACCAGAATTTTGGCGGACCACCTTTATACAAACGAACTAATCTAATAAATAATATGCGTTAGAAAATGTATGTTGACAATACATTCAAAAACGAAGGTGATACTATTCACGTAACGCATTTCTTACGTTAAAACCACTTCGATCTGTCGTTTTTGTAATTGCCATTTTAAAAACCCAACCTCACATGAAGATAACAATGGCATTGTACGTTTTCATGTCACCTTTCTACGGACCGGTAGTGACCTTTCCGCGGACCGGCGATGGGCCGCGGCCCGGTGGTTGCCGACTACTGATCTATAGTATATGAAGGAATTTGCATACAATAAACACTGGAATAACTGTTATCTACAACATGACTATATTACCATGCATTTCATGTTTGCAGATTACTGCGATATATTTTTATATACCATGAGTTACGTTATCAGAATTAAATTAATACGGCAAGCATTTAAAATAGTGCTATCGGTCATAGATTTGAACATTTTGCGCAACACAAAATCATCCTAGTAAAAGTCCATACTTTTATATACCAACCATTATCCAAATTATTTGCAAAAAGCGGGATAAAGTATAAATTATATTTCTGACTTGCGACAATTTTTTCGTGAGTACGTAAATACGAATGGATTTTTTTTATATTCGGGCACTTCAATGTCCGCATATATATCTTTTATTATTTTATAAATACGAAAATATGTATCAAGAATTAATTATAATCGGGCAGTTTACCACACATTTTAAGTCCATGGATCGCCGTTGTATTTTGTAAATACGAACAAAGGAATCAAAAATTAATAATAATCGCGCAGTTGACCACACATCTATGTACATAGATTGCCGTGATATTGTGCCCGAATATAATTTATTTTTGATTCCGTATTTCATTCCTTTAACTTAATATCTGTTTTTATAAATTTTGCAAGCAGTTCACGCACGAAGACTTTGAATAATGATGTATTAGTCAAATCGAAGTCCTGTTAGACCACTGGTTCTCAACCAATGGGCCATGGGCCACTGGTAAGCCTCAGAGGCATTTTGAGGTGGGCCACAAACATATTATAAATTACAAGGTTTGTTGATCTAGAACAGCTAGATATGAAAATATATATATATTAATTTGTTTGCACATTACATCAAAATTAAAAAGAATATAACGAGAATGTCATGGCCTTCAATTCGCCAGGCTCGAACTGAGCATAACATACAAAAAATTACCAAAAAACGAATCCACGAGGACATTGTCTTATAAATACGAACAGAACAAACATTAAATTACCCAATTCCTAATATATTAAATTTTCAAGTATTCCTCACTATCCGTCGGAAGAAATTTCATCCACTTCTTCCTTTTAGTGTTCAGCTTTTTAGTGACTTCAACCACCTCATTATTCGTCAGAAAAAATTTCATCCACTTCTTCCTTTTAGTGTTCAGCTTTTTAGTGACTTCAACCACCTCATTATTCGTCGGAAGAAATTTCATCCACTGCTTCCTTTTAGTGTTCAGCTTTTTAGTGACTTCAACCACCTCATTATTCGTCGGAAGAAATTTCATCCACTTCTTCCTTTTAGTATTCAGCTTTTTAGTGACTTCAACCAGTGACTTCGACCACCTCATTATTCGTCGGAAAAAATTTCATCCACTTCTTCCTTTTAGTGTTCAGCTTTTTAGTGACTTCAACCACCTCATTATTCGTCGGAAAAAATTTCATCCACTTCTTCTTTTTAGAGTTCAGCTTTTTAGTGACTTCAACCACCTCATTATTTGTCGGAAGAAATTTCATCCACTTCTTCCTTTTAGTGTTCAGCTTTTTAGTGACTTCGACCACCTCATTATTCGTCGGAAAAAATTTCATCCACTTCTTCCTTTTAGTGTTCAGCTTTTTAGTGACTTCAACCACCTCATTATTCATCGAAAAAAATTTCATCCACTTCTTCCTTTTAGTGTTCAGCTTTTTAGTGACTTCGACCACCTCATTATTCGTCGAAAGAAATTTCATCCACTTCTTCCTTTTAGTGTTCAGCTTTTTGGTGACTTCAACCACCTCATTATTCGTCGGAAAAAATTTCATCCACTTCTTCCTTTTAGTGTTCAGCTTTTTAGTGACTTCGACCACCTCCTTATTCGTCGGAAAAAATTTCATCCACTTCTTCCTTTTAGTGTTCAGCTTTTTAGTGACTTCAACCACCTCATTATTCATCGAAAGAAATTTCATCCACTTCTTCCTTTTAGTGTTCAGCTTTTTAGTGACTTCAACCACCTCATTATTCGTCGGAAAAAATTTCATCCACTTCTTCCTTTTAGTGTTCAGCTTTTTAGTGACTTCGACCACCTCATTATTCGTCGGTAAAAATTTCATCCACTTCTTCCTTTTAGTGTTCAGCTTTTTAGTGACTTCAACCACCTCATTATTCGTCGGTAAAAATTTCATCCACTTCTTCCTTTTACTGTTCAGCTTTTTAGTGACTTCAACCACCTCATTATTCGTCGGAAGAAATTTCATCCACTTCTTCCTTTTAGTGTTCAGCTTTTTAGTGACTTCAACCACCTCATTATTCGTCGGAAAAAATTTCATCCACCTCTTCTTTTTAGTGTTCAGCTTTTTAGTGACTTCAGCCACCTAACTACCCGTCGGAAGAAATTTCATCCACTTCTTCCTTTTAGTGTTCAGCCTTTTAGTGTTTTTTAATTTTTCACCTTTGGGAACACTTCAACTTCCGTTTTCCCTCCACTTCATCCGTTTCTTCCTTCAGCCTTTTAGTGTTGTCCCATCAAATGTCAGCCTACAATTTGATGCATAGTTTCCCACCTCTCAGTCGCTTCATTTCGTTCAACTCCTGCATGACTTATAACTGCTGCCCAGGTTCTTGACCACTTCATGAATTTAGACAAACTGACTTCAGTAAAATTAGTTACTTTCCCCTCTTTCTCACAAAGGTGCATTACACAAACGGTCATTATCTTCTAAATCAAATTTGTTGTAGTAGGTAGGTTAAATAGCAGTATAAGTCTGCTGAATACTCAAGAATCGTCAATAAATTAATCATAAACCTTTCATACAAGCATGAAAATACCGTATCGGTGCATGGGAGGAGGGTTGGTAGCATAAAAGTCATATTGGGGATGGCAAAATAGGGATGGCAAAATACGGTCGAAAGGTGGCAGATTAGGGATGGCGAAATAGGGACGAAAAGCCAAATTGGGGATGGCAAAATGCGGTCGAAGCGTGGCAGATTAGGGATGGCGAAATACGGTCGAATGGTGGCAGATTAGGGATGGCAAAATGCGGTCGAAGCGTGGTGGCAGATTAGGGATGGCAAAATGCGGTCGATGGCTGTCACTTTTTGCCAAATCGACTGTCATAATGCGCTGTTTAGTATACAGATAACAATAAACAATTGCCTCAAAATTACAAAGAAATATGGCCAAAGTGTTTAGATTTGGGGCTGATGAAATGGATTAGTACCTGTCAAATTCGGGCTGGGAAAACACTGTCGATGAGTGTCAAAATGGGATGGCGAAATGGGGTCGAAGCGTGGCAGATTACGGATGGCGAAATGCGGTCGAAGCGTGGCAGATTAGGGATGGCAAAATGCGGTCGAAGCGTGGTGGCAGATTAGGGATGGCAAAATGCGGTCGAAGCGTGGTGGCAGATTAGGGATGGCGAAATACGGTCGAAGCGTGGCAGATTAGGGATGGCAAAATGCGGTCGAAGCGTGGTGGCAGATTAGGGATGCCGAAATACGGTCGAAGCGTGGCAGGTTAGGGATGGCAAAATACGGTCGAAGCGTGGCAGATTAGGGATGGCGAAATGCGGACGAAGCGTGTCAAATTGGGGGTGGCGAAATAGGGTCGATTCCTGTCAGGTTAGAGATGATGAAATATGGTCGATGCGTGTCAGATTAAGGAGGGCGAAATAGGGCAGTGGGTTGACGGGTGTCATGTTAAGGATGGCGAAATGCGTGTCAGATTTGGAAACGAACATTGTCAAATTTAAGGAACTAATCTGATCAGTGTTTCACATTTTAAAATTCATTTAAAAGGTATTGTCCGATTTTACATCTTGTCTTTATTTTATGATTAATTTTAATGTTTTACATATTATTACATTTTTCTCATCGAGTCTTGAACATTTTTTTATATTTTTCTGGTTAATAATTTTAATACAATCTTTTAATGTTTGATATATTATTACGTTTCTCTCATCAAGTTTTGGGTACTCCTGAAGTATGCGCACCAAGATGTCGCACAACCTGAACCCTAACCTGGTACACAACCTGAGTTCAGGTTGTGCGCCAGCTTGTTGCGCATATTTCAAGAGGTCTGCATTGGCTGGCATAGCATTGTGGATCGTGCCATTATTTATGAGGTCATATGTTTTATCTCTTTCGTCATGGAAATTTCAATTTTTCCCTGGTATTATTGTCCCTACAATTTTTTACGCCACCCCGAAGCCTGCGATATTTCTATTCCAAATACTGTTATTAAACAATTCTTTTCAATTACAAATATTTTAAATTGCTCAAGTATATATGTAGAAGAATCCTGTTTTGCTTTAAAATATTTTGGCATAATTCACGATCACACTGCATGAAGAGTTCATTCTCCGTGTTTCGTTAATTTTAATTCTCAAAATTTCTTTCGAAGTTAATTGGTTTTATAATTTGAATATAACCTTTTGATGTAAAGATGTGTTCGATATATTATGCTATAAAATGATTTTTATGATATTGGGTGAATTCCTATCTAGAGGAGAGTCTTTGAATAGGAATATACGTTGTAGTATTACTCACTTTTGTATAATATTATTCATGAAAACGCGACAAACTATTTGAACTGCGTAAAAATGAAAATGCGACTTTTGTATAACACTGGCAAAGAATCTACAAAAGGCAAGGTAATTAAACATAGGGATTTTGGTATAAACAGTTCAAAAACCAACTAATAGAAGATTTCAACACAAAATGTTGGAAACCACCAAATTCATCCATTTTATCGTTTTTCAGAAAGAAAATGTCGAAGAATAGTTTGACTTTTTAGGAATCTTCTTGCATGCTTTACTTCTTGAGGAACATAATTACCATTACTTGGTACAGAATCCAACCCATGTCTTACTGGATAGCGAAGGAGCAACTTATAAATTAATGTGTTACGTGTAACGCAAGTCTTGTTCTCTGTTGCAATTGAATTCCAAGGAAAGACGCATTTGCGAGGAATTTTTTGTGCTGTTTGGAATAGGGTGGGTTAGACCTTGATGCTATATATATCCGCATTGTTTAATATTTAATGGTGCTTATAACTGGCGTAGTTTCGTGCACCGTTATTTCGCGTTCAAATGCGTTTGATGAGGTATTAATTTTGAGCTAGTAATACGTTCAATATTCATATCTAATGATTGTAATATTTGTTCTGGTGAGTATAAGATACAAAAAGCCTTTCTAGATTTTCAATTGAAATCAAATGAAATTATACTTTCAAAAACTTATAGGCGAAATGTTTTGAAAACATTCTGCGCTGAGCAGGGTCTCTATAATTGTACGGACATTTAGCGAAATAAAGCCAGTGAAATACTTCCCTGAATATTCGACATTTACACTGGAGTCAAATTACTACTAATCTGCAACTGAAAATTTTCAACCTAATTGTTTTTGAACTTTACAAAACAATCTCAAACATTTGATGGTCAGAAAACGCTAATGTTTCATGTAGTAGTCAGGGAACACGCAATTTGATGGGTTAGTCTAGCAGGAATGGCGAACCTTTTTAAAGAATTGGGTCGAAAATTATTGTTGTATTGTAGAAAAGAAGACTGTGGTTCGTAGACAGGGTTGTCCAAAACGAATCAAATATTCGAATACATTTTCGGCTGATTTTCGAATGATATATAGTCTCTTTTCATCGTAAACACGGTTTTTCATTTTTGCGGGAATCTTCAAACGATTTTACACATTCATTTCCATTACGTCAAGAAATTGAAGATTATTCAATGTCGTAATTGTTATGATACCCAATAAATTGTCGCAAGTCGGAAAACAAGTCGATTTATTAGAGAAAATAATCAATACTTTTTCCCGCTTTATGGCAAATAATTTTGATAATGATATTTGAAAGTTTCGACTTTTTACTGGGATGATTTTCTGTTGTGCAAATTATTCATATCCATGACCGATACCAGCATATAAAATTATTATGCGTTATTAATTTAGTTTTGTTTAACGTAACTTATGGTTGCGACGACAATTTGTGAGCATAAAATGTGTAGTGAACTGCCCGATATTATTCATTTTTGATTCCTATTTTCGGATTTACTGAATAATAAAAGTATTATTACTCTGAAATCTACTGGAATTTGTGGACTTAAAATGTGTGGCAAGGTGCCCGAATATAATTAATTTCTTATTCGTATTCACAAAATAATATTACTCAAAAATACACTACACGGACTTAAAATGTGTGGTAAAGTGCCCGAATATAATTAATTTTTTATTCGTATTTACAAAATAATAAAAACATTATTACTCCAAAATACAACGGCAATTTGTGGGCTTAAAATGTGTGGTAAAGTGCCCGAATATAATTAATTGCTGATTCGTATTTTCGTATTCACAAAATAATAAAAGTATTATTACTCCAAAATACAACGGCAATTTGTGGGCTTAAAATGTGTGGTAAAGTGCCCGAATATAATTAATTGCTGATTCGTATTTTCGTATTCACAAAATATTAAAAGTATTATTACTCCAAAATACAACGGCAATTTGTGGGCTTAAAATGTGTGGTAAAGCGCCTGAATATAATTAATTTTTGATTCGTATTTTCAGACTCTTGGAAGAATTGTCCCAAGTCGGAAAAATAATTTATACTTTATCCCGCTTTTTGACAAATAATTTGAATAATGGTTGGTATTTGAAAGTATGAACTTTTTACCAGGATGATTTTGTGTTGCGCCAAATATTCAAATCCATGACCGATACCACTACTTCAAATGCCTTGCCATATTAATTTAAATCTGTTAACGTAACTAACTCATGATTACGTCGACTTATAAAAGAATAAAAGCGTTACTATCCTAAAATATATATCGCAGTAATCTGTGAATATGAAATGCTTGGTAATATAGCCAGTTATTCCATTGTTTATTGCATGCAAATTCCTTCGCATATTATAGATAGGGGTGGGCAAAATCGAATATTTTTTTCGAATCGAATAGTTCGAATATTTTTAACGAATACCGAATAACGAATATTTTTTTATACACAACAGGAGGTCTACAACGTCGGTCGATACTCCCTTTGAAAATTAATAAAGACATTGAAAAATCGGCTACAAAGCGTTTTTTACTGGTTAATTTCGTCATAATCATGATTGTTTTTGTCACCGTGACCGTTTTTGCGGTGATATATAATCTATAATACCGCCCTTTCTGTTATTTGCAAGTATTAATTCTTTCGCGTCGGCGGACATCGACGTTTATATTTCGGGTTTACCCGTGCGTTCACGTCGGCAACAGCTGTTAAAACCATTAGGGATTGATGTAAAAACCCAAATTAATATTATTCTAATTTTTATCATTTGCGTTAGCTTTCATATTACTTATCAACGTTTGTAAATTTACCGTCACAATATTAGGCGAACGGTGATATTATTATCGATACCGGGATGCAGATATTTATTAAGACAATACCGTAATAAACTTTGCTATGCTTTTCTATGGTGTCTATGTTACTTTACAGATAAACCCCGCAGAGCTGCGATTGCGTCAATCCCGAATGTTGATTTAAAATAGTGACTAAATAATTCGGCAATAAAGGCATTTCTGCGTGGCCATATGACGAGATGACGTTAATAAACAGCGCTTCTTGAATAATAATTTGCATATGCGACCTAATGCTGAAAAAATTGCACTTTTGTACTTTTGTGCCTAATAGATGGTCAGACGCTATTTATAACTACCGGTAACTCTTCCAAGTTCCGACGTTTTCTTTCAGCAAACCGCGCGGTCATTATAGCTAATATCGTTACCGAGTAATTCACAATTTTATTTACGGAATTTGCGAATTCACTTTTACTTCTCTTGACAATTTTGACAATGTCACGCCCTATTTATTAGTGCAAAAATGCTCAAAATATAACGAATGTAATCATTTCCGACGATACAACAATTCGTAAACGAGACAGTGCGCGTTGTTACATCGAAATTCACGATTGATTTTACGCCATACTCCTGTTCACGATTTCTACACTCCACCCGCCATGCATGCCCGAGTGAAATGTTTACACTTTCGAAACATTATTTGGTCAAGAATGAAAGGGATCACCAAAGAATTATTTGAAAGTACATTAAAAGAACTATGTCCTGCCATTTCTTTTCTGGTCATAGCTTGTTCGTGTTATACTATGTATATATGGTTTCACGCAAAAGTTAATTCAACTTTTAATTTTCGTTAAACAAATTCATGTTTGGTTCATTCATGAAACGGCTAATCACGTGCCGCCAATCATACGGAGTTTAAAATCTGGAATATTTATTTTAAATACCTCATCTGATTTGACGTTTCTAAATTTAGGGAACGGTGTCGGTACCTCTTTGTGCAACATAGGGGATTGAAATGAACGATCAAAACGCAAAGAAAACAAATAACACCACAACGCAAAAACGATTTTTCAAATTTGTCTGTTAGCGAGCGAGCTTGTAGGTGAATTCTCGCGCAATTCACGATCGGTTCACAGACGTTCCGTGTCCAAGCGAAGCGACGCAGATCACGTGGTACCCGATATTCGAATAGTAAAATGCCATTCGAATAATTCAATATTCGATTCGCTATTCGAATATTTCGCCCAGCCCTAATTACCTTAGTCCTTCAACTTCAAATGTATTCGAAACAGTGAACTATTCGGTATTGGCCACTCGTAGGTATTTAATTGATGAGAAACCCGCTGCCGCGATTTTTCCGTGAGACTCATAATCTTTGAAGTTGAAGGACTAAGGTAATATCTTGTACTCGATTTTATGTAATTTGTGTAATACTAATTACCGAAATATGTTTCAACGCTACGGTAAATATTCCCGTGGTTTCAAAAGAGCTTTGAAACGGGATTTCACTGTATGAGAATTGCATTTTTAGATTGGCTTTCTGCCATGTTGAAGTCACTACCACTCTAATCACAACCCCCTAACGACTACGTGATTGAAGAGGCGTTAGAAACTCTTCATTTCATTTTCAGTTTTCCACGATAAAAACAGTGAATGAGGAGGCCTCTTTATTTCATTTTATTCAGTTTTCCACGATAAAAACAATCTCAAAACTTTCCAAGACTAGACTAACATTGAAAACATATTGAACGGTATATATGTAGGGATGAATTAAATGTCCCTGAACTAAATGACCAGAGAGTTTGACAAGCCCGTGAATCGATGCACTAAGAACGACCAGAGATCGTAGGTTTTATGGTATTTTCAAATTTGAGGTAATGGCATTGGTTACTTAGGATATGTAAATGGTGAAGGACTCAAAGTAAGGTATAGGGCATTAAAAAGTGGTATAATGGTCTATAATGGTCTAGTTGTTGTCACTAAGTGGGTTTAAAAAAATCATCATCATCAATCATTTCAAAATTGAGCAACATTAAAGTTGGCTCATGTAATATGATATGATTTTGAAAGTTTTATATTATAGAAACGAAAGCGCACTGACATGAGAGTGAGAGTATATTCCTTCAAATGGCCAGAATGAATCATGTATACAGCACCTAATGAAAGTGATGAATTGAATATTCCCGTTTTTGAAGAAATACCGTTCACAAGCAACAAGAAATATATGACATTGGAAGGCATAGAGAGTGAGGGATAAATGCTAATTGGAGTGCTTAGTATCAGCAATAGTGTCAGCATCAGCATTTCTCTGATTACAGGGAATTAATAAAAATAGAAGAAAGAACACCAATGTTAAATTATAAATTACAATAGTTTCAATACAATTTTTCATTCTGCTTTTAAGAAAATTACAAGCAGGACATTCATGAGAAAACATGCAAATGTTAGTGAACCATGCATGTTTATTCATACATGCGCGCAAGAAAGAAGTTGTAAACGGAAATAAAGGGTGACCGTACATTTGAACCCATGTACATTTGAACCCATGCGTATATCCACGGGTTCAATCTACATGCGGGTGCTAAAACCCATGGGTTAGGGTTAGTATGGGTTTAACTATCCGTGAAACAAAAAAAATTCCATAGGTGCAATAGCATACAGGTGCAATTGTCATGGGTTCAAATGTTCGTGGGTTCAAATGTAATGGAACCGAAATAAAGAGATGACATTTGAGATAACATGAAGCACATAATTTGAGATGACATGATGCTATAAAGATATCGGGTATAAATGCAAAATGGGAAATCCTACATCATTTACAGTAAGGTTCAAAATGTGAACACAAAAATTGGGATATCCAACCAATAAAAAATTATTACATTTTGAGAAATTAATTTATAATATTTTATAATAATGAAAGCATATAACACCAGTATATCATATTGATTCGAAATGTTGTCACACAATTACATGTGTTTCCATGCATAGTTTGGCATATTAAAACATGAACTTAACCAAAGGACTTAGTAAATGCTAGGACATTATCTGGGGGAAGACATATTCATATTTTCACTGCAAGCTTTCAAGATTACACACTGAAAACTATTGCTACAGAAAGTAATCAGGAAGTTCATTATAGAATATATATAACAGCATATGCACCCACCCACATAAATAAGTTTATCTTATAACAAGAACAAAATAACACAGTATGGAGTAGTAGCAGAGAAATTGTTATTTTAGGATTGCAGACAATGCATTAGTACAAAGTGGTTATGATTCATGAATGAAAATCACATCTTATTGATTGACTTCAAAACAAACAAGGACTAGACAAAGTATATAATATCGTGTACACAAATGCTACAGTCCCCATAAATAGTGTTTAATAATTGGCAAAAAATACTGAAAGCAAATTAAAACATAATTCTGTATCTTGGAAAAATGTAATCTCAAACAAATACAATTTAGTATGTTGCACGTTATTGGAAGAAAAAAATAAATATTTGGAATTTGTGTACACAAGTTGAAGTCAGTGACATTAATTTGAACAGTAGCACAAATAGAGCTATTAGGTTATTAAACGACGCTTCCGTAGTATGTGCACTGAGATGGCGTAAAACCTGATAACCCTAACCTAGTACACATACTATGTTCAGGCTGTGTGCCATCTTAGTGCACTTGCTGGGACGGGATGCACACACGGGAGCACCTATTAAACATATAAAGGTATTCAATCTCAGCGATTGTGTGATCTCAGTGATTTTAGGTAGGGTTAGGAACTGAATTTTATGAGAATGTCTTCAAGACACGAAAATGGAAATCACAAAAGTAAGTGAGATTGCATACTAGTGGCAAGTCGAAATGATAAAATATTTGTGGAAGTAAAGGATCAGACCAGGAGAATGCACTCTTTCAAATGTTTGTGTAAATAAAATGATAACTATAGGGCTGACTATGTGCTATTAGGTGAAATCTATGAAAAAGTTGATCTGTCATAAAAATGTTTAGATTAGCTGGATGGATAACCTTGGATGCAACAATTGGAATACAGTTTGCATAAAAAACAGTAGCAATAAATAAACTATAAAACAAGATTAACAATGAGAGTGATTTTTATGATTGATCCAAGTTACATTAACAAAAATAGGAAAATTATTTTAATAGAAGCAATTATGGCAAATAAACAACTCTTACTAACATATGGATTAGCAAACATACACTAAAGTTTAATGTTTTATATGCCCTTTACAAATAACAAGTTTAGGTCTGATTTCTCATTTAACATTTGCCTTATAAGCTAAAATGCTGAATAAATATTAAATATTACTAGATTAGAATGGTTCCTTTATGAAATTTGAACATAATCATATTCCAAGAACTTGTGAAATACTACACGAAGCTATTGTGTTAGAAAGTATCTTCAATACATTTTTGTACCAGGGTAAAGTTACTATAACAAAATAGGAACCTCTATCAGCTGAACGATTATTATCTCTTTTTAATGAATTGTCCGAAACAATGATCCGCAATGATACCAAATCTGAACTGAAACGTAAGTTTCAGCACTTCAAATTCATAAACATTCTCAAGTTTCAGAATATTTGCAGATTGAACCAATACACAGTGGAGTATGTGAGCCGGTCATCAACTTCAAAACACAGTTTTGAAGTACAGAGATAGTTTTGGAGATAAAACTATATTAAGTCCCATGTCACAATTCATTTGTGGGCATGTAGTGGACCTATGGATCGTTTTGTTATTATGTTGTTGTTCTTTGACACATATTGAAAAACCGCTTTTCTTGTTGATTACTGGACGAATTGCTTTGAAATTTTCAATGGTTTAAGATTGATTTGCCTGAAGGCTATTACTTTCATATATTTCCAATATTTCTGAGAGCTGCATGGAATTCATTTCTTTTGTGCTATGACCTCATCAAAAATTGCCACCATGTGGCGGTTCATCGTGCGAGCGAGTCACGAGGTCAGCGAACATTGGTGCTTCTAGTGTTTAGCGAACCGTCAAAGGTAAGCTGGACTACTGCTTCGCTCAGGCTGCGTGTCCATATATTTGAGCATCGCTCTCTTGTTGAAAGTGCAAACTATAAAGTTCTTGATCCCCTTTCTGGCACAAATAGACTCACTTCAGTCATTGCAGCAATATCCCTAAAGACTAGATAACCTCAATCTTCATATCTGAAATTATATCAAAATACTTGACAGAGTTTCAAGTAGTCATTATAGACTTAATGTCATTTACGATAAAATTTTATAATGGAATTGGAAGTTCTGGCTTTTACTACAGTTAATTAACATGATATGTGTCTCGCTCGGATTAACGATAGGATCTATCTAGGTAGCCTACATATCTATCCCAGGAGAGAGATAATGGACCAGATGGTGGAGGAAGCTGTAACCGACCAGCGGTTATGTGAACCACCCAACTGCGACGAGGAGTCCAGTAATCCTCTCGCACATAACCATGGGGTGACGAGCGTATTCCTAACGATCTCCACATTTAAACCTGCGAACCTACACAGACTGACATAGTGTAAGTAATAAGAGGTGCGATGCCAAGCTTATTCCGCTTACAGGCTTAGCACGATGAGCCACACCACTGCTAATTTGAAGTTAGACAATTCAGCAAATAAATATACCGGTATCAAATAGTTAGAATGCATATTAACATTTTGCTTAGGTCTGCGGAGTTCACTCAAACAGTCAAATGTCTTTAGCAGTTTCACTTTTTAGTTTATCGCTTGCTCCACACAATGCTGCAATGTTACTGGTAGGCTACCAGTCCCAATTTGACATACGGTACCGTGTTCGTGCCTACATCTTGCCACACAATAATTCTACCGCGAAGGCATACCGGTAGTCCGATGATACGGTAGTCTACCGTTACCATAGTAATTAAAAGTCCAAGTCTGGTAACTCTGGCATATGCCTGTATGCAGATACATTCAGGCTACATCATGCTAAACTTAAGAACCTTAAAATGTTCGTACGGTACCGTACCGGTACGGTAACACTGACACCATGCCCTTCACTTTCTCAAACGTCGCCATCCCTAATCTGCCAACACAATTCGACCGCATTTTGCCATCCCTAATCTGCCACCATTCGACCGCATTTTGCCATCCCTAATCTGCCACCACGCTTCGACCGCATTTTGCCATCCCTAATCTGCCACCATTCGACCGCATTTTGCCATCCCTAATCTGCCACGCTTCGACCGCATTTCGCCATCCCCAATATGACTTTTCGACCCTATTTTGCCATCCCTAATCTGCCACCTTTCGACCGTATTTTGCCATCCCTATTCTGCCATCCCCAATATGACTTTTATGCTACCACCACTATAGGTGCATGGGGCATATCTCCTACCTACTAGGTATAGCCTTCCAAGTGGGAGGCGGACAACTCGACTACACGGACAACTCACCAGAGACAACTCGACTACCTAGGGGCCTGGTGAGTTGTCCGTCTTTTGGCATTTTCTACGGTGGTGTTTTAGGTCTATAGAAATGCGTTTTTGATGTTTTTAGTGCTCAAATGTTGAGAAAAATAAATAAATATGCTCTAGAAAGCATTTTTATTTGTATAAGTGGCTTTAATATATATATCCTTTTATATCTTAATTAACGATTAGAAGATCGATCAATTTGGCAATGGCAACCATTACAAAAATATCAATATGGGCAGATAATTTTCTTTTCTAGTATTTTTTTTTTTGTTTACTGTAAAGTATACCCTAAATTTATCGCGTTTTATTCTTACTTAAATAACTTCTCAGTGGTTGTGTGTGTGTGTGGCTGGTGGGTGCATGTGAGCGTGTGTGAAATGACTTAATAATTTTAGGTGAGTAAACACGTACCACTTCCTCTTGGCAAAACCTTCCATCTTATATTTTGTACGTTATAAACCTTATCTAAGGTTTTGTTTGCTCCCCTGATTTCATAATCAGTTTTTATTTATTTGTTTTTATCTGTCAAATTTATTGTTATGCTGATTATGGAGTCGAAATAAACTTATACTTATTATAGGCTACTTATACTTGTCTGCCTCTCGTTGCTCGGTAGTCGAGTTGTCTTCACCTCGAGCATCAATGACGTCACATCGCAGAGCGTTTGCTCGACTGGTGAGTTGACGGCCTGTCGGGCGACAGCCGTAGGCGAGTTTAGACTACTGCAACCATAGACTACTGAGCTCACATTCATAAATATTTGAGTGTTACTGTGAAGTCTAAAGGTTTTTCAATATATTTAGAGGTGCTCATCCAAAACATTTAATACCAATAAAGTTCGTCCTATAAGTCAACAGTCTAACTTCGCTAACGTTACTCCAATTTCGTCTGTAGACTGTATTTGTATTCATACAACATGATCAAAATAAGCCACTTATACAAATAAAAATGATTTCTAGAGCATATTGATGTATTTTTCCCAACATTTGAGCACTGAAAATATTAAAAACGCATTTCTATAGACCTAAAACACCACCGTAGAAAATGCCAAAAGACGGACAACTCACCAGGCCTCTAGGTAGTCGAGTTGTCTCTGGTGAGTTGTCCGTGTAGTCGAGTTGTCCGTCAGCCTTCCAAGTTACCGCACCGTACCTACTTAACAACGTTATATGAGCTAGTGCTCAACTAAAATTGCTATCCATAGTAAGGATATACACGTGTTTCATAGCTTACTTATATTTTTTTAACACCTTCTTAGAATAACTCAACTAATAATAACTAAAAAAAACAAAACAATGGGAAGGCTACTCAACTCTATAGTGGTGGTAGCATAAAAGTCATATTGGGGATGGCAGAATAGGGATGGCGAAATACGGTCGAAAGGTGGCAGATTAGGGATGGCGAAATAGGGACGAGAAGTCAAATTGGGGATGGCGAAATGCGGTCGAAGCGTGGCAGATTAGGGATGGCGAAATGCGGTCGAATGATGGCAGATTAGGGATGGCAAAATGCGGTCGAAGCGTGGTGGCAGATTAGGGATGGCAAAATGCGGTCGAAGCGTAGTGGCAGATTGGAGATGTCAAAATGCGGTCGAATTTTGGAGCAGATTAGGGATGGCGACGTTTGAGAAAGTGAAGGGCATGGTGTCAGTGTTACCCTACCGTACATCGGTACCGTACGAACATTTTAAGGTTCTTAAGTTTAGCATGTAGCCTGAATTTACCTGCATATGCCAGGATACGGTAATAGGTACCACCTACCGGTACGTACCGTAGTGAGTACGGTACCGGTATGTGGCCCATTACAGCATTACCGTAATCTGTTAATGCTAATCCAGTCCTTGACGGCATGGGCAGTGTAGAGAATGGCAGTAGACAGAAAATAAGAGATTTAACATTCTTCTGGTTCAAATTAGGCTACTCTGGCAATTGTTTTGGTGGTAATTACAAGGACAGTACGGTACCGGTACCGTACCAAGACTTGGACTTTTAATTAATATGGTAACGGTAGACTACCGGTACGGTACCGTACGGTACCGTAAAACCGGCTAACTTCGGATGCCTTGTAACTTCGGATGAAATTTTCAATCATTCATATCTCAACTAAATTTCGTCGTATTGCGCTTCTGTCGGTTTCTATAGTAAGGCCTTACATATCTGAATCTGCCGTAGCCTCCAATCGCTCGATTTGATTTTTTATCATTCAAAAAATCATATTTTACCAAAAAAATGACACCGTTTTTTCGAGCGGCTCAAATCGTGACTTCTACAGACGCTACCTTCGTCAAATCACCGCCAAGCGCTAGAGAGCGTACACAATGTATACAAAAAAATACAGTGATCACAAGGTGTCGTACGAGATTCGAGTGAAATCGATTATTTTGATTTAAAAATTACATCAAAATATCGACGTTTTGATGATTACGTACAGCGTGACGTCAACGACGCAAATCCCGTTCTCTCTCTTCGTAGCCGACGTCACTTTGCGTAGCTCGTGCGTTACTCGCTGCGACATTTGAACGCCAGACATCGCGGCGCCCAGTTTTGTGAAATTTAAAAATTATGCTTATCCATGATCCTAGTCACTAAATCCTACAAAAACATCACTATCGTCTCAGTCATATGTTGTTTATTTAAAAATATGGGTATGCATACGCTTAATGCATATGAAATTTGTCGATTTTTGTTTTTGCATACTTCCTCCGACAGATACCGTAGCAATTGGTAATACGTTAGGCCTGAAACATGTATCTATACGATCATAATGATTAGATATGTCTGTTTACGATCGGCAGATGATGATAATATCTTTAACAGGTGAGCGTAGAACTCTACATACATGCACACAGCAGGAGGTTGGACCACATACAGGTGAGGCGCAAAATGAAAAAAAGTGGCAAAGTTTCTTTTTGCCGTTTTTATCCGTTTATTGTCATTTGACTTTATTAAGTGAAACGAAAGCGAGGATCGAAAGTCACACCGGGCAGGAACCTCTGCCGAGCCGATCAACGGGGAGCTCTGAGAAAATCAGAAAATATGAAAAGTGATAATCAAGACGAAACCTGCTCTGCTTGTGGATTATGGAATGATCCAAATGGAAGTACGGAAATTGAGGATGAATGGGTCGGTTGCGAAAGCTGCAGCGAAACACATTGGTTCCACAAGAACTGTTGCAAAGACCCGTCTAACCCATGTGGAAATGATTACAATTCTTGATTTTGCCAGCGTTTCCTTCAATTCATCTGTTTATTTTTAACTGTCGAATTTTTGTTCATACCTTACTTGTTCCATATTGCTTTTTGATTTCAATTTTTACTTTTGCCAGTGTTTCATTCGATTCATCCGTTTATTTTTAATTGTCTAATTTTTGTTCATTCTTTACTTGTTCCATATTGCATTTCAATTTCAACCTACACCAGTGTTAGGTACTTTCAATTCTTCCGTTTTTTTTTTGTTAATCCTTTTCTTGCATTGAAAATAAACGATCCTAAAAGAACGAACTAGCATTTTGCAATAAATTAGGAGTAGTTAGTGAAATATATACGAGTTATAATAAAGGACACAAGAATAAATAGTTAAGCTTCGCGAAGCGGCAAGAGTAACGTCACGTACAAACGTCAGTATTCAACACGCAAGACAGGTCTATTCAGCGACGTTGTCACGCGTCATTGCTTACGCAGACATTTCTCTCTCACGACGAGTTGACGCAAAGAGAAAAGTGGCCATCCGAAGTTAGATAATTTTAGAATAGACGAATAAAGACAATAATATCAATGAAAAAAGGCTTTGATGGATATGGAACCGACTTTATCAAGACGAGAATAGCCACAATGTATTATATTCCAAATTTGGCTTCAGTTGAACAACATGCGGCGGAGATATTGTTCAAAATATAGTGAAATCATCCGAAGTTAGCCCTGGTACCGGTATCATTGGACTACGGTACCGGTACCGGTATGCCTTCGCGGTGGAATTATTGTGTGGCAAGATGTAGGCACGAACACTGTATGTCAAATTGGGACTGGTAACATTGCAGCATTGTGTGGAGCAAGCGATAAACTAAAAAGTGAAACTGCTAAAGCCATTTGACTGTTTGAGTGAACTCCGCAGACCTAAGCAAAAAGTTAATATGCATTCTAACCATTTGATATATTTAATTGCTGAATTGTCTAACTTCAAATTAGCAGTGGTGTGGCTCATCATGCTAAGCCTGTGAGCGGAATAAGCTTGGCATCGCACCTCTTATTACTTACACTATGTCAGTCTGTGTAGGTTCGCAGGGTAAATGTGGAGATTGTTAGGAATACGCTCGTCACCCCATGGTTATGTGCGAGAGGATTACTGGACTCCTCGTCGCAGTTGGGTGGTTCACATAACTGCTGGTCGGTTACAGCTTCCTCCACCATCCAGCCATCTGGTCCATTATCTCTCTCCTGGGATAGATATGTAGATCCTATCGTTAATCCGAGCGAGACACATGTCATGTTAATTAACTGTAGTAAAAGCCCCGAACTTCCAATTCCATTATAAAATTTGATCGTAAATGACATTAAGTCTATAATGACTACTTGAAACTCTGTCAAGTATTTTGATATAATTTCAGATATGAAGATTAAGGTTATCTAGTCTTTAGGGATATTGCTGCAATGACTGAAGTGAGTCTATTTGTGCCAGAAAGGGGATCAAGAACTTTATAGTTTGCACTTTCAACAAGAGAGCGATGCTCAAATATATGGACATGCAGCCTGAGCGAAGCAGTAGTCCAGCTTACCTTTGACGGTTCGCTAAACACTAGAAGCACCAATGTTCGCTGACCTCGTGACCCGCTGCGCACGATGAACCGCCACATGGTGGCAATTTTTGATGAGGTCATAGCACAAAAGAAATGAATTCCATGCAGCTCTCAGAAATATTGGAAATACATTAAAGTAATAGCCTTCAGGCAAATCAATCTTAAACCATTGAAAATTTCAAGGCAATTCGTCCAGTAATCAACAAGAAAAGCGGTTTTTCAATATGTGTCAAAGAACAACAACATAATAACAAAACGATCCATAGGTCCACTACATGCCCACAAATGAATTGTGACATGGGACTTGATATAGTTTTATCTCCAAAACTATCTTTGTACCGTACTTCAAAACTGTGTTTTGAAGTTGATGACCGGCTCACATACTCTACTGTGTATTGGTTCAATCTGCAAATATTCTGAAACTTGAGAATGTTTATGAATTTGAAGTGCTGAAACTTACGTTTCAGTTCAGATTTGGTATCATTGCTGATCATTGCTTCGGACAACTCATTAAAAAGTAATAATAATCGTTCAGCAGACGGAGGTTCCTATTTTGTTATAGTTAACTTTACCCTGGTACAAAAATGTATTGAAGATACTTTCTAACACAATAGCTTCGTGTAGTATTTCACAAGTTCTTGGAATATGATTATGTTCAAATTTCATAAAGGAACCATTCTAATCTAGTAATATTTAATATTTATTCAGCATTTTAGCTTATAAGGCGAATGTTAAATGAGAAATTAGATACTTGTTATTTGTAAAGGGCATGTAAAACATTAAACTTTAGTGTATGTTTGCTAATCCATGTTAGTAAGAGCTGTTTATTTGCCATAATTGATTCTATTAAAATAATTTTCCTATTTTTGTCAATGTAACTTGGATCAATCATAAAAATCACACTCATTGTTAATCTTGTTTTATAGTTTATTTATTGCTACTGTTTTTTATGCAAACTGTATTCCAATTGTTGCATCCAAGGTTATCCATCCAGCTAATCTAAACATTTTTATGACAGATCAACTTTTTCATAGATTTCACCTAATAGCACATAGTCAGCCCTATAGTTATCATTTTATTTACACAAACATTTGAAAGAGTGCAATCTCCTGGTCTGATCCTTTACTGCCACGAATATTTTATCATTTCGACTTGCTACTAGTATGCAATCTCACTTACTTTTGTGATTTCCATTTTCGTGTCTTGAAGACATTCTCATAAAATTCAGTTCCTAACCCTACCTAAAATCACTGAGATCACACAATCGCTGAGTTTGAATACCTTTATATGTTTAATAGGTGCTCCCGTGTGTGCATCCCGTCCCAGCATGTGCACCAAGATGGCACACAGCCTGAACATAGTATGTGTACCACGTTAGGGTTATCAGGTTATACGCCATCTCAGTGCACATACTACAGAAGCGTCGTAATAACCTAATAGCTCTATTTGTGCTACTGTTCAAATTAATGTCACTGACTTCCACTTGTGTACACAAATTCCAAATATTTATTTTTTATTTCTTCAAATAACGTGCAACATACTAAATTGTATTTGTTTGAGATTCATTTTTCCAAGATACAGAATTATGTTTTAATTTGTTTTCAGTATTTTTTGCCAATTATTAAACACTATTTATGGGGACTGTAGCATTTGTGTACACGATATTATATACTTTGTCTAGTCCTTGTTTGTTTTGAAGTCAATCAATAAGATCTGATTTCATTCATGAATCATAACCACTTTGTACTAATGCATTGTCTGCAATCCTAAAATAACAATTTCTCTGCTACTACTCCATACTGTGTTATTTTGTTCTTGTTATAAGATAAACCTGTTATTTATGTGGGTGGGTGCATATGCTGTTATATATATTCTATAATGAAGTTCCTGATTACTTTCTGTAGCAATAGTTTTCAGTGTGTAATCTTGAAATCTTGCAGTGAAAATATGTCTTCCCCCAGATAATGTCCTAGCATTTACTAAGTCCTTTGGTTAAGTTCATGTTTTAATATGCCAAACTATGCATGGAAACACAATGTAATTGTGTGACAACATTTCGAATCAATATGATATACTGGTGTTATATGCTTTCATTATTATGAAATATTGTAAATTAATTTCTCAATAATGTAATAATTTTTTATTGGTTGGATATCCCAATTTTTGTGTTCACATTTGGAACCTTACTGTAAATGATGTAGGATTTTGCATTTATACCCGATATCTTTATAGCATCATGTCATCTCAAATTATGTGCTTCATGTTATCTCAAATGTCATCTCTTTATTTCCGTTTACAACTTCTTTCTTGCGCGCATGTATGAATAAACATGCATGGTTCACTAGCATTTGCATGTTTTCTCATGAATGTCCTGCTTGTAATTTTCTTAAAAGCCGAATGAAAAACTATTGTAATTTATAATTTAACGTTGGTGTTCTTTCTTCTATTTTTATTAATTCCCTGTAATCAGGGAAATGCTGATGCTGACACTATTGCTGATACTAAGCGCTCCAATTAGCATTTAACCCTCACTCTCTATGTCTTCCAATGTCATATATTTCTTGTTGCTTGTGAACACTATTTTTTCAAAAACGGGAATATTCAATTCATCACTTTCATTAGGTGCTGTATACATGATTCATTCTGGCCATTTGAAGGAATATACGCTCACTCTCATGTCAGTGCGCTTTCGTTTCTATAATATAAAGCTTTCAAAATCATATCATATTACATGAGCCAACTTTAATGTTGCTCAATTTTGAAATGATTGATGATGATGATTTTTTTAAACCCACTTAGTTACAACAACTAGACCATTATAGTTACTTTTTAATGCCTTATACCTTACTTTGAGTCATTCACCATTTACATATCTTAAGTAACCAATGCCATTACCTCAAATTTGGAAATAAAGTAAAACCTACGATCTCTGGTCGTTCTTAGATCATCGATTCACGGGCTTGTCAAACTCTCTGGTCATTTAGTTCAGGGACATTTAATTCATCCCTACATATATACCGTTCAATATGTTTTCAATGTTAGTCTAGTCTTGGAAAGTTTTGAGATTGTTTTTATCGTGGAAAACTGAATAAAATGAAATAAAGAGGCCTCCTCATTCACTGTTTTTATCGTGGAAAACTGAAAATGAAATGAAGAGTTTATAACGCCTCTTCAATCACGTAGTCGTTAGAGGGTTGTGATTAGAGTGGTAGTGACTTCAACGTGGCAGAAAGCCACTCTAAAAATGCAATTCTCATACAGTGAAATCCCGTTTCAAAGCTCTTTTGAAACCACGGGAATATTTACCGTAGTCCGTAGCGTTGGAACATATTTCGGTAATTAGTATTACACAAATTACATAAAATCAAGTACAAGATATTACCTTAGTCCTTCAACGTCAAAGATTACGAGTCTAACGGAAAAATTGCGGTAGCGGGTTTACCTACGAGTGGCCAATACCGAATAGTTCACTGTTTCGAATACATTTGAAGTTCAAAAAACGCTTATCTATAATATGCGAAAGAATTTGCATGCAATAAACAATGGAATAACTGGCTATATTACCAGGCATTTCATATTCACAGATTACTGCGATATATATTTTAGAATAGTAACGCTTTTATTTTTTCACAAGTCGACGTAATCATGAGTTAGTTACGTTAACAGATTTAAATTAAGATGGCAAGTCATTTGAAATAGTGGTATCGGTCATGGATTTGAATATTTGGCGCAACACAAAATCATCCTGGTAAAAAGTTCATACTTTCAAATACCAACCATTATTCAAATTATTTGCCAAAAAGCGGGATAAAGTATATATAAATTATTTTTCCGACTTGGGACAATTTTTCCAAGAGTCTGAAAATACGAATAAAAAATTAATTATATTCAGACGCTTTACCACACATTTTAAGCCCACAAATTGCCGTTGTATTTTGGAGTAATAATACTTTTATTATTTTGTGAATACGAAAATACGAATCAGCAATTAATTATATTCGGGCACTTTACCACACATTTTAAGCCCACAAATTGCCGTTGTCTTTTGGAGTAATAATACTTTTATTATTTTGTGAATACGAAAATACGAATCAGCAATTAATTATATTCGGGCACTTTACCACACATTTTAAGCCCACAAATTGCCGTTGTATTTTGGAGTAATAATACTTTTATTATTTTGTGAATACGAAAATACGAATCAGCAATTAATTATATTCGGGCACTTTACCACACATTTTAAGTCCGTGTAGTGTATTTTTGAGTAATATTATTTTGTGAATACGAATCAGAAATTAATTATATTCGGGCACCTTGCCACACATTCTAAGTCCACAAATTCCAGTAGATTTCAGAGTAATAATACTTTTATTATTCAGTAAATCCGAAAATAGGAATCAAAAATGAATAATATCGGGCAGTTCACTACACATTTTATGCTCACAAATTGTCGTCGCAACCATAAGTTACGTTAAACAAAACTAAATTAATAACGCATAATAATTTTATATGCTGGTATCGGTCATGGATATAAATAATTTGCACAACAGAAAATCATCCCAGTAAAAAGTCGAAACTTTCAAATATCATTATCAAAATTATTTGCCATAAAGCGGGAAAAAGTATTGATTATTTCCTCTAATAAATCGACTTGTTTTCCGACTTGCGACAATTTATTGGGTATCATAACATTTACGACATTGAATAATCTTCAATTTCTTGACGTAATGGAAATGAATGTGTAAAATCGTTTGAAGATTCCCGCAAAAACGAAAAACCGTGTTTACGATGAAAAGAGATATTATTCGAAAATCAGCCGAAAATGTATTCGAATATTTGATTCGTTTTGGACAACCCTGTCTACGAACCACAGTCTTCTTTTCTACAATACAACAATAATTTTCGACCCAATTCTTTAAAAAGGTTCGCCATTCCTGCTAGACTAACCCATCAAATTGCGTGTTCCCTGACTACTACATGAAACATTAGCGTTTTCTGACCATCAAATGTTTGAGATTGTTTTGTAAAGTTCAAAAAAATTAGGTTGAAAATTTTCAGTTGCAGATTAGTAGTAATTTGACTCCAGTGTAAATGTCGAATATTCAGGGAAGTATTTCACTGGCTTTATTTCGCTAAATGTCCGTACAATTATAGAGACCCTGCTCAGCGCAGAATGTTTTCAAAACATTTCGCCTATAAGTTTTTGAAAGTATAATTTCATTTGATTTCAATTGAAAATCTAGAAAGGCTTTTTGTATCTTATACTCACCAGAACAAATATTACAATCATTAGATATGAATATTGAACGTATTACTAGCTCAAAATTAATCCCTCATCAAACGCATTTGAACGCGAAATAACGGTGCACGAAACTACGCCAGTTATAAGCACCATTAAATATTAAACAATGCGGATATATATAGCACCAAGGTCTAACCCACCCTATTCCAAACAGCACGGAAAATTCGTCGCAAATGCGTCTTTCCTTGGAATTCAATTGCAACAGAGAACAAGACTTGGGCCACACGTAACACATTAATTTATAAGTTGCTCCTTCTCTATCCAGTAAGACATGGGTTGGATTCTGTACCAAGTAATGGTAATTATGTTCCTCAAGAAGTAAAGCATGCAAGAAGATTCCTAAAAAGTCAAACTAGTCTTCGACATTTTCTTTCTGAAAAACGATAAAATGGATGAATTTGGTGGTTTCCAACATTTTGTGTTGAAATCTTCTATTAGTTGGTTTTTGAACTGTTTATACCAAAATCCCTATGTTTAATTACCTTGCCTTTTGTAGATTCTTTGCCAGTGTTATACAAAAGTCGCATTTTCCTTTTTACGCAGTTCAAATAGTTTGTCGCGTTTTCATGAATAATATTATACAAAAGTGAGTAATACTACAACGTATATTCCTATTCAAAGACTCTCCTCTCGATAGGAATTCACCCAATATCATAAAAATCATTTTATAGCATGATATATCGAACACATCTTTACATCAAAAGGTTATATTCAAATTATAAAACCAATTAACTTCGAAAGAAATTTTGAGAATTGAAATTAACGAAACACGGAGAATGAACTCTTCATGCAGTGTGATCGTGAATTATGCCAAAAATATTTTAAAGCAAAACAGGATTCTTCTACATATATACTTGAGCAATTTAAAATATTTGTAATTGAAAAGAATTGTTTAATAACAGTATTTGGAATAGAAATATCGCAGGCTTCGGGGTGGCGTAAAAAATTGTAGGGACAATAATACCAGGGAAAAATTGAAATTTTCATGACGAAAGAGATAAAACATATGACCTCATAAATGATGGCACGATCCACAATGCTATGCCAGCCAATGCAGACCTCTTGAAATATGCGCAACAAGCTGGCGCACAACCTGAACTCAGGTTGTGTACCAGGTTAGGGTTCAGGTTGTGCGACATCTTGGTGCGCATACTTCAGGAGTACCCAAAACTTGATGAGAGAAACGTAATAATATATCAAACATTGAAAGATTGTATTAAAATTATTAATCAGAAAAATATAAAAAAAATGTTCAAGACTTGATGAGAAAAATGTAATAATATATAAAACATTAAAATTAATCATAAAATAAAGACACGATGTAAAATCGGACAATACCTTTTAAATGAATTTTAAAATGTGAAACACTGATCAGATTAGTTCCTTAAATTTGACAATGTTCGTTTCCAAGTCTGACACGCATTTCGCCATCCTTAACATGACACCCGTCAACCCACTGCCCTATTTCGCCCTCCTTAATCTGACACGCATCGACCATATTTCATCATCTCTAACCTGACAGGAGTCGACCCTATTTCGCCACCCCCAATTTGACACGCTTCGTCCGCATTTCGCCATCCCTAATCTGTCACGCTTCGACCGTATTTTGCCATCCCTAACCTGCCACGCTTCGACCGTATTTCGGCATCCCTAATCTGCCACCACGCTTCGACCGCATTTTGCCATCCCTAATCTGCCACGTTTCGACCGTATTTCGCCATCCCTAATCTGCCACCACGCTTCGACCGCATTTTGCCATCCCTAATCTGCCACCACGCTTCGACCGCATTTTGCCAGCCCTAATCTGCCACGCTTCGACCGCATTTTGCCATCCCTAATCTGCCACGCTTCGACCCCATTTCGCCATCCCATTTTGACACTCATCGACTGTGTTTTCCCAGCCCGAATTTGACAGGTACTAATCCATTTCATCAGCCCCAAATCTAAACACTTTGGCCATATTTCTTTGTAATTTTGAGGCAATTGTTTATTGTTATCTGTATACTAAACAGCGCATTATGACAGTCGATTTGGCAAAAACTGACAGCCATCGACCGCATTTTGTCATCCCTAATCTGCCACCACGCTTCGACCGCATTTTGCCATCCCTAATCTGCCACCATTCGACCGTATTTCGCCATCCCTAATCTGCCACGCTTCGACCGCATTTTGCCATCCCCAATTTGTCTTTTCGTCCCTATTTCGCCATCCCTAATCTGCCACCTTTCGACCGTATTTCGCCATCCCTATTTTGCCATCCCCAATATGACTTTTATGCTACCAACCCTCCTCACTCAACTCAACATCGAGCAGTAGGCTACATCCGAGATTCATTCGACCACGGGAATCCACCTACAGCTGATCAAATTTTAATTGTTACGCCATGCAGAAGTCTGCGTTCATTGGCCACCTTTCCGGAAAAGCAGAGAATATAGGGCAGATGGTAACACATATTTCTTACAGTAAAGGCGTCTTTTTCGTAAAACGTGCAACTTTTGGAAATGGGAACAAGGTATTATTTGTTACCAAATTTCTAAGGAGCATTTTAAAATCATTTTCAGGTAGTTCCTTTATGTGCGCTACGAAACTGGAAGATAAACGGCCTCATCTCGCGGCCTGCGTGTTTGTTTACTTTATTAATTTTTCCAAATCTTCTTTTATGCCTTCTGTTCAAAAATATTGCTGAATATTTTAAAAACTCTGGCACGGAATCAATCAAACATGCATAGTTATTGACGATTATGCCGAAAGTTATCTTTTGTGTTGCAGAAAAGTTCGCCAAAACTTTGATAAAGGGAATCGGAGCAAAACAAACAAATGTACGGAAAATCTCACAAAAGATTTAATTTAAGACGTGCTGATGCAAGTGCCCACTTACCCGAAACAGCAACTAACACATTGAAGTGAATTTTAAAAAGAATTCACGAAAGATAATTCGGGATTAAATAATTAGTTATTAGAGAGTGGAATTTGAACACACAATTTCTACTATAGTGCAAGAAAATAAAGAGTGATGTAGAGTACAACAAACAAACACGCGTGCACAATATGTGATAATCTATGTGATTCTGAACCCACGTCACTAATAGTCGTCTGTTTGATAAACAACGATAATAAAAAAGCATCGTGATAGTAAACAACAACAAAGTAAAATATAATAAGAGCATTCCATGTCACGGCAACTTCTGTATTAATCAAGATCCATGTGCTCCGGGAAACTTGTTCTGTGCAAGCATTCGTTTTCTACCAAATCTATGTTCAAATATCATTCCGTGCGATAGTCAATTTGCGAAGAAATAGCCTTCTGTTTCCGTCTTTACTGTCATTATTATGATTTTCCTCTACGTCTCAAATCGAAATCTATTCTAATGACAGATAATTTTACTGCATACGAGTTTGTGACCAGTCACTCAGCCAGTAGTTTATTTTTTTTACATCGGCTTCCGAAAATACACAGTGTACATACAGTGAGGTAAAGGATATTAAAAATGTATTACGGCGTGAAGTGAGACAAGATAAACCAATGATATTTATCGAGCAGCGTCACCTATGGGGGAGTCTAACATTGAATCTTACTAAGATAAAAATAATAATAAGATCAAAATGAATTTCTTACTGTCCATGCTATCTGGCTAATCGATCTGGTATTTGGAGATTTATGTTAACAATGCTTCGTGGCTTTTCGTAAATCTGCGTAGAAGAACGTACGTGATGTGCAGTAGTATCGAAGTGAGCTTCGTAAACCATTCCAAACTTTTGATTTTCTCTAGTTTCCACGTGTAATTCCAAATGTATTGGTACATCCTGTCTCATTTCTTTCATCAAGCTTTTCGCTGACCGGTAACTGTTCGATTGGCGTTAATTCCAAACGGAACGTGATGTCGGCTTTGAAGTAAGCAAATATTCATCGACGTCTAGCCAAGGTGACTTCAAGCCTGCGTGGAATGTTATTAACTTATTATGTTGATAAAATCCGCGCAAAAAATGTACAAGTTTGCTCGAATCTCCAGCGACATCTCGCGACATTTTTTTTTATAACAGCGTTCAAGCCTCCATCGAATGAGTGTCATTTGACGAAAATAATGTATAAGTTTATTTTGACTCCACAATCAGCATTAAAGACGATAAAATAAAAAAAACTGATAGAAACAAGATAAATAATGTCGGTAGAAGATACGATTAATCGCAGGCGTCTAAAGTTAACGGTAGCTGTATCCAATTTTGCGTCCACAAAAGTCCCATTATGATGTCACATGAGGTGTCTATCAGCAGGATACCGTACCGGTACCGGTACCAGTACGGTAGCAAGGAGAAACAGCTTGAATTTTGAGTGGTACCGTACCGGTATAGACCAGGGCTACTCAGCTAATTTTACCGTAGATCCACATACAACTCTTCAAAACTTTAAAATTATTTGTGTCTGGTGTTTCCAGAAAATATATTTCGGCATCCGTAAACACTGGTAAACACGCACCTCCTCGACACTCGACAGGATAATGATTATCAGCTAATCAAAACAGCAAGATTGTTTGTTACCGGTATGGTGTTATAGTCTAGGCCTAGGGCAGTGGTCGCCAAACTTTTTAACAAGAGACCCTATTTCAAAAATTATGACGTATGATAAGCACTCGTGACCCCAAGGTATATAAATACGACAAACAAGAAAAAAATATTTATTAGAATTTTTCAAACTACTAAAAACTAAGCACAGTAAATTCACACACTCTGGATTTTGCGTTATACAATAGCCTTATTAAAAAATATATCACTCCAATTCAGAATATCCCAACTTGCTATGTAGGGGCCCTACTAAAAAGGTAGGTATCAGATAGATAGATAGATAGATAGTTTATTTCGAAAACTCCATAACAAACCTTAATTTAAAATGGAGAATTCTGGAGGGCAAGCAAAACCTACAAAAAAGTTTAAAACATGAAGTATCTCATGTGCCTGCCCACCAGCACGCACACAAAAACACAAGCCCAATTAAATGAGGCTTGGGCCAAACTTAAAAAACAAAATACACGATAGTAATAAACTTTCGGGCTGTTGTACTCTCTTTCAACAATTACGTTGATAATGACCAATACCTACAACCTCATGCAAAGGTAAAAGGTAGGTAGGTATCAGTAGTAAATGACTAAAAAGGTAGGTATCAGTACTGCAGTAGTAGATGACTAAAAAGGTAGGTATCAGTGTCTAAAAAGGTAGGTATCAGTAGTAAATGACTAAAAAGGTAGGTATCAGTAGTAAATGACTAAAAAGGTAGGTATCAGTAGTAAATGACTAAAAAGGTAGGTATCAGTAGTAAATGACTAAGCGGACATCGGAACGTAACATGGGTAACAGGTTAGGGTTAGGCGATAATTTTTTTCCAATTTTTCTTATTTTAGTCCTATTATCAGTTCGAAGACTAGCCAAGGGCCTCCCGTAGTATTTATACCTAAAGTTATGGCCTAACCCTAACCTAGTACACATATTACATTCCGATGTCCGCCATCTTGGTTCGCATACTTCGGGAGCCCCCTTTTTAGTCATCTACTACTGATACCGTACCTACCTTTTTAGTCATCTACTACTGATACCTACCTTTTTAGTTATTTACTACTGATACCTACCTTTTTAGTTATTTACTACTGATACCTATCTTTTTATGGAGTGATACCTATGATACCTACCTTTTTAGTAGGGTCCCTATGTAGTGCTAGTCAGCTCGGTGTAGAATGCATGGAATAGAATAATATAATATAAAACAAGAATACAACACCGGCCACTCGGCGACCCCCGAAATATTTAAGGCGACCCAACTTGGGGTCGCGCCCCACAGTTTGGTGACCACTGGTCTAGGGTCACCATGCGACGATAGTCATACTCATTAAGCCATGAAAAGTTTTAAGAAAAACCAGGCCATGAAAAACTACACTGATTGCTAGATTGGGCATTGCGGAAAAGGTGATAAGTGGCTTAATATACAAACAAACGCAAAACCATAGCGGCAAATTTGGGAGGCGCAGTTCTTATCACTTCATGGCAGCTCCTGCCACGAACGAACCGCGGCAGCTCTTGCCATGGTTTTATAGCGCTATTCAGTAATCAGTATTAACGGTATATTCACAAATTAATGTACCAGATTTTAATTGAACATGTGAAATTATATCTACTTAAACCCTAACCTTAACCCCAAATCAATCAAAACTGTATCCATAAGAAAAACGTTCCAACTTACCCAATATTTGTCTTTACGGCCCACCTGCCGCGGCAAAATTTTACCTGCCATTGGTTTTCAATTTGCCGCCGCGGTAACGGCAGCTCGACATTGGTTTGTGGCAGCTAAAAAGTCAGTTGCCATGAGTTTGGCCGTAGCGGCCATGGTAAGGAAATACCGCCATGGTTTTGCGGCAGCTGCAGATGCCACAGAATACTTAAAACTGCACTTGAAATTTGGTGTGCGGACACTCATAAAAGCAATTATCAGGAAAAACACTAATCAAACGTGAGCAGGTCTGTAGCCTAATTCAGGGCTACTCAACTGGCGGACCGCCGTCCGAATCCGGACCTTTCGAGTATTGGATTTGGACCGCACCTAACTTCTTTAATTCCGGTGGATGGGCTTTGATCATGTTGATATTACGAGATACAAATCCAACAGTAAATACCGAAACACATAGCGTGTAGCATTCTCAGTCCAACAGCATTGTTTGATCTTTCATCTAACAGAGCAACAAAAACACGTCCGACCCAGAAGGCAGTCGGGCAGTAAAGTTTTTTATATATATTCAAAACGATAAAAGTCATTTTATAAAATGAAATTTTAAAAGGGGGGCTAATGATCCAAAATAAAGAATTAAGTGCCATTCGAATCAAATACCAGAATACCGGTACTCGAAAGATTCGGACCAAGGTCCGCCAGTTGAGTACGGTACCGTACCGGTAGCTCTTGTATAGACTACAACAATGGTCAAGCAAAGGCAAACAAAAATGTGATGTAACTTGGCTATATTTTTATGTTTTTCTTAGAAAATGCCCAGAACAGAACAGAAATATTTTTTCATGATCCTTGTATCTGTCTTGATATACCGGTAGTGTCAAGGTATTTCATTACTGTATTCCTTTTTTAATTATATTTTTGGAGTTTCTTTTCCACCTGTTATAGTTATTCTCATTGTACAATGGATGTCAAAAAGGAAAAGAGTTTTGCAAAAACAGATGAACAGACCAACAAATCAGAGTTGATTAATTACATAAACCATAATGTGATTGGAAAAGACGCTGTATTTTCAGGCCCTTTCGGGATACGGAAAATCTTATATTGTGATTACATAGCATCTGGAAGACCTTTAGCCAGCATTGAAGATTTTCTTCAAAAGCATGTTTTGCCAATGTATGGCAATACCCACACAACCACGTCTGTCACATCTTTGCAGATGACATTTTTCCGCCAAGAAGCAAGAGATATTATACGAAATGCAGTACGAGCAAGTGAACATGACGCTGTAATATTTGCCGGAAGTGGAGTAACAGGTTCAGTTCATAAGTTGATCAACGCTCTTAATTTTTCTAAACCACCAGTGGTATTTTGTGGGCCTTTTGAACACCATTCCAACTTACTACCATGGCGTGAAATAGCATTTGAAGTTGTGCGTATAAGTGAGAACGCAAATGGAGACCTTAATCTTCACCATCTTGAGGCTGCATTGGAGGAATGGGAAAAAGTAGGATTGCCAATGGTAGGATGCTTTTCCGCTGCGTCCAATGTAACTGGACGTTTAGCAGACACTGTTGCAACCTCTATACTCCTGCATCGTTACGGAGCATTGTCTCTGTGGGATTATGCAACTGCAGCACCTTATACAGAGATTACTATGCATCCAGTTGTTGCAAATGGGAATGCATCGAAAGACGCAATTTTTATATCACCACATAAATTTGTAGGTGGAGTGAATACACCAGGGGTGCTCGTTGCCTCCAAGAGACTTTTCAATAATCCAGTCCCATCTGATTGCGGTGGGGGTTCTGTATTCTTCGTCTCTGATAACAATCATAAATACTTAAAAGATGAAGAAACGAGGGAGGAAGGCGGAACCCCTGATATTATAGGTTCAATTCGTGCGGGATTAGCTTTTAAACTGAAAGAAGATATTGGAAGTAAAGAAATAATGAAACATGAAAATGATATTTATAACCATGTTTTAAATGCATGGAAAGATGTTCAAAGTATTGAAATACTAGGTCTGACTGATTCTCACAAAAATAATAATAAAAAGACACTTGCTGTGTTTTCATTCATGATTCGTCATCTTGACTCAGGGTTGTATTTACATTATAGTTTCATTGCTGCATTATTGAATGATCTATTTGGAATTCAAGCAAGAGGTGGATGTGCTTGTGCTGGTCCATATGCTCAAGATCTGCTAGGGATAAGTTCTGATAAAGTGGCAAGATTTGAAAAAGCGTTAACTGAAGATTCAAGATTGGATCGAAGGCATTTACGAAGGTTTAAGGAATATTCTCCACATGAAGTGTTGAGGCCGGGCTTTGTTCGGCTGAGTCTTCCATACTTTACAACAAATGAAGAAGCTGATTTTATAATTGAAGCAGTTAAAATGATTGCAGAAAATGGTTGGAATATACTGCCCAATTATTTATTTAACCCGGAAACTGGAGAATGGATGCATGTAAAACAGAAGGTCTTTAACGATAGGAAATGGCTTGGTCAGACAAAGTTCACGACTTCAGGAATGACTTTCCGGGCACCGACACTTGACGAAACGAAAGGAAGTTTGCCTGACACTTTTGAAAAATGTTTATCATTAGCTAAAGAAGTGTTTGAAAAAGCAAAACGAGCACCTGAAACCTTTCTACCAAATCATGATTCTATATTTAATAAATCTGTGGAAGATTTGAGATGGTTCTTAACACCATCGGAAGCGCGAATGTGGGTTACAAAATCTCAAGGTCGCAAAGTACAAGCGCTTCCTAAGCGAACTCCTTCTTTCACAGTACGAAAAAAAATCACAGAGCTGACTTTGGAGGAAATCAATAAGAAGGTTTCAATTTCAGAATTTACGAAAGAAAAAATTTCGCGAATACTTAACAGGCAAGAATCGAATCACAAAACTCCAGGTGTGAACGAAGAAGACAATTCTTCATTGCATACTAATGGGCAGGTTTTGTCCAAAGATAAAACCGATATAATTATGTCAAATAGCATTCCTGATAATGGCCATACAAATGGTGAAATCAATGGAAACGATAGCAGCTTACAAATGAATTCTTGTTCAAAAAATGCTAGAGCGAATACACCATCAGAAGTGAAATTCATTTCACCACCTAAAAGGCTATTCAAGCTGACAGTTCAAGCAATTGAAGATTTTAGAATGATTAATTCAGGTGATAGAGTACTTGTCTGTCTTTCTGGCGGAAAGGATTCACTATCATTACTCCACACATTACGCCAATATCAATTTTACGCAAAGAAACAAGGTGTGGATTTTGAACTTGGGGCTGTCACTGTTGACCCCAAAACAGAATCTTATGATCCTTCTCCGTTAATTGAATATTTATCTGCTTTAGGTTTGCCTTATTTTTATGAAGAACAGGCTATCTTGGACCAAGCTTTATCATTACCTGAAGTCACCTCAATATGTGCTTTCTGTTCTCGTATGAAACGAGGAAGGCTTTATCATTGCGCACGTAGGGAAAAATGGAATGTTTTAGCGATGGGACAACATCTCGATGATTTAGCGGAAAGTTTTCTGATGTCGACATTTCAAAACGGCCTTCTTCGAACCATGAAGGCTAATTACACAGTAAAAGAACGTGATTTAAGAGTAATCCGACCATTTATTTATGTTCGTGAAAAAGACACAAGAGACTTTGCGGAAAATTCAATTCTTCCTGTCATCCCTGAAAACTGTCCAGCGTGTTTTGAAGCTCCGAAAGAAAGGCATAGAATGAAACAACTTCTAGCGTCACAGGAAATTTTGCATCCTAAATTGTTTTACAGTCTGAAAGAAGCGCTGCGACCGCTAATGTCAAAAAACGAAACAGGAATGGAGTCTGGTGGTAAAAATCCTATTGTTTTGCATACTGGTAACAATGCTTATGACAGTGATGAATAAGTTGTTTCTTATGGGTATTGAGATATATTTTTAATCTTTTTGTGTATGAATCTAGCAATGCCTTTACCTCAAGTTTTTTTTTTTGGTTGAAAATGATTTATCATGTTTACCCAGCCTTACAATATGTTAGTTTACTGTATATAGACTGCTCTCTCATATTGAAGATTTTCTGCTAAATATAGGCGCAATGTACCGGTAGTCACTTTTGCATTTAGATATGGCTGTGTTACAATAGGACTGTTATATGCTGAAACATCAGTTTAATAGGCATAAAAAATTCGCGTTTTGTAATTTTAAATAGTGTGACAAGGTATGGCAATACCAATTGCTAAATTTGAGTTTCATAACAAAAAAATTCTGGTTTGGGAATTCCACTGAATGTGATGATATTGATTATTCAAATCATTTTCTAGACATGTATAAATTTTAATGTTGGCATTGTTTTACACTGAAAGTTCCGTTTGAATCCTAAAAAGTATTGTACAGCTTCTTTAAAAATGTATAGAATTTTCATATGTTTCCCCGGAGAAAAGACATTTTAATGGCGGACATGAGCTCTGTACAGGGTATAGGAATAAATAACAAGTTATTTGTTTCAGATACATGGTCTTGATTTTTATTGTACTGTTATTATTTATTAATAAATATTGATTCATACTTCCAGCAATAATCACTGATTTAACAAATGGGTTTTAAATTATAAATATCCTGATCATGAATTCTAATTTTACCATACAATTTTTACTGTTGGAATGAATATTCAGAACTTTTCCCCACGCAGTTTCAGTTTTATTGTTTACCTGGGATGGGACAATCTGTAGTTCTTATCTTACCACTGAATATCTTATAATAATCATTTTATTGAATGGTAATCAGATATTTAAAATGGTGGTGCTTGTGTTTTTTTATAGTGATTTCTAAGGTTCAAATTTAAGCATATTGATTACGACTAATAGATAGATGTATTGGTTATTATACTATTTTTCTCCAATGTGAATACTTATTACTTGGTATTTTTTTAATCAAATTTATAGGTCCATCATTTAAAGTTTCAATCAGTTTTGTGTGAATTTCAATTTACTCATTGAACACTGTTCAAATCGTAAAAATTTCCTTCTTCATGGCTGAATTGGTTAGCGTTGTTTTTATTTTAAATTTAAAAAGGGTCTTAATTCAAAAGCCCTAGCTTCTCTCTTCCACATTAAAATTCATTTTGCTTATCACAAATTACTGGTACAAACCGTTTTAATTACCTTTTTTCAGAATGGAATATTATTGAATAATATTCATAAAATTAGAGTTGATATTAGCTACCGTAAATAAAATATAGAATAATTCTTCTTGAAATTGAGCAACAGACTTTTAACTCAACATGACGTCTGTTGGAACCTACTGCAGTTTGTTTTTCCGATGGATACCTTGTGTCTTTATCATAGCAATTGTTTTTTGGTCGTATTATGCTTACGTCGTAGAATTGTGTGTATGTAAGTATTACATTTTAAATTTTTGCCTTAATATAAATTTTGTACTAGTATTACTTATTTCAGTAACTACATGAATATGAGTAACTACACCATAATAGTCTCAGTAGCTCATAGAATTTTAGTAGTTACTTTGCTCAGAGATCAATCTTCTTGATTTGTGAGTGAGTGCGAGTAACCTTGTTTTGAGCAAATTTCTTATTAAAAATCAATAAGTTTTGAGAAATATTGCTCACTGCATTTTTTTAATGGCCATTTTTGCTTCTATATTTCCATTTATTTAACATATTGGTGGCATTTTTTAAAATAGTGTTTCCAATTCAACATAGTCAACTGAGCACATTTTCTTTGTTAGTATTCTTGAATAAGGGATCAAAATCTCTACACTGCTATGTCTATATGATTAGCCAATTGCTTGTCCAATAGACATTGTGTCATATGCTTTAGAGACAGACATTCAACTACATTCTCTTTCTCATTTTTGTTCATTTTTATTTCTAGACACTGTCACACCTGACGTTGCTAAAGGTAACTTTGCATAACTTTGTTTTGCTATTAAGAGGTTCTGAACAGGGGGTAAATTTGTTCTGCATGTGTGGTGAATGACCAAAAAAATATAGAACCCAGTCATTCGGAATGGTATTCTTTGAAAAATATAACCTTTGTGCAAAGCAGAGACTTTTGGGTATAGTCATACACAAACAGAAGTTCAAGTGTAAATTAAATTTGTCATTTCCAGTATCTTTTTCCTGGCGAGAAGCCTGTATATGTATGTGCTAGCATTTACCGCATTGGTTTCCATTTTCGATAAATACCTTTCTTCAGCTAATTTAAAAATGGGAAAAATTTCTTCTTAATTGGGAAACACTGATTTAGAGTAATATTCTACTGTTCATATATATAAATATATTTCTCTATTTGACAGCATTGTATCTCATCTTTTACCATGTGTTTTTCGTGATGTTTATGTGGGCATATTGGCAGACAATATTTACAGATGTTATGACACCTTCTAGTAACGTAAGTTCATACATTATGCATATTTTACGCAAATATCTGATCCTTTATGAATGATGCAAATTGAGAAATTTCCTAAATTGGTTATGCATTGACTGGTTGAAGATAGGTTTGAAATAGAAAATTGGTAAGCTGGTACTTAAACTGGCTAGCTCAGAACGTAATTGTAAGAAATTTTTTTTTTTTTCAAATTATTTCACTGCATTTTTACCCGAAATAAATTTCAAAAATTGTAATTTATGCCAAGAGAAGGTTTTAAAAATTAGCATTGGTATGTAGAAAAATGTTAAATTTCAGAAACACCAGAATCTTCGGACCTCCTGAAGTATGTGCACCAAGATGGCGCACAAGCTGAACATAGTATGTATATCAGGTTAGGGTTCAGGTTATGTGACATCTTGGTGCACATACTAATGGCGCACTGAATCTTCTGATACATAGCCTAACCTGTTTATTATGTTCCAGCAAAAAATATAGTACATGAACATTATCTTAATTTACAAGGTGAAATAAATCAAGTCCCCTGCTTGAATCCATCTGCTAGCCCAATATTCCCAAGATTGTGATTTGTGAGGTGAACTCGTTAGCAAATGGTTCTTTTTTTTTTAGTATGATATTCCAAGAGAGTACCAAAGTAGAGTAATAAAGCCTGAAACAGAGGAAGACAGACAAGCGGCTTTACGAGATATCATACATAATAATGGTATGACTGTCGTAACAAGGACAATTGATGGAGGTATTTTAATATGTTCACCTTGAAATACTTTCTGAGTTTATTAAATGATATTTTTGTATCTGAATAATCGAGCATACTCATTTTTAAGTGGTTTGCGTGCTTGCTAGTAGATTAGTTGTAACCACCCTGATTCTCCAAACTGCTGAAACAACTAGTAAACAATCATCCCTGTTTATTACAATTATCATGACTTGTTAATAATGTGGTGCCAAATTACAATCAATATGCAATATGGAATATATATGAATATAAAAAAGTACCAATATTCATAATTTCAATTTATTGATCAACAATAAATTTTTTCATATTTTTTGCATAATATAGTAGACCGCCACATCAGTAGACCAAACATCCTTATTATAGTCATGTGCTCAAATATTATGTAATTTGAGAATAAAAAAATAGCTGAAGGAATCAATTTTGCTAAAGGCTATGAAAGATTAATGGAATTTCTAAGTACTATACTAAAACCATTGCCACTCCATTAGCTTCTAATAGAAATATTTATGATAACAGAATACCCGGATTCTATTTATCTACAACTTTGCTTCAAATTTAATTTATTATTTCAACCTACAAAAATATTCAACTACTCGCACACTAAAATCGATTAACAGGTGTGAAAATAGCGAATTTCATAGTAAAGCAACTGGCCAGTGCCAGGGAGTTAATCGAGTGAAAATTCTGAGGCAATAAAATTATAGGTCCTCATAACGGATACACTCCTATTTTCATTTATTGGAAATTGACAATGGATTACTTTTTGAATTAGGGTTTGAACAATCTTTCACCCAGCCGAGTAACAAATCTAATCTAATGGGGAGTGTCTAATTTGATACACCTGATAATAGAGAAACTTCGATTCATTGGCAGAGAAGCTTGACATTTCCTGTAACTGGACATTATCCAATTACTATACTTAAAATACAACTACCGGTAATTCAGTTTTCAATCTAAGCATATTATTCTAATAATACAAACTGTTGAAAACACTCGGAGTTTTTTCATTTGAGACCTTTAACAAATTATTTGGGTCTAGTTAAATCTATTTCTATAGCTATAGATTTAACGTTAATCATCCTGAAGCTATTATATTGCAATCTCAATTTAATAATAGTAACATATTATTTATTTTGAAGTATTTATACATTTTGTGTTTATTTTTTATTACTTCAGGTATCCGATACTGTGAGATAACCAAAGTAATAAAACCAGACAGATGCCATTACTGTTCTGTTGTCGGAAAATGTGTGTTGAAAATGGATCACTACTGCCCCTGGTGAGTATAAGTTACTTTCTAATGAAATACTCAGATAGTCCCATATTGCAAAAACTGTGGCAAATGGATGGAATATACTCAAATTTGGATGTAACATCTTGATCTTCCTACTTAAGTTTACATAAGGAGATATTTGTATTTCAATTTTCTTTCAACTTCCCTCTATCATAACATTATATATGTTATATGGTAACTACATAGTAATATTTTCCCGATAAAATTATTCAACACGTTTCATGTTAGTTCTCAGTTATCGATTTACTATTGTATTGAGTATTAGTCATGTGATATGCTTAAGGGATAAGGCATTTCGAAACAACATTCCGTGAATGTCAGAAAAAAATTGTGTTTTGAGATGTCACTGTTTGAGCTTCTTAACCACTTTGTTATTTATTGAGTTGAAATATTTATGCGTTGTAAATCTCAGTCATATGTCCGGTTACCAGTCCATGTCACATGATCAGGTATGAGAATAGTTAACCAGTTATTTGTTTTAGATGTATGGTCATGAACTCATGATAGTGGAAGAAGCCGTAACCAACTAGCGGTTACGTTGACCACCCAGTGGTGACGAGGAGTCCAGCAATCATTTTGCACATAATCATTCCACAGGGCATTCGATGTGCCAACTCTAAAGTGTGCCTTAATTATGTATTATTCATCTTATTTAGGGTCAACAACTGTGTAGGTTACAGTAACTACAAATTTTTCTTGTTGTTTCTCTTCTATGGATTTTTATATTGTCTCTACGTTGCCGGGACTGTGTTACCATATTTCATTGACTTCTGGCAGGTATGCTGTGTGTGTATTTAAAAAATATTCTACATTTTTTTTTAATAAAAAAAACACTATCAAGTATTTTCTCGTATTCTCTAGTCAATCTTCGTTTTAATAATTGTTCGGTATTTTTATATATTATGTAAGTTCTTTAACTGCAGCGTTCAGTATAGCCTATTCATTACATTAAATTCAAAATTGATAACTGATTGAAGTTGTGCATTTTTCTATACCGGTAATTATTATTTTGTATAAAACTTGATCTCAATTGCATAATTCACGTCATCAGTGGGAACGCTATTGAAACCTAACAATACACTTAAATTTTTCCTGTTTCAGAGTCTTACAGGGCCTTGGTATTTCAACCAAGATTTGGCTGTTTTATTTGAATTTAATTGAACGAGCTATTTTCATTCAGAATCTTCTTGATGGATCTGCTCGTTTCCACATTTTATTCCTCTTCTTTGCTTCGGTTATGTTCGCCATAAGTTTATCGTGTCTTCTCGGATATCACATATATCTTGTGTTAAAAAATAGAAGCACATTAGGTAAGAAAGCTTTGGTTATAATTTTTTAATGTTCTGTAAAATCATGATAAAATAAATCCTAGATTTTGTAATTAAAAGAGAATTCTTGAATATCAAAGTGCTCTATCATGTCTACTCAATAAGCTAACTGATTTGTAGTTCATCATCCATATTTTTAAGATTTGTCCTAACAACTAGGACATCTCAGAAAAAGGTATTTCAAATTTATCCTTATTAGCTATGTCCTTATTTTTCATCAATGAGATCAATCCTACATAAATTTTGGGCACTGTTTATGATGACTCTTAAATTAGATAGTGCTGTATTTTTGAGGGTTCCAGTCTTCAATGTTTTTAATGTTGGTTCATTTCCAGGCCATTTTTGGTATTTTGCCAAACCTCTGGTTAATGGAAGCCCTGGCATTGCTCAAAAGATACTAACAGCATCTGATTTATAGTATCCATAGACAATGGTTGTTAGTGCACAAGCAGAATACCTATACCACATCATTGATAACGTATTTCTATTAAAAACGGCCATTCTATTTCATGATTTATTGTTTCCAGAATCTTTTCGTGCTCCAATCTTTATGCATGGAGCAGACGCAGACGGGTTCAATCTTGGATATAGAAGAAATTTTGAACAAGTTTTTGGAGAAAGAGTATTGTTATGGGGTTTGCCACTTTTCACAAGGTAAATAGACTAATGCAATTGAATATGCAATTCAACATTGTATTCGTAGTTTGTCAGAAAACAGGGCTGTGAAACCAGGAGTCTATGTTTAGCTTATTTTCACTGGAGTCTTAGCTCAAATCATATTTTACAAACTACCTGTAGTCATATTTGGGATTTCAGACTTTCGTAGTGATAAAAGAAGTTAATATTAACTCAAAACAGTAGATCCAAGGCTTGCATGCACGAAAATTTTGGTTTTCAAATTTAACTTCCACTGTGTTGGAGTTCGAAGCCAAAATATTTTTCAACTCGAATCGAGAATCACACTCGATGGTAACCTACAGCCCTGGCTGCATGCAGCTAATTATTTTGATTTTGATTTCCGCTAAAGCTGATGAATATCTGCTTATTAGAGATTTGTAGAAGCCAAACTTGCCTGTATTATCATTAGATTATTCGCATATCTAATTATGCAGCATGGCATCAGTTCAGTTTTACATTCTTGAGCTTAAAGGATTATGAATAATGTATGCGTTTGTACTCGACATGTCATATTTTTGTTCTGATATATGCGAGATAACACATTAATGATCGAAGTGTGACAATAGGTTTATGTCAAATAAAGCTTGAGTTGTTCGATAAAACTTGATGTAGTTTGGTATATACGTATCCATAATCTTACTCCCTTGCTCTGCAATAGTCCTTGAGTCCAAACCTTGAGTGAGACCTGTAAGTATTGAGGACCTGTTACAATAATCCCATACGTGAATGAAATGGTATAGACGTCATACCAGCTACATTCTTTACTAAAATAGCCTTTTTCATTAAAACTAAACTATATCTGAGTATTCTTGAATATCCATCAAAAAAAGGTAGGTCGATTATCAAAGACAGAAGTTCGGCACTGAGTGGTGTATATAATACCTAATTGTTCCGCGCAATAAGAATGTGGTTTGCCTTATTTGCCAAGCACTATAGCAATAATGAAGGATTACACTATCAAGCGACACTATTATACTCAACAATATGCTAGTTATGATAGCTACGGTAAGTTTGAAAAAAATATTATATGAATTTTGTGGTTGGTTGTTGATTAGCATTTATATTACCACGGAATGTAGATTCCAAACTAACCCCTAAAAATGCATGTAAATCACTTCTGGGCCTTGATATCGTTATTTATTTCTGTGACCTGTAAAATGATGCAAAACTTAACCTAGCTCTCTGGAAATTGATTTGTTATTGAAAAATATTGTCCCATATTGTGTTTGATTTATATTTAGTAGCTACGTTATAAAAGGGCACAATCAGAGTATTTTGCACAATAGCAATTACAACTTGCTTTATGACTTTTCTACAGTTTGAAGAGTTTATGTGTGAATAAATATGTATTACAATAATATTGAATATTAGTAAAACTACACCATGTGGTTACGCTACTACACGCATGTTTCACATAACATATATTCCATAGATAACATATACAATTCCCAGGCCCACTATCAGGTCTAAGTAGCTTCACTTTATTGAATCGCCTACTCGAAACATGCCATAAAATTATGTTGCAATTTTCAATTATAATGTACTGTGTTAAAAGTTTTAAATTGGATCAATCATTTTCTGACTTTGTTTTATATTTGTTTACAATTTCAAACATTTCCTTTCAATAACAACTCCTGATAATCAATTTTAATATAAACAGAATTAGAAATCGAGATAAATTTTGATTAAATTTTTGATTTAAATCAATTTGATAAATGCTAAAATATCATTATTATTCTAAATTTAAATCCAAATAATTTGATCATTTTTGAAAAATATGGCAGGTAAAAACTTGATTTGCGATTTGCTTTCAAAATAATTACTTTAAGTAATTAAACAAAATTTTTGAATACTGATATTTAAAAAATGCTTTTGATTCAATAATTGGAATATTTTCAATTTCTTCTTTTGTTTATAAAAGAGTTATAATTTTGTACTAACAATCGTTTGTTTATTCGGATGTTTGCTTTTCAAAGCACTTTTATTTCTAACAAAAATTAATCTTTACATTAATGTGCGAAAGATTATATTAGGAATGACTTTCAAACCCTCAGGGCTGTCTTTGCTTTTAAAATTCAATAAACAAGGTTTTGAGGTGTAACTAAGAACCTGTGTGGCAGCCTGATAAAGCTCGGCTGGCCTAATAGAGCGACTCGCTATGGCGAATACGCTTGTTACGCTTAATTTAGACAATGCTATATCATGGCTTAATATCATATAAATATGACATATAGCTTATAATCTTTTTATTTATATCTTATCTACAGAGTGACCCCAAATAAAAGAACACCGTCATTTGAACCATATTTTAGAACTGTGATTCTTAAACTTTTTAAGTTGCGCCCCCATTTTAGAATTTGTCCAGTCTCGTGCCCGCTTCAAAATTAGGTAACAATAAGCTACAAATAACAGATAGTAAAGCAAAAGTATGTTTTATTTAAAAATAACGTTGAAAATACCTAGATGGAATCGCAATCTCTTCTAAATAATAAGGAAATGTAAATATCCAAAATAAACTAATCTAATCTTTTATGTATAGTGTTCTAGCTAGATTACTGAAACTTTAGTACAATCATACACAAACTGAAATTCAAGTATTGAATAATTTTTTTTTCTTTTTGTAGAAGTAATTAAAAAATGGGTTCTGTTTTATCTTGGGTAACCTTGTAAATCTGATATATGATCAAGTCTTGATTATTTATTACTTGAAAGCAATCATTTGTTTGTAATTCAATTTTTTCTATTTAGTATGGGAGATGGGATGTCGTATCCAACTCGACTATTACCACAAGATTCAGAACATAAGTATGTAACATTTATAATTTATGTAATTCAGTAGTGGCATCCCTTAATCATACAATTACTTATTTGTAATTATGATGGTTTTGTGATTAGATAATTAATATTATAGTTTATAATTTTCTGTTGTACATCGGTATAGATTGTCCGCTTTCCAATGTTTTGAAATTATAGTGTCTCGTAATTATTTGAATTTGCATATTCTGAATAAATTTGATGAAAATTATTAATTTCATTGTCAAATCTAAGAAATATTGCAGAAAAAAATTTGTTTCTCAAATAGTATTGATGTTCAATTTTATTATAATTCGATTTGCAGGACATGTGAAATAGTTGTGTTATAAATTATAATACAACCAGCATACATGACTTCCTTCCTATAATAAAACTGTTGTGTATGAGCATTGAAAGAATAACTCATCATAATCCATCCTGAAAAAATATTTTCAAAAATGAAATACCAAATATATCCTGGATTGAGTCATGTTCAACAGCCAACATATAGAAGTCAATAGTTATTCAAAGTTTCAATTTGGAAATGCTTCAAAGTTAATTTTAACAGTGTTTTGATTGGGGTTATATTATTTGCAGTTTTTTGAAATTGATGAAAGGACTTTTTGATCATACAAGGAGATTCAATTGCTCAAAATAATAAATTTTCAAATGAAATTATTCTAAATTGTTCTAAACTGAAATTAAGAATAACTGATTTGAATTGTTTTGAATAGTTGATGATTCATTTTGGACATCTTTCTTTGTATCATTATAATTTTTATGTCAGCTTTATTTATTTGAAATCTTCGAAATTTGTACTCATTTCAATAAAGTATAGATAGTAAACTTACTAAGCCAAACCTGGTTTCATAAGAATATTGTTAAATTACCTTATGACGGTTTAATATCAAATGTTTGATCTTCGTTTAAATATTATGAATTGAGAGCGAAATAAGCTCTGGATTTGTGCTTTGGTCATGTTTCTAAAATTCTTTATTGTACTGAATGTTTTAGGGTTGTCATACATCCATGTTTACCCAAACATGCCCAGATTTTTAGATTTTAAATTAAGATATCTTCCCAGGTGAAGTACAAAAACTGATAAAATATCCTGGATTTTTAAGTTACTGAAAGAGGTCTAAAATTCTCCTTATAGAAATGTGCTATTTCAGTCATGCATGGTTTTCCTGATGAAGAGATGTAGCCAACCCATTACCTTCAGAATAAATGATTTTTTTTTTTTGAGTGTCAAACTTATTAGGAATCAATCTGTTTGTGTCAAATTAATATAATTCCATCACCAATAACAGAGTTTATCTTGAATTTATAATTTATGATGTTGTTTACGATTTTGCTTTTCAAAATTGACAACCCTAGACTAAAACATGTATTATAAATTATAATATTGAAAATTTTAATTTTGTCCGAATTTGTTTTCCAGCATGGGAAATGGATTGAGTTTTCCACAAAGATCTCGTACGAGCGATTCAAACCACTTACTTGACAATGATGCCATATCACCTAGAGGTAATATAACTTAATGTTTCCATTGTATGAGGATTTAGACTTCAGAAGAGTTTATTAGGCCGACAAGGACTGGAAAATTGATTTTACCATCTAGAAAGTGCTATTATCTTACACATTTTTGTGTCCAGAAATCAGGACAGGTCAGGTATTTTGAACAAATCCAGAAAGGCAAATTACAAAGGCAAATGGATTCTGAAGAGTGTGTGATGTCACAATAGCAGTTTCACAATATCACCTTCTGTCTTGCATCTTGAATGATTGCGCAATCAAATAAATGGACAATTTTACAAATGAAAGTTACAGTATGATATTAAATTAAATTGGATAAACTTTTGCGCCACACATTGTTCGGGACTGTCAGCTGCGTAGATGATTCCGCATAGAATACTATTTAAACTTTTATAATAATTTTGACTGATGGTCCCTTTTTGTATTTATTTTTCAGGTCCAAGCGAGTCTGGGAGTCAAATTGCAATTGTGAATGAAAGATAAAAAGCTGATTCACATTGAGACTCTTGTATAAAGAATTCATCGATACAATTGTTAAATTAATTTTCCATTTTTTCTCATATTTCTCAGCAATTTGTTTTTGAGGCACTTATCTTTCATTTTATGACCAATGGACTGGGGATTGTTTTGACCGAAACCTTTCGAAATAATTTGAACTCATAATTACGATAGAAAATTTTGTCATCATACGTTCAGTACTCTGAGGTCATTCATTTTGCTCAAAAAGCATAGCTCAAAAACCAGTTGACATTTATCTTTATTTGGAATCGTGATATGTGGGAGCATATTTGAATGGGATGCTTAAATTTAACTTATATCAACAACGTGTCTGGATCACCTTCTGAAAATTTATCTTACGAAAATTATTAAAATTCTGATTTATATTTAATTTTACGATTTAAAGTACCTCTTCATTGTATATTGAATAAGTGATTTCCATATTAAAAGAGTTGTTTGAGTGATAAAGCAATTCTACATAATAAACTGCTATCAATAGCAATAATTTGAAATATCGATAAAACTAAATTCCTTGCATATCCCTTGTTATAATCTACAAAACTGCAAAATATTACAGCATCGAAGACGACTTTGTAATACTATTTGATTATTTGGACAAGGCCCGGCCGGAGTATCATCATATATTAACAATACAGTCCAACATCAAGTCCGTGCATCTGAAACAAATACGAACAAATTCTACGAACATGAACTGGTCACCAGACGAGAGTCCCTGGTACGCTTTATGAATGAGCTGTCTTATCAACTTTCCTCTCTCCCAGTATTTTTTTATTCCCTTAACGTTGTACAAAATGAAATTATCATTCAAGTGTATCACATAGGTATAAGCTTGAAATAAAAGCATTGAAAGTCTTTCAATTTTATATTAAAATGTTTATACATATTGTTGTCAGTAGCTTTTTTATTTTGTTTCTATTTTAAAGAATCATCTTTTTTTTATTTTATTTACATTTTCAAGTGAAGATATTGTGTCTTGTAAAAACTATATCGAATTCTTAGTTGGTAATAGCTAGAATTTTGCCTCTATATTGGAACCATTTTTTCAATTGGTTCAATTTTATTGATATCAAATCCATGCATCTGGAAGAACTAAAGGGTTAACTATTCCCATACCCGACACGGACTGGTAAACTGATGAGAGGTTGCTGTATGATTTAGTCGTCTTATCGACTTACTTCTCGCCAACAAGTTTGTCAGATAATTTTTTTGTGAGAATGTGTTCTTTGGGGGCTCCCGAAGTATGTGAACCAAGATGGCGGACATCGGAATGTAATATGTGTACTAGGTTAGGCCATAATTTTAGGTATAAATACTACGGGAGGCTCTTGGCTAGTCTTCGAACTGATAATAGGACTAAAATAAGGAAAATTGGAAAAAAATATCGCCTAACCCTAACCTGTTACCATGTTACGTTCCGATGTCCGCCATCTTGGTTCGCATACTTCGGGAGCACCGTTTTTTGTTTAAATAAAAACAGCGAAATGCACTAAAGTTACCATGTTTCATATTAATACAGGGTCCAAGTTGCATCTTATTACATTTCATTCAAATATATACGGCACATGTAAATATATTATCTCTGTAAGTCACACATTTATAAATACGCTGTTGATGTTATATGAGATTTTAATGCACTGAAAAAAATTCCCATTTTTATACTTTTTTGAAGGACAGGTCTGCTTGTAGATTTCAGTTATAAGTACTCAATTTTTAGAGACATACCGTAATTTGTGATGGCAATATTGTGTTCACAAACTCTTGTTGCCTTAAAAATAAATTTGATTTTATTAACATCAAATAATGCAAACGAAAATAAGATTTGGAGCTAGTGTTGCTGTTTCTACCAATAGTCCAAAGAAGTGTATTTCACTTCATCATATATTTTCCACATATTTTGTATCGGCAGTCTAGGGAGTTACTCCTCCGTCCATTTGTATGTTCATATATACCGGTACTATCTTTTTTTTTATTTCAAGCTATATCTATGGTTTGTTTTGCGATATGAGAAACTTTATGATCACCGAAGTATGATTTTCACATATTTACTCCTAATTAGGTTATAGACAAGTGACCACATAGGAGTCTATCAGGGAGTTGTGGAAAAATTAAATCTGGCTTTGGACATAAATTTCGACTCAGTCTCCAGTTCCAAGAAAATCAACTTTGGCAACAAAAGCTTTGTACCGCATGTAGGCCTAACTGACCGTAATTGTCTCTTGAGAATGCCTAGCAAACTTAATTTGAGTTTTAGTTGTAAATTTTGATTTTATCGCCACTAAACGTCTGGAACTTTGGGCCCCTGGGAGTTGAAAATACAACTTTGTCTTTAATATAACCCTGTGAGCTTCCATTTTTATTAGACATAGCCAACCCAATCTTATCGCGTTATGTATGAAATTGTGAGCATTGATGCCTTCTCGAACAGTTATTTCCAACTTGCTTACCGTCATCCCATAATGTTGATGTAAATTTTTCCAAGTGTTATATTTGATTGCCAAAGCTTTTCTAGCTGTTTATGGCAATTCAAATATAACACACGTTCCCATACTGAATTTGGTAGCAAAGTTTTGTGTATTTGAAGTACCGGTATGTGCATACGTATGACATTGATAAGGTCTTTTAATAAGGTTTCTGATTTGCCCTAAGATAACGTTACATACTTATTATCCATTAATCTTGAATGTTTTAATTATAATATTGTTACTGACATGTGATGTTTTACATTTTCGGTACTGTGTGTTGTTTCATGTAAATTTTAGCGACTCGACTACCATGTGTTGAAAATATATTAAGCTAATTTCAAATTGTAATAATATGAGCTTTGTATGTGTCAATTTAGGTGGAATGGTTAGAACAGTGGTCCCCAAACTATCATGATCCAGGGTGCCATTGTCCACAGATACGCATAATTCCAAATCCAAGTCGTGTATTAGAGCGCTCCCGAGTCATTGCAGCTTTAGAGTTTTTCATGGTTCGGTCCAGTAGCAACAACAATTAGCAAAGTAAATACATGTGATAATATGAATTACCTCTGTAAATTAATATTATCTAATCTATTCCAGCAGTGTAGTAATATACTGTCTTTGATTTCGTGACCATTTTCTTGCGAAGGAGAAAAAACTAAATAAATTAATGCAATTCCTTTTTTTCTTTGCCATGGCTAGGTATTAATTAATTCACTTGTTCAATATGTAACCTTTGGGAGATCATTGCTCGTTCGACAAGTTGTTTTATAATCTGTTGCATTCCTGTAAACAACATGGTCTCAGGATACAGCTTTTGACATCTTGTCAAAAATTAATCCAGTTTGACAAAATTGTCACTCAATCAGAGCCAATTACTACCAGATGTATCATGGGACTGGCCAACTAACTGTGGTAACAAATCAAGGAATGAAACGCTGCATGTAAAATGCTATTCCCCAGTGTTAATGATCTAGCTCTAGCATTTGAGAAAGTTATACGAGATAGCGGGGCTGTGTAGCATATTTTCAACGGTTTCGGAGTCATATTTTCAAAAAATGTTTTTTGATACGAAAACTTGAGTTGAAGCCAAAATTTTTCTTCTGATTATAAATTTTCTCTGATACCACAACCCAGAGAAACAGGCAGCTGAATGACATGTTCGTGGGTATGTTATGAAATATTTTTAACCCTACCTCGCTTTTAACACACAGCTGAAAGAACCAAGTCTTCCAAAAAAAAAAAAATTTCTCAGTTTCCCTCTCAAATAAAAGTATTATTTTCTCTTGACTTTTCAATAAATATGCAGCAAATATGCTACACACAACAACACAACAAGTAAATTGGTCATGAAAATTGGCAACAATGCATACAGCACTTGCAAAATGTAGTGAAAAAAAAGGAAAACATTTAGAAGCAACACCAAATAATCGCACTGCAAATACATAAATAATGATGGATAGATATTCAAGAGTAAGGCGGCAGAGTGTTGTTGAAGGTAAAGAAGCACATATCTGATGATATTAAAAATCGCTTAACAATATTCCCAGTCACTTTTCCGTTTAAATATCGTCATTCAATCTTTGAATGATTTCACCAAGAACTGTTTTAAGAAGCTATTGCCATTTTCCTTAAACTTTAGACATCACCACTTTAGTATTCGTCATATAGATCATCATCTTCAGTAAATTCCATGCTATGAAAATCAATGCGATACCTCAGCATTCCACCAATACCGCCAAATCCTTTGACAAACTGGGAACCTTCCTGTGATCGATCAGTAACGATTTCCAACGTAGAACCAAACCTTTTGTAATTGTTGGCAAACCATTCTAATAACGAGCAGCTTTCAACCATCTCCATTTCCACTCCTGTATCTTTATCTGTAAAATGTGTTTTGTCTTTTTCTTGATCCGGTCTGAGAAATAAAATCTTTTCGTCGTCAGCAGTATGATTCTTCAATACATAACGCATTGTGTCCATATTTTCCCAAACAATCAATATCTCTACTGCACCCATTTCTAGTGCTTTTAAAGTATCATCAACTCCGAAGCAATATTTTCCAGTATCTTGTGAAATCTCATCAAAATATCTTCCAATTAGTTTCTTCTCTTGTATAAATTTGACATTAGACAAAACTTCTGCGGACAATTCAATAGCCTGATTGAATCCATTTTCTCCGCCATAAGAAACATCGACAAGCTTCAGAATTTTAACTTGTAATCGTTGATCGAACATATCCGATTGACTCAACTCTGTTTTGAAATCTGCTGAACCCGCTAAAACAAGGCCAGTTACATTAGGACGATCATTCGTGATAAATAATTGAACTGCAGTTTCTGCCACTTTTCGCACATAATTGTGTCTTTTTTCCATTCTTAGCCGAGCAAAACGAAGTGCAGACTGACCTCCTCTACCATGTTTCTTGGGCAAATCAACTGTGAATTTATGCAATACATCTCTGGTATTTCCTTGCAAGGTACCAAAAAGGGCGCCGTTACCATCCATGATAATGAATCCGAATTTGTTATCGTCGGAAAGTAGAGCTGTCAGAGCTTCGGTATGAAATTTATTATCGCACAGGTAAAGGGACGTATTGATCGGTTTGAATGGTTCAAAATCAATGTTAACTTTTTTCTCTTTTCCTTCATCTGTTACAATAGTACCACAGTATACAACAAGACCATTTGGTGGAACTTTGTTATAAAGTTTGAGTCTTTGTTGTACGGAGGTAATCGCTCCGAGCACAGATAGTCTGTTCACTCTACTCTTAATATTAGATGCCGTGCCGAATTCATCTGCTAACATCTTTGCCACTCTAGATACTTGGTCTTTTGGCGGAATGATTAATGAAATCATGCTTGTTCCATTTCCACGAGCAGCCTCTAAACTTTTGATTAGCTTTTTGATTTTCCAGATTTCAACATTCCGATCAGCCGTTGTTTCAGTTTCTGTCATTTTATATATTTCTAAGCACTAAGGTTTAAAATTCTATTGATTAGTATCAAGTCTGTAAGTGAGAGTATTATTAAATCAGTAGAATTGGAAATGCAAAATAGCCTATCTCTGTTTTTGTATAAGCCCGTAATTTTAGGCAAATTAACTACTCGTAGTTCTAGTCCAGGAGTGCTTTATATATTATTTTATATTCATTACAGGATTTAGGAATGAAATCATCATATTGAAGTCGAACGGTTTCACGAAAAACTCATTCCAGCATTTGTCATGGCATTTTTTATTTTCCCCTCTAACAGTCTAAGATGGATTTTGAATGATCGAGAATAACTCGGGTTACATCTGTTTACAGTAGTATACTTCTGATTACTTTGGAAATAATATTTACTGAATTATTCCATTTTTCCTTTGTTATACCACTGAATATTAATCTCCAAGTGCCAGCCTATTCCATTCGTCATAACATTTTATTCAGACATGCCTGTTCCCACGAGCAATTCCACTGGAGGCGTCTGGGTATTGCGAAATAGTACTATGACGTCATACAAAAGGCTTTGTGAATGAGTTGATGAAAAAAAACATTGACTACGGTAATGGCCAGAAAGTTAGTTTTGATAACATACTGATCATTATAAAAATAAAAAGACGAAATTTGTGCAAGCATTCAATATGATATCACCAAATTTCAAGCCGCTTGCCAACAAAATAAATCGTAGTACCCCACGTCATTCGCGCTTCGCCAAAAGTTGCTCATTGCTTACCTGCGTATTTAGTTTATTTATTTATAAACGCCGCTTTTTTCCCTCAGGCAATTCTTCCGTCAGATTTTTTTCCGATTTTGTAACACGCCACCCAAAATCCCACGGACACACATGCTAATCCCATACTAAAATCCTTAATCAGGAAATTTTAATTTGGCGACAAGGAGGGAGAACTCGGACAAGCGATTGCTCGCATCAAGCTTTTCGTGTAGGCGTGCTTTCTGTCAGTCCCACTTCTCCAGAAAAAATTCAGTCCTAGAAAAACTACATGGATGTAAGCAATGAGTTCTATCGAGGATACGTCACTTAAAGCTGAATACATTTTTCAGCTCCTGGATACTTTGCAAACAAAATCAACAGCCGTTTCAAAGATAACAGCCTTGCTGTGCAGCTATTTATGCGCTATTGTTGCAAGAAATAAATGTGAGTATTTTTCGATTTTTCAACTTAACCTCTATGTGTACTTTTTAAAATTTCCTGATTCCAAAAATTCTGATAGAGAAACTTTAAATCCAGTCCCGTAATTCCGACCCTATTTGTGCCAAGAGTCTAAAATATTCTTTTCACGGAACTACTACTATAGGTTAGACTTCATGCCATTTCAGATTCCTTCATGTCATTACTAAACATCGGGAACGACTTTTAAATATGTCCTCACTCCCCTTATGTTTGTGGCCAAGCGAAAGCACGCGGATTCGTCACACAAGTACCATGTTTTAGAGATCGCAAGGTGCGCGCCGTATTATAAGGCGCACTGTCAAAAATTGCTTGAATTGTATTTTTATTAATAAATAAGGCGCATCAGGCTATAAGATGCAAAGGTTTTTAAAGCACTGGTACCGTGCTGGTTTTAGGTGTGGGCAATAAAGAAAAGTGCGCTACCTGATCCATACATTTGATTAAGCGAACCGGCTTATAGGATTTACATATTTATCCTGGAAAGAGGAAAGTCGATAAGACGGCGTAATCATATGACGAACCATGGCCTATCGTCCGGTTACCAGTCAATGTCGGGTATGGGATTATTTAGCCAGTTGTTCATTTTCAGGTGCATGGACACTATAGGGCGCACGATTGATTTTAAAAAAGAAAAAAAGATGTATGGTGCGCATTATGGTCCGTAAAATATGTTAATATCTCTCTTGAATAAATATTATCTTATACCAACTAAACAACCTACTAAAACATGCACTAATTTTGTTGTTAAGAAAATCGAGCATAATCTAATTCTAAGTGATCGATTGAAGGATTAGAAAGTCAGCGATGATGTAATTGCATCGAAAAGACTTCATGCATCACAGTGTTTTTATTATTATTTATGTATGCTAAGTATATAAAATCAATATCAATAAATTTTTGTGTTGTTTCCTAAAATTCGTAATTGAGTTCGTAAACAGTCTCTGATATTTCCATTGTAAAACCATGATCGAAGTGATGGGAATGGAGAGGAATAAGCGTTCTTTGTGAATAATGTTTTTGTCACTTTTGAAGAAAGAATTGTCGAATCATCAGTTAGGTTTTTTCCATGTAAAATCTTGCATAGAACACAGTAAGTATAATCTCGATCAAATTGCTTCTGGTCATACTCTTTTAAAGTGTGCCACCTGAAATAAATGAATATAACTTCAAACTAAAATAAACTCAAAAATAAAATGCGAACGAATTTCAACAATTCGATGTACACTTTTATTAATACATTTAGGGTAGTAGAAAGGTTAAGGTTGTAGGAAGTGAGGTATCCTTCCGTAGGCAATATTGTTGTGAAATACTAAATTGAACTTAACCAGACTTTGGCCATGAATCTCCATGTTTATTAATTAATTAATGGGTTCGTTGAAAGAGGACGCATAATAAAACACGCGAGGGATAATAAAACAAGACCCGAAGAACATGTAAGAAGAACAATGAGAAAACAGATAAGTTATTATATATTTACTAAATATAGAGAATAAAAATATAAAATACCTGAAATATTCCAGATAAGCCGTGTCGTTTGTGTTGAGATAGTTTAAATACTTTATTAGATGGTTGATTGTAGAATAATCTTCAACGTGAATAAATGATCTCGGAGGAGCGACAGATTCGTAATCTTCTTTAAGTGTCCCCCACACAACTGGCACCACTCCCAAGTAGAGAGCATTCCGATAAAACTTTTCAGTGACGTAGTCTTTACAGTGATATGAATTCTCAAACGCAAAATAAAACTTGTATTTTGAAAGTACGTTTTCAAAATCTTCTCGATTCCCTTTTGGTACAGTTTGATTTCCAAAGCAGCTTCCATAATAATCTGCTTGGAGTCCAGCATGCTTAAGGTTCTTTAATAGTTGCATCCGTACTTTTGCGCCCGATGTAGAATTGCAGTTTGAAACCACAGCAACGGCGAGTTTCGTTTTCATTGCTAAAATTTTTCCCGGGTTGTCCACAAATCCACGTCTTTGTATCGAAGAGTAGGCTTCGGTGACTGTTCCATACGGATGATAGAGAGACGAATCCCGCCTACGTTGAAAAGATTATCTGTATCATTGCTACAAATCTGAAATCTAACCAAGACAAATTTAGGAAATTTTGGAAAAAAATTCTTTCACATTATACCGTTTACCTGTAAGTCATGGTCATGTTGAAAACATATTTGTCTTCCCAAAAGAGCCAAATCTTTCGAAGGTGAAACAATGAAGGAGCCGATTCCCCAGCGGTCCAGATGTATAATTGGTCTTTTCGCCTGTGTTGGATGAATTAGTGAATAATTGTGCTCTAGGATCTTATGGATCGGGTGTATCCTATATGCTAGTGTGTTATGTAGAGTTTAGTTCACCTGGAGTTTATCGGAGGCATTTCTTCTCGAGTTATTTGTTCGGATCTGAATAATACTGCTGCAGTGTTGGAAGAGTTAATCTGAAATAAAATCTTATTAATAAACACGAAATTATTATATTAGCGATCTGGAATATAAAAGCAGCATCGTTTCTTTGGTACAAGTTGAGTGAACACCAATCTAGTGCATTTTATTATCCATCTAACAGATTGTATCAACATGAAATATTTCCTGATAAACGAAATGATTACTAGGTTTGAAACACTTACTAGAATTTTGAAGCGTTTTACAAAAATACATCGAAATTGGGTACTCCCGTAGTATGTGTACCCGATTAGGCCATAATTTTATTCCGATTTCCCTTACTTTAGTTATATTACGAGTTCGGGGACACAACTTGATTGTAAAGTAGGCGAACAAAATTAGTTACCTCCATATTGGCACACACACTTCTGGAGCGACCAAAATGGATATAAATAATATGAATAATACAATTAATTCTATTGTACAAGGCTGAACATAGATTTCCAAGAAATGTGCGGTTGGTGATTGCGCTAACCTTTGTCTTGTCGGTTGTGAATTTACACCTCCCACATACGGTCGAATCAATTACTTTATTCTTCCAAGCTCTCGGATTCCACAACAAAATTATCTACTGAAAAGAATGTGAGTAAAACATTAAAGTATATCAAATTTTATCTGCAGAGCAATACCTTATCGTACAAATGGATCAATTTCCTAGATTGATGTTGTTGTTGCTATTAGTTTTATTGAGATGGTCGGGGATAATCGATTTCAAATTTGGTGGAGAAGTCGTTAGAAGGCTTTATATTTTAGGCTCATGGCTAACCACGTATTTGGCCAAAATATCGCTGTTTTATTTTAATTCGCGGAAACATTTGCATGTGACATTTGACTTTCGTGCCCCTTGTTGGACACAAAATGGACATATGGATCGTTTTGTAATTATTATTTATCATGTTGTTGTTGATCATGTTTTAGTATTCTTCTTATGGTGACTGTATGTAAAAATCGCTTTTCTTATTAACTACTGGACCAATCTCTTTCAAATTTTCAATGGTTAAACATTGCATTACTATTATTCATTTAAAATTGTGTGGCTTCTGTGGGATTCGTTTTTTTTTTTGTGTGCGATGAGATCATCAAAATTAAAAAAAAATGTGGTTCCAACTCCGCTCACTTTCATGTGGCTTTATTTTATAACGAATCAAAAAACAAAATGTTCGAAGAAATAAAAAATAATACAAGACTTTCAGTTAAGTTGTTATGCTCACTCATAAAACAATTCTCTTCGATATGAAATATGATCAGACACAATAATTTAATTCGCTTTCAAAAAGAGTGCGACTTTTTCACGAACTCACCAAATAAAAAACTTGAATACTTACTAACGGATATGAATATATATTATGTTATCAGACCAATCAAACTGCTTTTGTGGTACTCACTACTACTCTACCTTATTTTCCGTATCTTCATCAATTTCTTTGAAAAGTATTATTTTCTTGTTGAATTGGCGTGCATATTTATACAATTCCAAGAAAAATATAACAATGAAAACGGACGTTATAGCCGATGTTTTCGACCATCTTTTTCGCAGAATTATTCTTTTCATTGACATTCCGAAAACGGTATAAATTTTACCACAAAAGCTGTTAAAATATAAACCGAATGAATTCAATGGATAAACACTTTAAGCCATATGACTATTGGATCATATCCCCCAGATTCAGATAAATATGAAACCTTCAATTAAAAATTCACAATCATGAAAATACCATTGACTAGGCGGCGTGGATCATCGTGCTGAGCGTTAGGAATCCGCTTGCCAACGCCGTAGTGTGGTTCAACGGCTTACTCCACCATCAAGTCTATGCATCTGAAACAAATAACTTGCCAACTAATCCGATACCTAGCATGGACTGGTAACCGGAGAGGACATGGTGCGCCGTAAGTTTGTCTAAGACTGTCTCATCGCTCTTCCTCTCCCCGGGATAAGTTTGTTTTTTATATCCTAACTAATGTGAGCCGCAATGATTTATGGGGCGTGTTATCGACATCTGTGTTTAGGATATGTATCAATGAATACGGACGCGACACGCGACAAAATAATGATGACTGATTTTACCAAGCATATTGTGTGAGCCGAAATGTAGTAATCCGCAATGAGCCTGTGACTGAATCAGCTGACATTTTTCTATGGGAAGGAGTTGAAAACCACCATGGATTCAATAAAATAGTGCAAATGTGAGTATGCAATCTGCAGATAGCAATGCAAATAGAGGTAATATGTCAAGACAAAGCAGGATAACAGAAGAGAAATGGCAATACAACTTGGGAAATACAAGATAAATTAAAAGCAACAATGAATAGGTATAGCAAGCACACACTGAAGTTCATACACTTGATACAAAAAGTGTTCTTCAACCTGATGAAAATGATCAATTGGGTATTCTTAACTTGTACCGAGAATATGATGCCAATTTTCAGTTTTTACCCTGGGTTTCACGGTTTTTAATTTTCCCCACCACGGCCACCTGTAAAGATCCTAATTATAAACTGCATAGAGTGTAGATATGCTTGTTTTCGCGTATTTGTAGTATACGTATATAGCTACTCCTTTGGCTTTTATTTTCACGCGTGTGGTATCTCACCCGGGCGAGTAGATGCTCTATCTTGCATCAGTCAAACTGTAAAATCTATTCTAAACTTTCCGTCGACAGCGTATTAGTTTAACGTCGCCACTAGGCCTGCATTTGCCATATTATTATGTCTTACTATCATACCTCAAAATAGAAGACTTCCCTTGGACTAGCTGATCAAACTGTTGGTGCGAGGCAACTAGTTGACTTACTGGCTGCGTCGTTTATGCCTCAGGTCATAAAAACGGAGTATTTCTTCTAAACACAATAACGATATTGCTAATCAGCTGCAGGCTTATAAAACTACTTTTGCATTTGTGTTGAACAGACAAGGAAAATGGTGATCGGCCAGATAAGAAGTCCACAATACACATGTGTACGCAAAACATACCCAAACATATATATTTATTCTGGGTGTACTAGCTAGGACATTGAACTGCAGATCCGTTCTGTTTGTCTGTATAGACTCTAGTCTATACTATCTATTTTGGCCGTTGCTGCAAGAATTCCCGAAGAGATTGTATTAAACGAATAATCTTGATCTGCAAAATAGAAAGTATTTTTGTGGGCTTCCGTTAGTTAATAATCTACTTTCTGTAGACAAAACAAGTGATAATTGCAAAGATAAATATCATAATAGTTGCAGAGTCAAGTTACGTTAAAAATGTAGGGCTGGAAGTAGGGTTTTGTTTTTTATTAATTCTAAAAACTAATCTGTTATGACGCCATAATGTGGATTTCGACAGGGGCGCAGCCAGGATTTTTTAAAGGGGGGGGGGGGGGGGGGGAGGGGAATTGCGGTGAAATAAAAACGCGTTTGTAGGTCTTTAAAAAGATGTTCCGATGCCGATGATGGCAAAACAACATGTGCGGCGCTGTGTCTCATTAGCCTTTCTTTGTATGTCCTACTTTCAGCAATCGCCGACCATTCTCTTTGGTCAAGAATAATCAACTTTTCATTTCAATGCGCCGTTAACTATATTACTGAAAGTGAATTCGCTGCGAATTTAAATTCCTGTGATATTTGCACATAACGCTTCTCTACTTTTAGCGGCGATTTATCATATGTTGATAAATCATCATATTATTACCAGTTTATTAATACTGCATGCTATTATTTTTGGCAACAGGATTAAATTGGTTTGGGTAAATTGGGTAAACGACCCATGTAACCCCCCATCACCCCCTCCTGGCTGCGCCCCTGGATTTCGATTTTATGTAGTGACATTTTTCTCATAAAATGAAGGCATTATTACGGTTTATACTGTTCGGTTAATTAATGATTAGCAAGCTTTGTTTGAAAGGTTGAAGTGATAGAGTTTTTCAAGATTATACAAACTCATTTATTCGATCGCATTTCAATTTTTGCAAAGTGTTTCGCCGCAGGGTCGTTTACGTAATGACGTTACGTTATCGGTTGCGTCTTACTGCGCCAACCACTGAGCTACAGCTTGAGAAGGCGTGTACGAGCCTCTATCGTTATTTGTGGCGTTTTGGAGAATTTATTGCAAATAAAAATCGCTTGGCAAGTTTTTACATTCATTTTTCTTCAACCTATTCAATACAAAAAAATCAAATAGTACAGCCATTTTGAACAAAACAGGCAAAAAAAACTTGATTTAAAACAATTGTTTTAAAACAATTCTTTTTGAACAAATCCCTAGCTGGAAGCAATGATGGGATTTAAAAATTAAATTTACTTTGCGTTTGTGTGTAGTATTACTAATAGTATTTACGTATTTATCATTATTGTAGTGCATTATAAACTATTCAAAATGTACAAAAGCCAAAGTACAAGCCGCACGCACCGCAAGCAAATATTCCGTTAAAATTGAATAGGCATAACCGGTGCGAACATAGTTTTTATACTTAGGGTGGAAGGAATGAAAATTTAAAAATCGGCCAAGAGTGGTATGTTTATTAAAAAATGTCGGAAACCACTTGTTCTGTTCTTAATTATATAGCCAATGCGAGTTCAGAAAAGACTCAGTGAATGATACACACAAGATTTAATACAGCATAACAAAAGACTTGACTATGACAGTATGATCAAAACAAAGCAGTACCGCACGTCAGAAAAACATTCGACAAGTGTGCGGGCGGATCGCGTACGAGTCTGGCAGTTGATTACTTTCTCGGGACTTCTCGTCACATGTAAACAATGGCCAGACGCGTATACAACATCTCCCCCTTTAAGTTTCAAATTTTATAAAACTTTTTATCAGGTTTAAACTCTATGGTCAATTATATTGTCCGAAACGTAGAGGGGGCACTCCTCTTGCAGTTCGCGAACTTCGTCTGACTGGAACAGGTTGTTTCTTGATTTCGATTTTCTTTTCTGGTCTAGTAGTACCAACTTTCTCCTTCTCTTCCAGAACCGGAACATCTTTTACAGGAAACAAGAATCTTCTATTTCTCCAATATGTTCGGCCACTCGGGAGTTTGACGTGGTAATCTCGGTGTCGGCCTCTACCAACAATGACACCAGATTGGTCCCAACGTTTCGTTGTTACATCTTGGACTCGTACATGTTGTCCAACTTGCAGTGGCTTCAAGATACGAGTATTTCTGTCATATCTCATTTTGCTTTTCGACTTGATAATTTTATGAGCATTATCAAGCTCATCGAGAATATCTTTGGTTTTGTCCGCATATCCTCGGTAGTGGACGGGAATGATTGATCTGATTTGATGACCAAATAAGATTTCGGCTGGCGAAAATCCCGTTTGCTTCGGAGTATTTCTCCATTCGAGTAAGCCTTGTAGAAATGATTCTTCATCAATATTTTCATTCTGGCATGACTTTTTGACGAGTGTTTTCATGGCTTTCACACCGGCTTCGGCATGCCCGTTGCTCTGTGAGTAAAATGGCGTAGAAAATCCTACTTTCACTCCCCAGCGTTTAAGAAAATCCAGAAACATTCGTGATTTGAACTGAGGGCCCCCATCACATCTTAAACGGACGGGCACTGATAGATCGACAAACCACTTTCGTAGAACTCTGATGACTTGGCGAGAAGTTGGATGTTCTGTCCACGAATGAATACACGGCCATCCTGAATATCTATCCACATATACCAGAAATTCTTTTCCTGCATGTGAAAATAGATCAAAAGAAACGTCCTCAAATGGTCTCGACGGATTTGCACTTGCGATCAACGGTTCTTTCGACAAACTGGCTTTGTTCTCTTGACATATATGACAACTGTATACAGTGTTTTCAATCTCACTGGATATAGCAGGCCAGTAAACCGATTGTCTTGCACGTCTTTTTGTTCTTTCAACGCCCTGGTGAGACGCATGTAATTTCTGCAACACTTCACGTCTCTTGGATTTTGGAATCACAATTCTAGAACCCAAAAGTATCAAATCGTTTTTTACTGACAGCTCATATCTGACTTGCCAGTATGGACGCAAAGAATTTTTCACGAGTTTCCTATTCGAAGGAAAACCATTCAGAACTGTTTCTCTGAGATCGCGGTACGAGTCGTCTTCTCTACCTGCATCGCGTAGATCAGATAGAATTGAGACTTCCAACTCGACATTTCCACATTTTACATCAGGATCAGATATGAGTGCTGCGCAAACTTTGATAGCATTCCTGAATTCTCGCTCAATTTCCGCATGTTCATCACCAGCAACGGGATCATTAACAGGCGATCTCGAAAGAGCGCCGGGAATAGCATGTTCTTTTCCTTTCCTCCAAATCGCGTTGAAATTATAAGTGCACAGTTTCTCCTTCAATCTCTGAAGACGCGGATTTTCGACCATGTCCAGCGTATAGCTGTTTAGAATAGGAATGAGCGGACGATGATCTGTCATGACTGAAAAGTCTGACAGTCCTTGCAAATACAATCTGCATTTCTTGACAGCCCATACGATTGCTAACATTTCAAGCTCGCACATTGCATATCGACTTTCAGTTTCGGTTATAAATCTTGATCCGCACTGTACCATTTTCCATTCATCATTATGCTTTTGCAACAACACAAATCCTAAACCTCTGGTTCTTGATGCATCGGTTTGCAATGATGTTGGCAAATTTGAGTCGAACAATGCGAGTATTGGAGGCGAAGTCAAAACTTTCCTCGTCTCGTCGAAAGCGTCATCATGAATACTTTCCCAGACAAACGCATTTTTCTTGCGGAGTAAAGCTCTGAGAGGATTCGCAGCTGCACTGATTTTGCTCGAAAAATTTCCTAACTGATTCACAAGACCCATAAATGATCTCAGCTCTGTGATATTGCCTGGTTTCGGGAATTCTGCAATTGCACGTAATTTTCCGGAATCATCCTTTATTCCAGCTTCACTGACTTCGTAGCCCACAAAATTCACAGATTTCTTGCAGAAAATAAATTTCTCCGGATTCAGCGTAATTTTATTACTTCTGCATTGGTCTAGAACTTCAATTGTTCTTTCAACTTGTTGTGGAACTGTCTGAGCGTGAATTAGCGTATCGTCAACAACTTTTTGTATGGACTGCAGTCCTTCAAATGCTTTGTCTCCACGGTGACAATAAACGTCCGCTGATGCGCTCAATCCCATCGGGGCACGGTTGAAACAATACCTCCCCCACGGAGAGATAAATGTTGTCAACAAGCTGCTATTTTTGTCCAGTGGTACTTGCCAATATCCCTTCATTGCATCGATCGTAGTGAAATACTTCGATCCTGTCGGTATATTCGACACGGCTTCGCTGGGTGAAGGAAATGGGTGCAAAGGACGCTTAACATATTCATTCAACTTTGTGAGATCTACACAGATTCTAGGCTTTCCGTTTGCCTTCTGTACTATCACAAGTGGATGAACCCAGTCGGTTGGTTCTTCAACCTTCCAAATGATATTGCGTTTCAGTATTCCATCAAGCTCGGCTTTCACATCATCTCTTTGAGCGTAAGGTATTTGTCTTGGAGATTTTAAGGAAAATGGTTGAGATCCTTCCGTTAATTCAATCTTTAACGGTCTCCCATCCATGACATCGAGCTTCTCCTTTGCATCGAAAACATCTTCATACTTTGTCAAAAGTATTGAGCGAATTGCTTCAACATTTTCTTCAGTTTGCGGTGGCAACTGAATTTGCTTCTTTCTGGAGAGACGAATACCGTTGCAGATCGGTGCGGGATACGTTTCGGGCAAAATTTTTAGCCTTTTTCCATACGCAGGACAATTCACCTTTCCTTGGCTATGCCTTCGACCACAATATTGACAAGGCATGTTGTTTCGATCGTTCTTAGGTTTGAATCGTCTTTGAAACGGTTTCTTGATCTGTATCGAATTGGCAATAGGATTCTGCTTTTCGACAAATCAGAGTTGTTAATTATTGCCATTTCCTTTGATCTGCACAGATCAACCGCTGTCTGCAGATTAGGAAAAGCTCTTCTCTGGCTGTTGCGTTTCTTGCGCCAGCAATGATTCGTGTAGTAAGCCGATCATCGTAGCAGTTTTCGCAGAGATCAGCGTCTTTTCCTAGCTTTTTCAATGCGATTAAAAACGAATCGAAGCTTTCTTCGTCACCTTGTTTGCGCTCTTCGAACAACACCCTGTCTAGTGCAACATTTCTCTGAATGCGAATATGCTTCTTGATATCTTCTAAAATATCGTCAACGGATTTTTCGGTCTCTTCGCTGATATTTAGAACGTGTTTTACGACGGACAGCATTTCTAGCGACAGACAGCCGCGAAAAACAGCGACTTGTTTCTTTTGTGGTTCCTGATTGTATCCCGAAATTTGCATGTAATCGGACCACATAATCTTCCAAGAGTCAAGGCCTGACAAAGAAATATCAGCAGTCAGCTCTGGTGGAGATTTGGCTGATATGCGTCCTTTCAGCGTGGGAGTTTCAGTTCTCGAACTGTTCGCTTGAGAACCAAGTGTGGAAACCAAAGCCTCCATTTGCTTTTGCTGCATTTCCAGAAACTGCTTCAACCAACCGCCGTCCGCGATTTCATGGACTGGTTTGGTTGATTCCTCTTTCAATCGTCCAATTTCCTGCGATTTTTCTTGCAACTCCTGTTTAGCTTCATCCAACATCTTCGATAATTCAGCTTTAGTTGACATAACAGTCAGTTACAGATATATTCAAAATATGATCCAATATCCGTTAATGTTCACTGGTCAATTCAATGGCACGGCTAATAAGATCCTGCCGACAACGCCATGTTCTGTTCTTAATTATATAGCCAATGCGAGTTCAGAAAAGACTCAGTGAATGATACACACAAGATTTAATACAGCATAACAAAAGACTTGACTATGACAGTATGATCAAAACAAAGCTAGACCGCACGTCAGAAAAACATTCGACAAGTGTGCGGGCGGATCGCGTACGGGGACTTCTCGTCACATGTAAACAATGGCCAGACGCGTATACAACACCACTGGTCGAACGTCTGACGCAAACAACAAGAACTCTGATTAACACGACACTGCAATGAACATTTTTGCTGGAACCCGTGCGAACTGCCCTGAATCCCATCACTGAACGGAAGGGTTTGGTCTGTCTATTTTTGGTTGTCTAAGTAAGAGAGAGAGATTTTAATATTTCGTCAACCACAAATAGAGTCATCAACACAATTGTTTTGGTATGGACAGGAAGGAGCGATATGACCATAAGCTAATTGGAATGAATATGTTGATCCATTGGTATTGTTCCCGTTGTTTTTGAGCTTGTTTGTGTGTTTTGTGTTTTTCTATGCTACTGTTGTCTTTTTATAAGTGATTTTGAGCCTTATCCTGCTCTGAATCTATATCTGAAAGGCTCTATATACTTTTATTGATCACTTCAGATACAACATCTAAATCTAAATAAGCTCAATTGTGAATTGATGACCATTTCCCGGAAAATCAATGCATTTCGAAAATATGGCAGTTTCTATTTATTTTAAGAATGAATCATTAAAGTTGTTAAGCCTTTAAAACCGTTGAATGCATTTTTTGTACAATAAGTTTCTCACTATACTTTTATACGTTGGCGATATTTTGTCCACGCAGCAACAATTTATCAAAACGGCCCATTTGGCCAGTTCGTCCGAATCATCCCTATCTGTGACTGACATCCGAGAAGACCAATACCAAGTCTGTGGTGCCGGAGTTCAGCATGTTTTCACTGGAGTCGTATTTACAAAGTCGTCGGAGTCTAAATCTTGAATGTTTAGGGAATTTTGTCGAAGTTAGGAGCTAGGGTTAGATTCGAAATTGTGTACAAGTTGGAGTTATATTTTATTCAAACCGAAATCGGAGTGGATTGAATGATAAAAAGGCGTTGAAGTGATGAGAGGGACTGTCTTTTATCGAGTTTTCATTCCTGCTTTTGCTGCGCTAGCAATGGCTCCGTATGCCTTTATCCACGCTTGCATAATGGGATGAGTAACGTCGTAATTGAGAGCTCCTTTGATTACATTCACGAGCACTTCACCCAATAACTGAAAAAAATTGAAAAAAAATACAAATTAATTTAGATGCATAAATGCGTGAACGTCACCCCTTCATTTGAAATGAAAAAGCAGGCACGAAAGAAATTTGTAGACGGCGTTAGAGATACAGTACTCATTATTTTAATTCTGGTCGATACCGACCAAATGTCACTAAAATTGACCCATTGGAATGACGATAACCGTTATTGATAAAAAAAAACATATTAAATTCGTTAATTACTTCCACGAAAATGATGAAAATTTATTGAACACCTGAACATCTATCTAGTTGCTATTGTGGTGAAAGGACCGAATCTTTCCTCATTCACGACCAAATTTTTCACCCAATATATTACACGCAGAATGAGGCGGTGGTCGCGGAATTACAACCCACGATTTGTAAACTGCGATGCCAGCAAAGTTCAGTCAATCTCGTTAGCTGCTAGGCCTTCGTGCCCTAACATAATTCTGACACGGAATATCTCTGAATGGAATTTTCAACTTGCTACGGATATGTGGATTGAATATTTTCTCTGATGCACTCTGTAGAACTTTGGATAAAATTTCTAATCCATTGTCGTTGTTCATGGCGTATGCGTTATTGTTGTTGGACAAAAAACACTTCTGGGTTCAGCAATCGATCATCATTTTAAAAACGTCACTTCCCGTTGCCACTCCGGGAGGAATTCATCCCAAGGGAGCACTTTATTTGTTTCAGGGAGAAAGATTTAATTTGTTTTTGCGTGTAGTATTGGTAATATTCTCATTAACTTATTTCTTATTATTGTAATACATATCTACGCACACTTTATAAACTATTCAAACTGTAAAAGAAGAGTGCGAGTTACAGGCATCACTTAGCTAACGATTCGTTAAATTTACATATTGAATACTACAGAAAGTTCACGGCAAATAATGTCAACGTTATAGACTTGGCAAACATACATATGAAAATTAAAAAGGTCATGACGTAATTCCCCGTGCGACTAGCATTCACCGTTCGTGACATCGGCAATGACATTTCTAACTTGCAATAGGAAAAAATTTATAACCAATTTATATACTTTCTAATATCTAGACTAGGTCATAATATGAACTTGTGCCGTCGTTGGTTGGTTTGTCAACCCAGAACATTTTGCCAGTTTTAGATTGGCATTTTTGTATACTCACATCAAACTGATGCGGCTGGACTTTATGTTTAACGTGGATTTTTCCCAACTCTGAGCATTTTTCCACAATTACATCTGTTTCGTCTAAATTTCTTATGACGGTATCAATTGCATATGCGACTCTGTAAAAAGAAAAAATCTTTCCAATATAACGAACAATATATGAATTTTACGTCCGTCATATATTATGACAAATTTATTAAAAAAAAAAATGATATTACTTAATACAAAAATTGAACTAAATAGATCGAGTATTTTTTTGGTGGTTTGCAACTATTTTATTTAAGATGTTTTTAGGATAAATAGCGCGTATTTTTCACAATCACCATACAAAACATGAACGTACCTTTTTGCATGCTCGCGAAATCGATTATCTTTCATCAAAGATTCCATTGTTAAACTCTGTGGGCGATCCTCATCCACACCAACGTTGTAAAATAATTCTCTGACCTCAGGAACATCATTAAAAAATCTAGAATACAAGTTGAAAAACACAGTTTATTGAACAGTTTCCCAGGTTATAACAGTTATAACAACGATCATATTATTTAGTGAAATAGAAAATGTTGTGAAGTTCCACGAATTACATTCATTTTTTCAAAGAAATGTGCTCACTGTGTTACGTACACTTACTCACAAGTTAAGGAGATTGATCCTTGAGCGAAATTATGGGCAACCACTTAAATGCAAGAGCTGCTGAGACTATAAGAAATTGTACTATAGAATTGGGAGTCAGTAAATACCGGTCGATATGAGAATTAATAGTTCATGTCAAAACGACCAGTGAAACAGCTATGAGATAATGAACTTAAATTATTGAGAAAAATTGGAATAAAATCTGTAAAATAAGCACAACGATGCAGCATTTCGCCATTGAGAAAGAGTTCGGACATCGTCAGTTCAGTTCAAAGTTCGGACGTCAGTTGAAAGCCCGTCATTTTTTATATCCTTTTTTGGATTTCCTTTTTTTCACTCAAAATTTTCATATATTCTGTAATTTAACGCAATGGTAGCCAGTAACTAAAGTTCAACATGAAAGATGAAACGTTTATTTTTGTGAACGATCTGCTTTCAATCTCGCAAAATCGAATATGTCAATGTCTCACTTAAATACTATAGAAAGTTTACGGCCATTTATAGTGTCAACGTTATGAATTTTCCACTAATATGTAAATTCAACGCGCCCAATGCAATATTACCTATACAGAAATATATTTAAAAATGCATTCATGAATTTAACGAATGTGAAAAAGCTATCATGTTTTTTCTTCTTCTAATAATTAAGCCGGGCGTAGTAAAATTTCATAACCTCGTAAAAAAAAAACTTCAAGTATGATCTCATTAATTCACACCAAATTCAATTTAATTCTCAATTATTTATGGCGCTTTCGTTCGGCAGGGAGAATTACGAGAAGCTTGTGGCGTACCGCTGTGATTACTTTCTATCTCCTATAAGTTTTATTAAAAGGAGTTTGAACATTAGAAGAAGAAGAAACATATCTACCACCATTTCTTACAGTACTTCTTTATACTGTATATTAAAATGCAATTTATGCGTTACCTCCCTCACGTTACATTCGAACGTCACGCCATTCTCAGCATTGAGGGTTATTTAATTTCGCGTGAGCATTTTATTGGCAGTCTAAATATCGTAGCGTTGCAATTTGGATACATACCAGAAAAATCAAAGTTGATAATTGTTGAAATTAATTTTGGACAAAACGATTGATTATGCGATAATGAATTTTTAGTCCTGATATAGTCGGCAAATGGTAACTTTGTCAGGATTCATAAATTATTAAGAAAACGCCGAGAATTACGAATGCAATTTTATATTTCAAACTCCCGAAAGTCGGAGTGAAAATTACGTGATTTTCAGAGGTGATTAAATAAGTCAAAACTTTCTACAAAAAACATTAATTTTACCAAGCGTTGTTAACAGTCTATTATAGTTATAGGCGACTTGCACACGCAAAAGTTTTCGTAATCAAAATTTGATTTTCTTGTAGTTCGGACCTGCAGTCGGAGTCGATTGTACAGAACAAAATCCTAATTACTCTTATAAATATATTTCGGACGGCCAACCAATAGAGTCGAATTAAAAGAAGCCTGTTCTTGCCTCAAAAATTTTGTTATGTGCCGCATTTGCTTGTTCGATAAAATATTTCACAATTTTGTGTCCTTATTTGTCATTAATTTTTATATGGATAAAATATAAATGAAGACATCGTGACATCACAAACTGCAGTTTAGATTTATAATATTCGTTTTCGGTGATTTAGCAATTACCATTACCCAATATGATCAAATATTGTCTGCTACATAGCCTAAAACGGTTCTTGAAATGGGTTATACGTTTCTATTCATGAAAACGCGTCCTAAATTAAATGTATGCTAATCTTGATTGATGTTTCCGCTGAAGTAAACATGGCACAATTGAAAGGAAAAACTTTCGGTCATGCAAAACATGCTGTACGAGTTTCGATATCTGCAATTTGTACCCGTAGCTCATATGACAAATTAGGGAATGTCAAAGTTCTTAGATGGACAGCAATACATGCGGGAGTACGCATTTGCGTCGAGTAATAATGTAACATTGATGATCTAATGAAATAATCCACAGTCGAAAAAGGCGGATAGTTTTCAATTATGGCAGGGTTGTTTTAAATTAACATATTTCTCATACCTGTGAAGCACCAACTGCCCCACTGGAGCGATGCCTGCTTTTGTCAAAGTTTTCCATGATGTCTTCAGTGCTGTCGATTCATCGGCAGTGAAAAGCGATTTACTCATGTTGCATACAATGTATATGAAACTAACCAATATAGAAAACGTTTTCCAAGTTTCTTTACATTAATCTGATTCTAATTGAAGCGCAAACTATTTAAAGATATATGAACAATTAATAAATATTACGATTTATCAAGTTGACAAGCAAGGGCGTTCTGTGCTTAATGTGACTGACTTATAATAGCACGAACGGGATACGGGATTTCTTTATTATTATTCGTACATACATAGGTTTTTGTTAAAATGCAACAAGCCACGTTCCCTTATGGACATAAGCGCAAATACCAAACCATTTCTTGCACTACCTCGACTTACCCTTGGCACACCTTGATGCAAATCAAGAAGTACGTTACTGCGTTCTCATTTTCATAATTACAATACATAATTCATTTTTGAAGTGACTGAGTAGCGCCACGAAAATGTTAATGGATTGGTTGGACGTATAAGAAGTTACGGCTTCTGTTTTTTTTTTTAATTACGCAAATGCAAATATATTATTGGACACGAAATAGACCTATAGAGCGTGTTTGCCAAATTATTGTTGTGGTCGGGGTGTGATTGCTGTGAAGAAAAATCGCATTTCACCGCAACTAACGCCAAACGAATTTCAATCTGCACTTCAAAGGCAGTCTTATCGTACTGGTACCGACACGCGTCCATCTATTTGATCGTTTTTACGGCACTTGTTTAATGCATAATCCTACTTCAATACCACTACCGTTAAGAATCGCTATGGTAACTTTTCTATTCTTATCAAAATCAATTCAGCTGTTTTACAATTCAACACCATACGAAACCATTTGTTGATATATTTGGACTTTCCTCTCTCGCTCATTCGCTGGTTATAAAATTACGTCTGAATACCAGTATACAGCTATATAAATAAATACCGTGTTTTCACTCAATTCTCTATAAGGTTTTGTAAGTTAACCATTTATCGAGTCCCACTTTGCACTGTTGGTCATTATTGGAAATGAGTGAATGTCCGACAAGTTTAAATTAATGAGAAATCGTCGTCGATTTTCCGCGAGATCGATAACACACGATTACAAGATAGCAAGCAATTCGTTGCGTATAAATCCGTTCTGCACACGAACATCCCGCTAAATAGAGCGATGCGTCTCCAATAACGTGAATTTCAATATTGCAGAACACTATTAATTGTGATTGATGTTAATTTAGTGACAAGGTAGAATTCAGCTGATCTTTCTGATTTAATCAGTTATTACTAAAGCATCGCGATAGCACTTTTTGGGGTGAAACTACACACGAAGCGATCTGCCACTGGGAGTTAACCTCGATGACCTCATGATCGTATCGCTCCCTCCCGTCAATACCAAAGCAATTTTATTTGTGTCACGGTGTTATGTATTTTTTTCGTATTGATGACTGTTTATTGATGACTGAATAATTCTATCAAATATTTTTATTATTACAACTTTCTCCAAGGAAGGAATTAAATTCACGATTGATTTATGATCAGTAAATATTAACAAGACCAGTTTGCCACACCGCCCACACGATTCGACAAACACATCCGTCTAATTCTAAATGTTAGTGCCTGAACGAAAAGCCTAACTGAGTTAGAAATTAGTTCGATTCTATTTATATTAAGGCACTCGGGTATGCCCAATCAGCTCGAAATTTTACCAAAATAACTAAATATGTTATTCTTGAACAAATTTCCGTCTGCCATTTTGTCACGAACGCGTCTAGATATCAAACACAAGAATAGACCAGATGCTAGCTAGAACAACAGATTTAGAATTACCGATGCCATTGATATGAGTATACCGGTAGCAATTTCGGTGCTGTTATAGCATGAGGTCTACCGCCAAATGCCGTTACCCGGGTGCAGTCTTAGATTCCTCTCGGTCTGAACAAAGTAACATCGATTGAAATTCAAAATATTGCAGAAGGTGTTTCACCCGAATTCCAGCAGAGACCGCACGCTACAGCACTAGTTCAAGGCAGATCTCACGCTACAGTGCGGCAGACCTCGCGCTATAGCAGCACTACGATTATACCGTTATGATCTGCCATGGGATATATTTTACCTCTGCGACCTAATAAAAATATCTTTGGAATGTACAAACCGTAACCGGGAATTTCAGCAGACTATCGCCGAGAAGTTGATGAAAAAAGCATTTCAGAAAATTTTCGGGATACTTCGAAGCGATACCTTTGCTTTCGCTTTGACGAAATTAGTAGTAATATATTCAGCCACAGACCAAAACGTATTAAAATCCAATCAAAAAACATTGAGAAATAACCTTGCATAAAAGTTTTTGAGCAGACGCGTCAGGACGAAAATATTTACATAACTCGCAATACTAAAAAGGTAAACAGTACGATAAACAATTATAATGAGACGAAACCGGAATCTCATAGAAAGGGACGATTAGAATGGTGAGGGAATACTGGAATCCAGTCATAGAAACAGGTGTGATTCACATAGGCCTATAATTCAGCCATTTGACTCTTGTTTCTTGGGGGTATCGCACATGACTGACCTTCTGTCGCCGGGTAGAACTAAATAGAAAACGGTAAATGATAACTTAGGCGCGCGTGGCTGCCTTAATTTAAAGCTTCAACTATTCAAATCAAGGTTTGGTGCTTCAACTACGAATTAAATATTTGAACCTAATTTCTAGAGTCGGCCAACGTTTTTGTATTAGAAGTACGGCCATCATTGCGATTAAGATTTTTTATGAGTTACGTTTGATTAGAGAATTGGTAGATTATAATATGTCTCATTTAGTTGCAAATGAAACTTCAATGAATGGTTAAAATTTAATTGAATTTACTGAATAAAAGTTCGAGTTTAGATATAATTTTGCAAAGTCCGACGAAAACATATGACGACAAAGATGTCGCAGTTTGAGGACAAAAAGAAAATACGTGCTTCTATCTCGATCGTGAAGGCATCCATCCCTCATCTGGAATTAAATAACCTCTTCTATATTGATTGTACTATACTATTATATACTATTCTTTTCCATTTCCGAGACATGTATCAACCGTTTGTAACTTTTATAAGGTTTATGATACCAGTAATTTATTTTTCATTTTCAACAATAAGCCAACTAACCTACTACTTTGATTTGCTGTAACATCCCACACTAATTCGATACTTTTGATAAGATTTATAAATATAGGCAAGTACGTGAACGACATGTAATTATCTAAATTTAGGTAATTTATCACTAATGGCGTCGCAGGTTCTCTTGTCTCGTGCTTGTTTTGAAGCTTAAATACACGCCGGCGCGGCCACAGACTTCATCTATGACGGCGCAGGTCGCGCGCCCCTCATTTAGATTTTTAAGTTTGACAATACAGTAGACTATGTCGTATGAATTCTGAGCTCAATTATTTTGCTTTTACCTTCTTGTTAGGTCATGAACGATCATTCCGAAGAGAAGCGTGGTGCAGCTTATCCCCTGCTCACTCTCTCAGATCATATATGCGCTTGTGTCCGCTCTTCTCGGTTTGGCTTATGATTGGAATTTTTATTTGGTGAAGTGTCCGGATTCCTACAAATAATCTTGAGACCCGAATTGCCATCACAACAAGAGGGGACTAATCATATATCACAGGGTGGTCCAAGGTTGTCGTCTCCGGGGGGCACATTAATATCTTTGCATTGTTCGCGGGCCACAATAGTGTCAAGAATAGGTAAATAGTGTAATACAAAACAAACACGATGTGCAAACACGTTGATCAATTTTTGTCATTTATCAAGCTAAAACCACTAAAAAAACTCATTAAAATCCGTAAAAGGCTTTCTATACGAGGTGTTGCTAAAAAGAAACGAGACTGACGTCACAGATTGCGCAACACGATTAACCATTGGTAATCAACACTTTTACAGTGTGGTGTAATATGTGTTCTTTGTTCAACAGCTTTTTTGACACAATATCGCAATTATTTTTGCTCTTTAGGAGCCATAGGTGAATGTGATTAATTGCTTGTTGAAAAAAAAATTGCCGTGCGAGATCTGATTGAGTTTTTTGGCGATAGGGGGTTCAATTGCAGAATGACGATTGAGCAATGAATTAACATTAAATTTTGTGTCAAACTTGGAAAAACGGCGACTGCAACTTTGAAGAAATTGTGTGATGTTTATGGAGATTCTTCCATGTCCAGAACAAGAGTTTTTGAATGGCACAAGCGATTTGTGGGATGCAGGAAGGATGTGGAGGATGATTCGAAGTCAGGAAGGCCTTGCACTTCCACAACTGATACCAACATCGAAAAGGTATCAGTTGTGAGTTCAGTTGTGAAAGGCAGTTGATTCGCAGCGACCGTCGCTCAACAATTCGCGTCATTGCGAAGTTGGAAAAGACAAAAAAAAACGGTTCGCACCAGTTTGGTTGACACTTTTGGCTTGTGAAAGGTGAGTGCCAAAATGGTGCCAAGGCTGTTGACTGAGGAGCAGAAAGCTCAACGATTAAATGTAGCCCAGTTGACATGCATTTTTCCAAGTTTGACACAAAATTTAATGTTAACTCTTTGCCCAATCGTCATTCTGCAATTGAACCCCCTATCGCCAAAAAACTCAATCAGATCTCGCACGGCAATTTTTTTTTCAACAAGCAATTAATCACATTCACCTACGACTCCTAAAGAGCAAAAATAATTGCGATATTGTGTCAAAAAAGCTGTTGAACAAAGAACACATATTACACCACACTGTAAAAGTGTTGATTACCAATGGTTAATCGTGTTGCGCAATCTGTGACGTCAGTCTCGTTTCTTTTTAGCCACACCTCGTATTTACATTTAGTTTAAAATTTCAAACTCTTCATGACGGAAAAAAATGCATTCGCATATCGATAAGATTTTCAAAGCAAAATCTTGGCTTTGGAAAATGCTCATTGCTCACAAGATTCTAAAATGTTGTTTTAAATTATATTTTTTTGTCACCAACATATCGAGAAAGCATTGTGATATTTTCTTTCCTCACGAATTATATTGTTAGGCCATAACACTAATATTTAGTTATCAGGCATAGCCAACCTAGGCTAATAAAATCCGCATTCAATTTTTATTTTTCTATATAATTTATACAATGTCAAAATTGTTAGCATATATTCCCGATCAAAAAGATAGAGCGCCAGATAACAATTTAGACTGGCAAGCACAACATTCATCTTCGCTAGTTGCCTCAGCTACAACACTAGTCAATTCAGTGACATTAGCGATGTAACTATATGTCAAAAGATTTTTTGGTTAATTTCACGACGAAACAACACAAAATACGATTTTTTATTTACTTTCTGAATGCAAAGCGGGCCACAGGTAATGAAGCTGAAGGCTGTATTTGAAAGTCCAGCAGTTGGTTTTCCGACTTTTTAATGCAATCTCAAGAAGCTAACTATCTCTATTATGCGATGTTAGAATAACGATTCGTACGGTACTCACCGCAAAAAAAACAATAGTTTCCTAACTTTAAAATTTCACTTTTTAAAATTAGATATATATTTGAACCTTGGGTGTCGCTGCTCAATAACCGGCTTCGGTTCCTCTCGACTTCCCTTTCCCAGTTAAACTGTATTTTCTTTTCTCGTATTCATTTACTGGTTGGAAAAATAAACTTGATTTGATAGATGTTTCGTCGTGGTCATTTCAACCAGGCAAGCCAACAACAGTCTTCATCGCGGGTACCAGTCAAAGCGGATCCAATTTCCAATCACATTTATGACTTACGCCAGGGGTCGGCAACCTTTTGTCACTCGCGGGCCAAAATTTAGGCTGCAAGTCATTGGCGGGCCGCACATAGAAAGTTGAAAAATCGAACGGATGGTACTTTTTATATTAAAAATCAAGCAGTGATACATCTCACGAATAGAATATAGATTTATTTCCTCATTGCATCTCATTTGAATATTTTCAGCGCCATTGAACCCTTTGCACTTAGCATCAACTTTTCTGCGTTTTGTTGCCATTTGCTTAATTAAACGAGTAATTGTGAATTATATAATTGTTAGGTTATAATATAATTTAGTCTAAAAAATATATTCGTCAAAACGGATGTTTTGTTACTATAATTTAGTGAACCGTCGCGGGTCAGATTATAGTGCCGGATCCGGCCCACGGGTTGTCGACCCCTGACTTACGATGATTGCGCGGCGACAAGACAAACGATTGCTTGAACCGAACCACGAGGCATTAGGCCTTGCCAAAATATCCATTCCAAACGGAAATAAATTGCCCAAATTACCACACGTCCCTATTTAGCCGGTCCCGGTTTAGACGAGCGGTTTTGATTTGCGACTCAAGTTTATAGAGAGAGAGCGAGGACTTCCACATAGTTTTGTGATAAATACTATAGATAGGGTTACCATATTTTTTTTAACTTTAAAGCGGGACGCCTCCAAAGACACGACCCCTTAGCTGTGATCCTGCAACTTTACAGTTTCCGATTATTCTACATAGGCCTACATTTAAAGCCATCCCTACCGTCTTCAGTTCGAAAAATAGAAAGGAACAGACGCTAACGATACAAATGATCTGAATTTATTTTTTTATGTATAGCAAAAGGAATAATGAAATAGTCAGCCGTTTTCAAGCATTAAGAATTTACTTATTCGCCCAAGCATGCTTTTCTGTATTTAACACCTTTAAAAGACGTTGTTCAATGTTACATTCACATGAACGTCCGTACAGGACCGATTTCACTTCGCTAACAATGTTAGCGGGAAATGACGAAACAAACAAAATAACGCACAAAGATAATGTTAGTAAGCTGCGACGTCTACTGAATAGTTGCGGGTCGGACAAAAGTTACAATCCAGGTAATTTTGGCTACGAGTTGATAAATATTCGGACTCCGATAGAAGCAAATTCGACTTCACAGCCTTGATAGTTTTAAAAAATTTCGACAAGGTTACTTTTCAATTATCAACACAAACAAAATATATAAAATATTTTTTTCTCTACAAACGGCACTTGTCGCTCATTGTCGAACTTCTAACGCGGGTGCTGGTGACTGCTGATAAGGCCTCCATACTTAAACTATCTATGACCGTGAACATTTGAAATAACCCATACAAATGGTGGATTTATTGATTACAAAAATTCTAAATTACAGATATGTTGGTAATATGTACGATTGAACTTATTCAAGCAAATTAGATACATCACTACGCCCACAAGCTTTAAGCCTTTCTAGATAAGTTTCAGTATGTTTCCCAGTGTTTCATTTGAAAGGTTGGGGGGTGGGGGTTAGGTGGTTAGTACAAAAATGTGTTATGTATTTGACTGATAATCTGCACGGACAAATAAACAGCTTTTTGGATATCCTAACACAATTTAAAATCAAAGTGTGATGTCACACCGCAAAATCAGAGGTGGATGTAGGGAAATCACTCAGTAACTCATGATTTTTCACTTATACTTATGTTCTTATGGAGGATGACCATGCGTGAACCTCCTTTCACGTCTCACATCCAGAATCTCCACCCGATATAAGTTCGAACAAGAATATTCGGATCAGTTGCCTGGTCTATAAGACAATCTACTTGGTCGCCTACTGTGAGATTTTCCTCATTGAATGCCGATCGGAAATTTTTGTTCGGGAGGCCATCAGCTAGAGCACTAAAGTGCGGTAAATAATTCTTCGGAACTTGGTAGTTGTGTTGAAGTTCATCTCTGAAGAAAAAATAATGAAGGATTGTTGAAGATGGCAGGACAGGCCTCAGGCTATGTGGCTGCAGTGGACCCTGCACTGCCATATGCCAAGCCCTGGACAATTCTTGCCATCAAGCGAGACATAAGTATGAAATATAATTTCAATGATATACAGCGGTAACTGCTCAACTTTGCCACACGCGATGCTCATAAAGTAAAGCTACCTTAATCTTGATTTGGTTAAAAAAGTAATAAAATGTAGAGGTGAATTTTATTTTCTATTACGAAACCTTCAATTTTTCTTGTCTGTACCCAGACTCTTCGCAATCTGTTAGCAAGAAACCACAATACCGGTAATTGAAGCCAATGTAACAAAATCAGTTTCATTCAGAAGATTAACCATTAATCTTCTGGTGTTTTTAGAATGTATTCTCAGTTAGTTACTCCTCTTTATATGACAGTGGTTCTTAAAGTATGGGTCGCGACCCAAACATGGGTCGCGGAAGGTTTAAAATGGGTCGCGACAAGGTCGTCAATGCAAGGGCAATCTAAGAGGAGAAGGAAGAATTTTCAGCTTTCCCAATGTTTCAATTTAGCTTCTAAACTCTGGTATTTAAAAATAATAAAAAATAAAATTTCATTCACGGAAAGAACTGTCTTGAGCTCATTGTTACATCACAATTCTGATATGCCAGTCACGTGTATTATTTTTATGGTATCGGTAACCATGCACGTCGCTTGTCGTTGTGTTGACCGCGTGGAATGTCGTCTTAGTGGATTAAAATAACCAGAAATGGGTGTCTTTTTGGTAATGTAAATTGTAATAGACGACGCAATGAAAAAGCTCGCTTCTCGACATTAGATTATTCAATATCTAGAGAAAATGTGACTTCATCTCGAGGCACCATTTACCGCGAACGAAGCAGTGTGTGCACATTTGATGAGTAAAAAGTTGTATATTGCGAGAGATACCGAAGGATAGCTAGGATGTCGTGTTTGCAACGGACAGCGGACGCCTTTTTTGCTACAATTCGCGACAAGGCACTTGTGCGAGCGAGGATATTTGGCACTGACGGTTATCAAAACTAAGCTCGCAATCGCCTCGATACCCGTGACAACTTGCGTATTGCGTTAAGTAAAATAGAGCTGTGTATTGAAGATATAATGAAAAGGAAATTTCAGTTTCATCAATCTCACTAAGTCAATGGACTGTTTCTAATAAATAGTTGTCTGTATTTGAGTCAAACTGTACTAACATTAAAAACACATTTTGCGTTATTTAGGATTGGGTCGCGAGTATTCATAAAACTCAGATTTGGGTCGCGCTCGAAAAAGTTTAAGAACCACTGTTATATGAGAACTTCCCACAGGTATCATTTACATGATTTTGCTTTGAGCAAACTTTTCATATAAAAAAATTGGTACACCTGTAGTAAGCGAACCAAGATGGCGGACACTGGAACGTAGCATGTGTACCAGGTTAGGGTTAGGCCATAATTTTATTCCAATTTCTTTATTTTAGTTCTATTACGAGTTCGGGTACTAGCCAAGTGACTCTCGTAGTATATGTACCTGAAATTATGGCCTAACACTAACTTGGTACACATACTACGTTCCGGTGTCTGCCATCTTGGTTCACATACTACGGGAGTACCAAAAAATTTGCAAACAGATGAATGAAAACTTACTGTGTAATTTTTGAAGGTTTACATCCCGATAACTTCCTTCTTACAATGGATATCTTTCTCAAAGGATACCACTGCTTGGCATCACTGCCGGTAGATATTGCGCTCGATGCATAACCAGCAGACCCAGAACTTCCACCATTGTAATCAACATTAGTAACACCAGATCCATGGACTCGAACAACCTTGTTTGCATATTTCTGTACAAACATAACTAAGGTTAGAAATGGCATTGTGCTACGTGTTAAAAATACGATTGCCATCGCGCGGCTGATTACAAGCACATTATACATTCGAATCTTGTGAGTGGGAGATCTGTGAGTGTGCGGTAGGAATTGCTGGACAAACAAATAACTGAATATTTATACCATAATCAACATGGACTGGAAATTGGCCAGAAGTTTGCCATATGCCTCATTATCAGTTTTCTTCTACCCAAGGATAAATACGAATAATCCTATCTTTTTCCAACTCCACAGACTTGCTGCCTATTATAAATTATGAGAAAAGTGAAGAATTTCTGATCAACATATCTACCATCCAGTCAACAGAAGGTTCTTTGAGAAACACATCAAGCATAGTAAGTATTGTCTCTTTTTCCGATCGAAGCGCAGACATACAAAACACCATGCTCTGTCTTAGTTCGCCGTGTTTAGCAGGATGTGGAGCCATCAGATAACAGATCTGTGGTGAAAGTCTGAATGGCACAAGCTCTGGTACCGGTAGGCCCTGGTAAAAATAAATGGTAGTATAAACAACAAACAAAAATGTCAAATTACTAATCACCGAAAAATATCACATCGGTCCCATAAGCAGGGACGTGGGGTAGGGGAAAATTTACAACAGAACCAATTTACCCCGATTCCATGAAAATCAAATTTAGCGTATGCAAGTTTCCTTGTATATTGTTAGAAATGCTTAGTAAACTAAATAGATTTTGAGTAGAGAAATCTATTATTAGAATTTAAAGTATAACTTGGACTCTGGGGAATTCAAAATTTGGAGTAAGACAGTAAGGCATTAGCTGAGAACCGACCTTAACGACAAGATGACGAAATAGTCTGACAAAATGCTACATTCTGGCAAAATAGTTGCAAGAATTGGGATGAAATATCGAATCTAATAATTGAAATCGATTGATCCATTAGTTGATCCACAACAATAATTCAGCACATAAATCGATATATACGCTTCAAATCAGAAAAATTGTCTTAGTTCATAAAAATTTCATACAAAAAACTACTATACCTCAGTGGCTGTTCCGAATGCATGTCCAAAATCAATTCCAACAGGAGCTCCAGTCTTTGTGGATATCATACAATTTGAAGTATGACGATCGCCGATTCCTAAAATCCAGTGGGAAATACACAAAGCACCGTAGCTTGTTGCGAACTTTTTACGAAGAGTGAGAAAAGATTGTGGAGAGGAACTCAGTCGAAGATATGCATTTCTGAAAAGTTGAAATGGGAGAATACAAATATATTGTAAGGAATAAGGAACAAACAATCTAAGTTTTTGTGATGTTTCAAATGGGTTCGTGGCTTCCTATTTTTTGGGGGTCATCCATCATGGACGAATAACCTCACCTAGGTACCATTCGCAATGATTAAATTAAAGTAAATTGGTCGTGAATCGTTAAATTCTTCAACCATAATGCATTTATTCTTCTGCTTTCATTGGTTGACATTCTTTATTATCACCATTAATTGTGACACATAAAATAACTGATGGAAATGCGCTAAAAGCAAAAAAAGGGCCAAATATCATGAAAATTGAAAACAATACGTGACAAATGCTCACTCTTTTTCATGGTTTTCCAAAGCTTTCATTTAAGTACTCGCGGCGTTTCAGAACAAAGCTCTAATGAACCATACCTTAGTAATCCTTGTGGTATATGGTGTACAACTTCTGTGTATTTATTAGAAGCTTCTGTATAATTTCCAAGTTTAACCATCTCTCCATACGTTTTGCGAACATCTCCACCTTTTGCAAATTTGGAGAGCCATTTGGAATATATTTGACTAGGTTTATCCATGAGACTGCTCCTGAAGTAAAAAAAACTGCTGTTAGGAATATTGAAAAATTGAGAAAATTTGGTAAATTGGAATGAATATATTAAAAAAAGCTTCCTGCACCATCCAGTCCATGCATCTGAAACAAAAAACTGGTCAAAAAAATAACTTTTCCCATTTCCAAGATTTACTAATAACCGGACAAAAGTATGCGGTTCACCATATGATTAATCGTCTTATCATCTTTCCTATGAAAAATATGAAAACTGTAATATAAATAACCAACTTATTCAAGTATTTGGCTTCTTCATTAATAATATCTTGTAGTGTTTTAGTGTCTTTCACCCATTGAATCAAACCCAGTCTCGAAGTTACTGGAATGACCTGAAACGTTTAAACATAAAATTTACATAGCTCAGATAATGTGGCTGACCCCTGTAGATGGCAATTAAGGCAAAAAAGCCATTTACATAATAAGTCCGGCTCAGAATTGAATCTAAAAAAAGTCGGGAGTCATTTTTTGAAAGAACATGATTTGCCAGTCGCTCAAACTGTATGAAATCCCATGCTCATCTGCCGCATAATGATCAAGTTACATTACCTCATATGTATTGATGAAAAGTTTTCGTTTTGAACAATTCGAATCACGTTGTAGGATTGAATTAATAGAAGTAAAGATTTGCTGAATCCTTTGGTCTTGACGCAAATCTTCGTTTCCTTAAAACAGAAAATGATAAACAAGTCAAGTGTTGACATCTTGTCAAAAATATTCTTAAAATTTTGGGTGCGATAGCCCATCGATTGAAGTGTCAGCTTTCACTGTGGTGGCATCGCAGGTTACACAACTCAGGTTAAACCCCATACGCCCCACCTCACCCTAGGGTGTAATAAATTAGGCCAAACCAGAAATACTTTGATCCTAGCAGTGGCTTATTGGACAGGGCCTAGTTTGGAGCTAATAGCCCTGTATAAAAAGTAAAAAACTCTGCCATATATACGAATAATTGGAGATTCTCTGATTAACTAAAAAATGAAATTAGTGAAAAGTTTTCAACTTTGCAGATTAGAAAACATATAATCTGCTTCAATAAAAAATGATAGCCTTATTTGATGATATTCAATACGAGAATATCGGTCAGAGACCGAAGACTTATCGATCGAAAGTTAGGGGATCCCCCAAAACAGCGCTCTTACTCCATAGTGACACCTTGTGTTCCATCACTAATTAATTAATAACTCGCTAATTATACGACATAATTCGCCCAAAATCAATAGGCTTCTGGCCCGAAATAAGATGAATGCACATGCAAAATCTGGAGCAGATTCAATCTCGCTTTCGTGAGATATCGCGTGTATCTAACAGGCAAACAGACAGACAAATACCTATCAAGATACTTACCGATGTAAAATCGATAACTAATGAGTTGTTTTTATGTGGTGGTTGAATAAACAATGCAAAATAGTGCCAGCGATTGAGAACATCTACTGTAGACATTTCATACATTGGGAATACTTTTCAAGGTTCATATGTAACGTGACAACAATAAGAAACAAAACAATAATAACATTAAAAATATCAAACCTTTAACCAAGTACTGGTATTCATGAGAATCTGATGCTTTGATAGTAATTCTCTTTGGTTGTTGTAGAGACGACATCACTCGCACATAATCACCAAATCCACTGATCTTCACATGATGTTCTGAGATGGGCTTCGAATTTCCATTGTATTGGCCTTGGTAGAATTAGTAAACAATTGGAATTATTGAACAACCAAAATTGATAGATAATTTATTTATTTAATTTAAGATAATTTATTATTATAAATATTATCAATTTATATATGTGAAGTATACATGTCACCCAACTGTCTTAAATCCTGTCTCTGTTATTATGTTCATCTTGTACTCTTGTAGTATGTGTACCAGGTTAGGGTTAGGCCATAATTTTATTTAGATTTTCCCCATTTTAGTTCTATTATGAGTTCAGGAATTGTCTGTGTTAGACAAGTGAATATACCACCTGTTCATAGGTTTCTGTCCCTCCATAATTACCTTAATTACCTCCATATTGGTACACACACTTATGGAGCACCGTTTATCTAATACGTTGATACTGTTAGATTTTGAGACAAAATAACATACATACATAAATATACTTAAATTCAATTATTTTTAAGTTTGTTCTTTCCAAAGTTTTTGTAGCCTAACCACTATTAATGCCCCAAAAACAAGTACAAACTATCATTAATTGAAATGTATTTGTCGTAAAACTCATCCATAGTCGACAGCGGAAAAGGTATTTGACCATAAAAATTTTAAGTTCAAATCTCATGCCCACCACCTCACCTGAAGTATGATAAATTGAATAGACGATGGTGAACTGAAAATATTCAGATCCTTACCTATTATTAGTTGCTTGTACAGTCTTTTTCAGAATCAAAGGCATGTAAAACGTCATTTGAAAAATACCGCGTGAATATTATGTGATTTTAATTTATTACCAGGTATTTCTAATTCTGTTCCTCCAAGGTTCGAAGAGGAAAAATCGGCAAGCCATTTACTGTATTCCTTCAGCGTCTGTGGACGTTGTGTTTTACAATAATCGTTCATCTCAGTCAGAAGATTTTTCGATTCTGTTACGAATTTCTTTTCATTCATCAGCCCTTGACCTCCTGTGGAACCACCGAATGCTTTTTCAACTTTCTTGAGAAATTTCTGAAAAATTCAGAGGAAAACTACATAAAAAAAGTTTTAGAATGAAGTTGGAATTTCATATCTGCAAAGTTACAAACTAGTGAAACACTACGAAAATGTTTACTCAGTTCAATATTACCTTTGCAAAATTAATTTTGTATGAACCAACGGACGCAGAATTTGATGTTGTTCCATATAGTTCATCGTCTTCCTCCATCTTTATGGATTGACCACATGCGAGTATTTCATTGTACATATTCTGGTATTTTGTGAAAATCGTTTTCTGTTTTCCTTTTTCTTTACTTTTTAATATGTGTGTTGTTTCCTCTTGCCATTCCTGTATGTGATAGAAGAAAGCAGTGTTGAGGAGGATTTAGTTATTTACTCGACTCGAGTAAGACACCATTTATCAAATACTCGAGTCATCTTAATCAAATAACTCATACTCGTACTCAAATAAATGCCACTGAGACAGACTCAGCTAATGCACATGAAGCTCAAATTTTGAAAATTGTTATAGTGTGTTGATATTCTGAAAAGCAGCGACAGAAAATATAGAAATATATGTCAAAACAAATAGCGTTATTTAAATTAGAGTTGAACTAATGAAGTCTGGTAGATAAAAAATATATAGGTCTGTTGGTACAATAACATAAACAAACATCTACAAAATTAGAAAATTTAATTATTTTCAAGCATTCAGAAAAAAATATTGTTTCCATGAAATAAAATTCCAGTATCACAATCTGTTTTTTTACTCATAAACAAACAGAACATTACCTTAAAAATATGAGCAGGACTCGAAAGCATTGTTAAATTCTTTATGAATGGTTCAACCAAAGGAACAGTTGTGTCGAGCATTTGTTGCAATCTAAGAAGAAAAGTAGTTCTGTTCAGTTTTATGTTTGATAGTTTGTAAATAACAAAAAGTACTTGACTATATCAGAGCATTTTCTGCTTGATGTTATTGTAGGATTTTAACCAAATAAAGATGGATTAGATTTTCGTATTTATCCTAGGGAAAAGAAAAGCCAGATGAGATGACTTAATCATATGGCAAACCATATCCTCCTGTCTGGTTACCATCCCGTGTCAGGTATGGGAACAGTTAGATATATATTTCAGATACATGAACTTAATAGAAGAAGCGACAAAGCTACAATCGTCCAGTGTCATTGATGTACTTGCCATGTTCAAAACTCCTTGTAACATCACCGTCTTGTTTAGATCGCAATGCCACAAAGGAAATTTATGTTTGCGGGTGTGTGACCTAGGCCCCACATACTATACACACAAATATTGACCTTTTCACAAAATCCCGGTTAGTTTTCCCTGATTCGTTTCTTTCAAAAATGAAGTCCGGTGCACTAGTTTTGACAGAATAAATAACTGCTTGAGGATATTCTTCCGATAACTTCAAAATGATTTCATGAACTGATTCTGCTTCTGTTTTATCCAACAAAGCAATCATCTGATTTGTCCAACGTAGGAACATCCATGTCGGAACTTGAGATGACTAAAGAAACATAAGACAATTTTTCTCAAAGTATCGTGCACTCACTCACTCAGGCTCATGTTACGATATTTATAATGTTTATGATTCCACTGTTTTCATAATTACCAAAACACCAGAATTGTGACTCTATATTAAAAAACTTCAGCTCAAAATGTATTTGAGAATATCCGCGAGATTTATACTTAGACACATGATTGTAGCCATTTTTTTTCTATGTCAATAAAATTAGGGTGACTTCAACAACACTTTTTGATAACAACAGCCATTACATATGATGCTTTGCTTAATTGTCTGTTGAGTGTTGAGAATGTCTATTCAAATCGATTTTTTTTTAGAGTTTTTGTCAAAAATTTTGACTTCAATTATTACCATTTGAAGTTGGAAGTGCTGAGTCAAACATCACTAGAAAAACACCAAACCCTGCCCATAGTACAAATGGACGAGCTATGTTACCCACCTCTTGTAGAAAGCATGTTTTCACGTCATCTGAATAATGGTTGACTAATTGCAACAAACGAGGAAATCTTAATGCAGCTTCTTGTCTTATATTTCCATCATTATATTTCATTGACATCAGTATATATTTCACCATATTCTTTGCATGAGCATTGTAGTCAGAAAATGTGAGGTTCTCCTGTCCATGATTTTCATCTAAAATGAGTCGTCAAAAATTTACAATCAATGCAGACTTTAAAAAAATTTGATTTCGACTCCACATCTGAACTCCCGATGAAATAAAATCTTGATAATAAAGACTTTGGCGTATGTAAGCCTTTTCTGAAAGCTTGGTGCACTTCATTTTTTTTTTTCGTTTCGATTATCACCATTAAAAGTATGAAAAATACAGATTCTACTAACTCAAAATTTAGACTCAGAAAAATACGACTTTGACACAAATGAAAAAAACATGCCCAACGCACACTCAACAGCCCTGATAGTTTATTCATGTTAATCCAGTATTATTTACTCACCAATTTCTTGTAAAACTTTGTCACAATATTTAGCAAATTCAAAATATGTTTCAGACGCAGCATCATGTCTTTCTGTAGATTCAGAACATATATCAACTGCTTTCTCTAAAGATTTTTGAGCGTAATGTCTCAGATCATCTTTCAAGATACCTGAATAAATTTTATATGGGTATAAATATAACTTTTTTAAAATCAATTTCAAAAAGATGATCGAAGAGACTTGGAACTCGATATATATTGTAAATCCTAATATCTTGGTATTCTACAACTCTAAGCACTTTTGAAGAATCTACCACGCAGGAAATGAGAAAGAGACTGGAGAGACTCAAACTCATTATGCATAGTTAATAATCCTAATTTATTGGTGTTCTAAAATTCATTGGAAGAATCTATCATGCAGAAAATACCAAATTTAATGGAAAAAAATACTATGAAAAGCAATTTTTTCAATTTCGAGGTGAATTATCAACCCCAAACGACTCAGAGAAAATTTAAATGATAACAAACCAATAGTTTTTTAACGACTTATTCCATCATGTACATACTGAAATTTTGAAACAGATTGGCCAATTTGTCGGAGAGCAAGACATTTTTTTACAACAACAATCCAACACGAACAACAATTAAACAAAATGATCCATAGGTTGATTTGATTTTATGTCAAAAAATTTAATATTTTACCTTCTTTCACTAATTTAGTTTCTGAAGTATTGGCATCTGTTAACACCTTTAAAATATTTCTGAACATGGCATCATTCTCTCTGTTGATATCAGCAATGTCAGAAGCAAGAGAACATCCTTGTCCAAGAAACATATAAAGCTTAGCCAGGTTTTCATGGCTGTGCAAAGGAAAAAACAGGTTTAAAATTAGTTGTAAACTTAATAAGACTACTGTTTAGGTACAGGCCCAATGAAATTAAGCAATAAATGATCAGGCAATGTGAAATATCAACCCTTATACCTAAAATTTGAAAATATAAGTAAGACTGACAAATAACACCAAAATTACAAAATTGAGTCCATGTTTTACAACTATGCTTGAAAGTGAAAATTTGTTTGAGCAGCTCGTCAATTTTCAATGTTATTTATATATGACGCTTATTCCCACATTTCGCTACAACAATGATAGCATGGAAAACAACTATACAAGGGTAGAGAAATGTGCATTCTAAATAACAAATTCATATATATGTTATCCGCCACTGATAATTATATCGAAAACTTATAAAGGAGACTTAAATTAAAAAAATTAATTCATTACTCAGTATTTTTCTTTTCAATTTCTTCAACCAAAACTTTAGTAGCTTGAAGAATGGCTTTTGATGCTTTCGCTTGGTCTGCTTGTTTATTACTGATGGTAAAAACATGGGAGGCAAATTTCATGTAATACATTGCTAATGTTTGTGATTGTTGCATGATTTCCAAAGACATTCGATCTTTTCCGTCAATTGAGTGAAGATAACTCATCACCTAGATATAATATAAGATTTTGTTTGGATTTAAAATTATTGAAGATAAGAGACAGGTTATAAGACTTGAAATGTGCTGATATCATATTATTAGCTATTACTAATATAATCAAAAGTGTATCATTTTGATACCTGGATGGTTAATTTTGCCAATTTTCTAAGAGTAGCATGAAAGCAAAAGATAGCGGCATTCTATCAGGATGCTTTTTATTGCTCGAGCCAGTCTAAAAAGCTAAGAAATTAAATTGAGTCATCTAAATGCATTTACTCTAATCTACCGTATATGCTCGCGAATAGGCCGAGTTTAAAACTCAAAAAAAGTTGCCAAACTAAGGGACCGTCTTATTCGCGCATAACTCAGATTGCACCAAAAAATTGGCTCATTCGCGCATCAGAATTTGATCAGCAACGAGATGATATTATGCTGACTTGCCTGTAATTCCAAAAGCTTCAAACCATACCAAGTTCTCGCGATAAAAAGCGTGCACGCACACACACAATTGCTTGTGAAGGTGGATTGTTTTATCATACAGCTGATGGCTTGTACAGTCTGTGATTGGTTGTTTAACATGTGACGCTTGTACAGTCTGTGATTGATTTGTTTTCACTCGCTTGTGCAGGTGTGATTGTCTCATCATACAGCTGATCGCTTGTTCAGCACATGCCGCTTGTACAGTCTGTGCTTGTCTGATCCCAAGTGATCACTTGTACAGTCTGTGATTGGTTGTCACACACTTGATCGCTTTCGCTTGCGTGTTTGCGCTATTAAATAGTCTTAACGATTCGTAGGACCGGCTCATGTGCGATTTTTTATAAAATCGCCGTTTTAAGGCCGTTTTAGGGAGTCGGCCTATTCGCGAGATAGGCGTAATTTCGAGAAAATACGGTAAGTACCTCATATTCGTACTCAAGTACCCACCAGTGGATTACGCTCAGTAATTTGACTCAACTTCCTACTCAGATGATCCGTGACCTAAGTTGGGTTCAGATGATCCGTGACCCAAGTTGAACCCAACTTCAGATTTAGGAACTACCCAGAAAAGAAATTGATTATGTTAATTATAAATTTATAATTACGAACATTTTCAACATCTTCATTTAGAAACTTTCTTGCTATTGAAAAATGCTTCTGAGAACATGCAACATCCACTGATTTCAGTAATAGAGAAAGTTTTTTTCGAGCAAGTGATCCTTTCATACACGCAGCTGATAACATCAATTCATCTTGACTCGATTCTTCAGCAAAGGAACAATATTTAATGAGCAGCTGGTCAATGAAGTATGATCTGTACAAGAAGATAATTTGAGTAAGTGACTCAATATTGAATAAAGAATTATTTTTGATTCGAAATATTCCCTGTACAAGCAGGGAATTTAGGCTCGGGATGACATTTCGTATAACCAGTGCCTGAATCCATGCCTTTGAAACTCCAATATTAAGATAGTCAGCCAATGTGCGTATATATACAAATAAATAATGGCAATTGAAGGACAAACAATGTACCTGTGGGCAACCATATCTTTCCAGACATTAATTGAATCATGTATAGGATGAGGAAGACACGTTTTCCATTTATCAACAAGATCATTCACATCTGTTTCTGGCAACTGTTTACCTGGGACAAAACAAACAGATTGTTACAGATGAATGGACTTGGTAGTAGATGGTAGAGGTTGATGTAACTGATCAACGATTACAAGAAACATCCCATCCAGCAATCCTTTCGCACATGATTAACCCTTCACAGGATTCGAACCTGCAAACCCAAGCAGGGGAATCAGAGGTGCGATGACAAGCGCATTCTTCACATTCGGCAAGATGAGCCATAATCGGTATGAGTCTAAATTCAGAGTTCACTTGAGTCGAATATCGGACTTTCAATGTTGAGTCACAATCTTTTTTGAGAAGACTTACATAAGCCAAACTTTTTGTTATCATAATTAGTCCTTCAATTCTTCTTCTTCCTGATTATAATGATAATCATATTTCTATATTCATATATCAAAAATGAAGTCACATAATCACAATACCTTGATGTTGCTGCATAATGTCAATAAAATCAGCCATATCCGATAAATGAACAGCTTTGTTCAATATGTCAGTTTGTACATCAGAAAGCGACCATTCCTCAGCGAAAGAATCCATTGCTTTCTCAAGGTAGTAACTTGCTTGGCTGTAATCCTCCTTTATGAAAAAAGTAAATTGTAAGTAACATTTAATCCAAGTTTTAGAGTTATGTGGTTATTTTAATTTTGGAGTAAACAGTTTCGGAGTATTACCTGATGTAGATATAGCATTGCAACATGATCAGAATGCCTAGATTCAATTAATTGTTTTCGATCTCCTCCATGTTTGATGGCATTTTCAACAAAATTTAACAATTCAGATTTGCATTCTGACGATCCATCAAGAAGTAATAACATTTTTGCATGAAGTGAAGTTGGCAAAAATCTTTGCTGTCAGAATATATAAACAAGATAATGACTGCTTTACTCTTTTCAACCAGATTTAAAACTAACTCAGCTACATAAACACCTTCTATGTGTGTGTGTTTATGATATATTATACGAGAATATCAGTTGGAAACCGAAGACTTATTGATCGATAGTTAGGGGATCCCCCAAAACAGAAACTGCAGTTTCGATTCATCCGCTCTTGTAACTTGCGCACTGCGCATCGCACACACACACTCGGCGGGTCTCAAAATTCTCTCGCTTAACAAAAATCTAGATCACTATATCAATAATTGATTGATAACTCGCTAATTATACGACATAATTCGCCCAAAATCAATAGGCTTCTGGTCCGAGATAAGATGAATGCACATGCAAAATCTGGAGCAGATTCAATCTCGCTTTCGTGAGATATCGCGTGCATCTAACAGACAAATACCTATCAACATACTTACCGATTAAAATCGATAAGTAATGAGTGGGTGATTTAACATAGTTAATTTCATAGTTATGTGAAATTTTTGGATCAAAATTAAATTAACTTAAATTAGACTCAACTCAAAAAAACAAAAGTATACAATGTAAAAAATTGAAAACCTGAAAATATTTGTTCGTCCATGAGTTTTCCAACGAATTGTCGCATTGATTATCACAAAAATTATTGACTTCCTCCCATCTGAATTACAAACAAAATTATTCATCAGAAAGACAAAATATTTACAAGACTATATGACAGTGCTATGGAGGCTGAAAAAACCAACTCCGAAGTTCGAGCCATTTATATAACGAATTCAGCGCTGGGTACATCTGGTAAAGAGAATAATCCCGATTTATGTTATTAAACAACAAAATTCATATCATACTTCCCAAGCTTCATTAAACAATTCAATAAACAATCTTCCCAAAGATCTTTTTCAACGTCGCTGGGTTCTGGTTCTAAATCTTCTATAAGTGCCTAGATTGGAAATAAAAATACTTTTATCACTAAAATAGGAAGATATGAATTATGACAGATATTCAGAAACAAATACTTAAAAAAATTTGAGATGAAATATTAACCCCTCATAAGAAAATTGAAAAAAATATAGTACTAGATTGTGTCCAACAAAGATATTGTTTCCCTAACATCAAACCATTCCCAGCAACTGATGATCTTGGTAAACTTTGTGTCCAATGACACAATAATACAAATGTTTATGACTATTGAGTGCAACTTGGTTAAGTCAGGTTATTTATCAGGTCTTGGTTTTTTTCTCAATCGATAAAAATCAAGCGTATTCAAATTATGAAAAGATAAGCACACCTTATTTCTGGAGAATTAAAGAACTGAAAACTGAAAGGAATAATTAGAGAAAACTGAAAGGTAAGAGCTGAAAAAAACTGGAAGAAAAGAACTGAAAGGGGAGGACTGGTGAAAACTGGAAGGAATGAGCATAATCAACTAACACACAAACCAAATTTGGCGCTCCAGAAGTATGTGTACCAAAATGGCGGACACCGGAACGTAGTATATGTACCAGGTTAGGGTCAGGCCATAATGATATTTCAATTTTCCTCATTTTAGTTCTATTACGAGTTCGGTGACTAGCCAAATAACTCCTGTGGTATTTGTACCTAGAATTGTGGCCTAACCCTAACCTGGTACACATACGGCGTTCCAGTGTCCACCATCTTGGTGCACATACTTCTGGAGTACCCAAAATTTTTGCGAACATATTTGCAATGAAAGCATTTATGATCAAGTCCAATTGTTAATGAATAATTTTACAAACCTTTTGATAAACTCTAGTCGCTTGAGTAAAGTCATACTGAGTTTCATATTCAACTGCATCACCAAATAAAGATCTGGCAACAGGTGTTCCAGTAAAAATTCCTCGAAGTACGTCCAGATCTTTTCTGTATAACCTGAATAAACATAGTTGGCATATTGATAAAATATTGAGACTGGATGATAATTATATCTACACCGTTGGGTTGAAGTCCCTGAACCCAGAGTCAAGTTGAGTCATGAGTAATAGGAGTCTCGAGTGAGTCAATCACTGGGGTGAACTGGGGGTTACCCGAAAACATTATTTTACCAAGATGACTAGAGTCTAGGGATGTTCATATCTGAATACTGAACTATTCTAGAATAACACTGTAAAAACATTTTGAGTATTGTTTCAACAAAGTTAACCAGAGTCAAAACAATGATGCAGGGCGTTTGAATCACTTTATTTCTCACCATATGTGAGTGAAAAAAAACAAGACATGGTACAAAGTCTGTCACATTGAACTGATGCCTGTTGCTGAAATGGTAAGCATCATCCTATTCTAATGAGTGGCGTGATTGTGGCGACTGTTTCAGAAGTCATTGCATAGGAATGTCCGATTCCGATTTTGAACTATGTGATGTAACACAAGAATTGAGCGGATGCAGTAGCAAATTTTGAGCATTTTCTAAATTACGATTAACTGGAATTGAAAAAAAACTATTCAATATTCGAATACAACGCTAAACGAAAACGATCAAAACATCTCTAATCGAGTAAGTCCTTGATATATGGTGACTTTGAATCCAACTTCGAGACGAGTAAATAACTCGAACCTCATTGATTCAATTTAAGTTAAGTTGAACATTTTATAAATCAGTCCTTTCACATAGATATTATCAATTCAGTACCTTGCTAATTCAATCCATGAAACCACGTCTGCTTCATTAACATCAGATGATTTCTGCAACATTCTTCTACGTTTTGACGAAGGTTCTTCAGGTTCTTGTTGTGAGAGAAGCCATTCTTCAATGACTCGAACACCTAGAAATTATGATCAATTTGAAAAGTAGTTTAGAACAGAAAATAACATTGAATTTAATTGAAAATGTGACCTAAGAGGGCTGTGAAACCTGAAAAAATTTGCACCCAACTCCATTTTGGTATAATGACTCCGATTTTGAACCTTGACTTTTCTCTTGACCTTGAACTGGTTGATTTTAACTCCCAGTTAAATGAAAAAAACTCTTTGATTCCAGATCCAAAATTTGACAAAACCAAATTTCAATAGAAAAAATTTTGGAATTATGCAATCTCTTCAATACGCCTTTCTAATTGTTTGTTGAAATTGTTCAGTCAACTTTGGTTGAGTTTTATTTTGGATATTTAACTTCCATTATCGACATTGAGTCTGAAATACCAAGTCTGAGTGAATGCGAAATTGCACATGTTATAGCCAAAATTGGCATAAATTTTGCGTTCCAGATTTGAATTCAGATTTTTACTCTGCGATGCAAATACAATGCAATGTCTTAACTACCACTGCATTGTGGGTTCTATAGACTTCAAACCAAATTCTTTGACTATTCTTCTCCTATGCAAAAAATATAAATATATATACATAAATAAATATCACCCACCATAATAATGTTGATTTGACTTGATAGCAGCATGTGCAACTATAGATGGATTAATTTTTATCGAAGCTGCATTTCTTTGAATGATATCAAGAATAAAAGCAATGAATGCAGGATTACATTGTTCAGATGAAGCTAAAACATTTCCAAGAGTTTCAGCAATCTGCTTGATATATTCCTAAAAGTAAAGAATGATTATTAAGACATATAATGCATTGCATTCATGATATATGCAACCTAGAACAATATTTCTGGCAACAGTCAAAATAACAGAACACACATGCGTGAGTTGATGAAATAGTTTTGGTAAATTGTCAATCGATAATTAAGCAATGAATATATATATATATATATAGGCACAATAGTTCAGTTAGGTGTAGAAATTATAATAATTATGAGGCTGTAGAAGGCATATTTGTCCACAGTTAAATAAATTGTTCACAGGTTCAGTATCTCACCGTAGATTTCTTTGATTGTTCTTCGATAACAGCGTGAACAAGAGAAGAGAGTAATCTTTGAGACACAAATAAATCAAGATGAGCGAGAGCTGCAAGAGGAGCAATGAGAGATCTGTGATGAATCTGAATATCTGGAAGTTCACCAGCTCTGTATGTTCGATACAACTGCACGGAATGTTGACGTTTTGCTTTCTCACGTTTGATGACTTCCTAAAAAGTTTCAGTTTGTTCAATACAAGCCAATTGAAAGTTATGTAGGAATCCTCAAATCCTGAGTAGCGAGTAAAGTAGAGTCACATTTAGTTGTGTACGAGTTATTCATTTAGATGTCTTGCGTCCACTCAATTCCAAATTTGGTTGAGTCAATTACTGGTAATATCCAATATTACTTATTAAATAAAATCTGTTAAACCAAATAAAAAAGAAAAGCAATCATAATCTATTATCCAGTTCCATTTACGTTTTCCTATCAAATGTGATTACTATGAGCAGTATATTTTCAAATTATTTTACAATCTTGAGATTCGAGCCTTAAATTCTCTCTTGCCAAAAAATATATTTTACTTAAACAGGTACCGGTAAGCCAAAAAAAAAAAAAAAGATTTGGATACGTAGATGGAAAAATAGATCTCTGAAGACGTAAATTTAACATATTAAAATACCTGTTTTCTCCTATTTTTCTGCTGCACAACTCTGGCGAAGTGGTAGTTATCAGTTGAAGATTTTTTCTGGAATTTTCTACGCAGACGTGCAATATCTATCTGCATATCATCAGCTTCTGAAAATACAAGAAAAAAATTAGAAATTATGATGGAAAACAATGGAAAAATACATACTGCTTCAAAGTATTTCCAAATAGGTATATACACTGGTACTCTGCTACATTGCAATTAATTTAGATTTTAAACATTATCAATTATATTGAAATGAAGATCATTTTAAATGTGTGTATTAAAAAAACGTTATTTTATTAAATATCAGAGATTTTGATTTTACTAGAAGAAGTTCAGTTAACCTCAACTTCACAATACAGTCAAAAAAATGGCTTCCAATTCCAACAATGGCTTCAACTTGCTTCAAGTACTGCCCAAATTATTAAATATAATTGACATAACTATTGAAGTAAGTATTTAAACTAATTCTTAAGACTATTGAATATAATTAATTTTAAATCGTTTCGTACACCCCTACAAAATACCTTCAATCGGAGACTTCAAATTTGATTTTCCAAAATCCTGTCCAACAGGTTTTCTTCTATGTCTGTTTTGTCTTCTGTTGGTTAATATAGCACTTTCTTTATTATCAGTGGAACTAACGACACCAGCCATATTCAATGTTGAAAAAGTATCGACACTACTATTGGAAATCCAGTCATAAGTGTTTTTCCCAGTCACTTTAAAAGAGATAAAGTGACAATGTTAACTAGATTACCACAATTCCTGGCCTAGTGTTTGAAGATTTACACCTGACTATGTTGGTAACACAGGTTCAAATCCCATTAACCAAGGATGTAATAAATTGGATAAGAAATGCCAAACCGAAAATATTCCGGTCTTTGCAAAAACAGTATCTACACACATATCAGTGGATGCTTAAATAGTTCCTTGTTTGGGGTGAAAGACATGAAAAATATGATAAAAAGAACCCCAAGTTCCCCCCAAAAATTTCCATATTTTTCTTACTATCAACAGTCGCACTAAATTGAGCTTCAACTTGTGTAGCTCGTAATGCATTTGGTTGTTGGTTTGCAGCTGTGTTTGATAACGTAGGAGAACTGCCAAAGGATGAACTAATTGTTTCAACAAACATTGGATTCATAGTGAAATGTCTGTGTTGCCATGTATGATCGACAATTACATCCTGGAATGAATAATCATAAGTATAATGATAGAATTTTATAGGTCAATATTCAAGATTATAAGCAGATCAGTGTGATTGAAATTGAAGATCGGCCACCATAAAAGGTCCAAAATTTTGTCTTCACTTCAGACAATTTACAATTTGAAAAAAAGACTCCGACTTCAATGCAACATGCCACAATGACTGAACAGCCATGATTATATTGTAAAAAACTACTGATATCATGTACATAAGAAGAATACCGCAACACAAATAAAACATACAAACCTGAAAAACACATTCAGACAATGGATGTTCAAATATTGCTCGTTCAAAATCAGGACTTCTTGAAGCAGCTTGTAAAAGTAAGTTACATGAACTAGCGAGAAATCCAGCTTCATCCACTTCGTTTTGATACAATTCACCAAGTAATCCGTTAATTTTGCCAGAAGGATCGGCTGCTAATCTAACTTGATGTGAACCAACATTTTCTTCTGACCAGAAATTAATGACTTGTGTTCTGGAATTAGGAATTAGAAAAGGATTTTTATATTTATCTCTCTTTATATTTATTAACTCGTGCAGTTTGAATAGTATATAATGTGTCCATTTGTTCAGTATTTTTTATAACTAAATAACATTAGTAAAACTACACCGAATAAAGAGTAATATTTTTTTAGTACCTCCATGAAAACACTAATGTTCTTCCTCTTTAGGAAACGATGGGTTAGCGGTATGTGATTCCCCACATGTAGGAAGAATGGCCAAAGTGTTTTAATCACTGGATTTGATTAGATGATTATGCCTTCGATAACTGACAATATTTACCATGAAAACACTTTTGGAACGAAGTGAACAAAGCTACCTGAGAAACACTTCTGTATCATTCAATCCACGTAGTAAAATAATTTTTGCAGTTTTGATTGTGTTTGAGGATTGATGTTCAGTAGGAAACCTGGAAAGTACATAAAAATAATTATTATCTAATACATCATACAATCTACAAATAACAAGTTTGAAAACAAACTCACCTGTTTTGAATATCATATATCTGCATTGCCAAATCATACATTTCCTAAAAATATAATAATATTGTAAAAAATTTATTCCGAAGGGATGAATAGTCGATTAGACAACTAAATCATAAGAAAAGAGGTGGGCCCTCATACATTTACCAGTCTATGTCAGGTATGGAAATAGTTAGCCAGTTATTTATTCAAATGCATGGACTTCATTGTGAAGGAGGCCGTAGTGGACTAACAAGTACCTGAATCACTCTACAAAAACAAGGAATATTCCCTCGAAGGAATACACATAAATATTCCCTCGATGACAACCTGTTCAATTCAGAGGCACGACAAAAAGGGCATTTATAGCGGTTAGCAAGATGTGGCAATTGCCAAGCAAGGTAATTTTCCTCCCTTATTCCTAAACAAAGTTTGCAGTATCATACAATGTAGTAGTTTTCACTTGTCAATGAGATACTTTTGCAAAAAATGTCATTTCCTAAGAATTTATGGAGTGTCAGCCCAATCTCACATTTTGACTGTTAGACCATCATGGCCAACATATTCCCTACAAATTCAAAATTTATTAGAATACATACCTGTCTACACAGCGGACTTGGATGGAATTGAAAATGTTTTTCCACCGATGGGAAGAAGTAATCGACTAATTGTTTATGGTAAATCATGTCTTCATTGTTCATCTTGTTCATATTATTATCCCAAGTAATGGATTTGTGAACCAACGCGGAACATAGTTTCAAACAGGAATGTTGTAATGATTCGTCCCTGGTAGAAAGATTTGGAAAAATTGTTTTGTGTATATTTCCATCAAGTCAACAATAAAATGGTTAAAATCTTGCATATGCAAGAGATATTGCGGTCAAAATTTGATTTCTTGGGAGTTCGGGGTTGCAGTGTGAATTAAAATGTTTGCAGAAACCGGGTTAATTATCAAATATTTCATAGTTTTGGGTCGAATGTAAATTAACCCCAACTTCGCTGCGCTGGTTTTTAACGTAACACTCACAAGACCTCTCAAATATAACGTTAAAGGACGATATTACTAGATAAGAATAAGAAATCTCCGGCACAAATGTCATTCCTCCTATTATTCACAGACGAAGCACATAATTTACAATAGAAGAAGAAATATAGGTAAAGCTTTAACCAAACCTGTGAACCAGCATTTCAATGAAATCCTTCGCTTTCAATTCAGCTAACAAGCCATTGATTTCATCAACATTTAAGCATAAGATATCAATGCATTTGGTCTTCATCTCCGTTCCTGGTAACTAAAGACAAATAAGTTGGACATTGAAACGTTGAATATGAATTATTTTCTATTTGATATATATCCGAGACAATATCCAGTAAATTCCGTGAAAGATCATGCAAACAGATAAATAATATCAGCTGCCAGTACCACAATGTGGACTATTCAAATTATACTTTCAAGGAAGTCACTGAAAATGAACCAAAAATAATTGTCATAAGTGATTCAAGAGTCTTGCTGCACACTAACACAAATATACAAGTATGTGTCTGAGGAAGTCTGACCTTGGTTGACGAAACGTTACAGAAATTTATTTGTGTTAGTGTGCAGAAAAACTCTTGAATCACTTATAGTTATCTTCACTTTTGCTACAGCATCCTTGCAAGTAGTTAGTCTCGTAGAAACCCAATCAATAGCAAAAAAATGATTGTTTCGAATTTTTTTTAAATTGGCTGGCGTCATTGTAAGTTCGACTCAGTCAATCTAAACCGACGATAATATTTTTGGCATTATTATTTCTTGAACACAAAATAGATGGACTTAGCAAAGCAATACAAACCTTTGGCAAATTGAATAAAACTCTAGAAAGGAATGGTTTAGCAGCTGGAGAATGATGTCTCGATACTCTGAGTAAAACATCGATAAATATGCCAAATCCAGACACACCACTCTTAGATGAACTTGCCAGTTTGTCGAGTATGCCAGTAGCCTGGAATATAGCATGATTATTAAAAATAAAATATACTACAAAACAGTCAACGGTTTCAAATTCAAGAAGTATGCAGAAGTTAGGTCTGAGTTAATACAATTTCTAAAAGAATACATGGTTAAGCAGAGTTGGATAGAATACTCTAAACCAAGTGTCCCAGAGTCAAGTTAAGTCACTGGCGAATCGGGACTTGAGTCAAGTCAATCATTGGGTTGAGTCTCACTGGAGGACAGTTAATGACTAGTCTGAGTCATTCCATTTAGATGACCCAAGTCACTTTGAGTGTTTGGCAGAAGATAACGCGAGAGTCCAACTTAAGATGAGTAGAGGACCCAAGTCTTTTGAAGACTGCTCGTTAGTGGGAAAATAATGGAATCATTATTAAGAAATGATGAGTATAGTCACTTAATAATAATTTTCAATAGAAATAGTGGTTAGTTTTATGTTGTATTGACAGGTTCATACTGAATCACATAAATTTCAGAACTTTAATTTCACATGTACTCGAGATGCCATCATATTGGGTCTAATATTGCCACCATGTTAGGAATGGGCAATATAGAATACCGAATCCCAAAGTATTCGAATCCAACAGGATCCGATAACAGGATTCGGTTTCCGCCTCTCCGGCACCATGCGTCGATTTTTGCATTTCGGGTTTCTAAATATCAATTAAAAATGAGCGTTTTTCTCGCGTGGAAATCTCTCTCGTTTAAATAGACTCGCGTCTGCTCGGAAAGAACCCGTAAAATCGGAAACTTCAAACACTGTAATCTCAATCGGCGTATTCTGGACAGGAAGTCAGCGAAGTACATCTCATGACGAAGACCTGTTATTGCACCATTTTTGCGTTTTTGTCGTGCGTCAATTTTTGTATTTCGGGTTTCTAATTTATCAATTAAAGACAAGCGTTCTTTCTCGCGTGAAAATTTCTCTCGTTTAATTAAACTTGCCTAATCGCAAAGAACCCGTAAAATCGGTAAACATCAAACACTGTACTCAATCGGCGTATTCTGGACAGGAAGTCGGCAAAGACTTGTTATTGCACCATTTTTGTGTTTTCGCCGTGCATCAATTTTTGTATTTCGGGTTTCTAATTTATTAATTAAAGACCAGCGTTCTTTCTCGCGTGGAAATTTCTCTCGTTTAATTAAACTTGCCAAATCGCAAAGAACCCGTAAAATCGGTAAACATCAAACACTGTAATCTCAATCGGCCTATTCTGGACAAGAAGTTGTGAAGTACACTATACGACGAAGACTCGTTATTGCACCATTTTTTGCATTTTCCTGCTTTGCTATCTAGCTAGGGTTTAATGATAATAATTATTTGTGCCGACTTACTGGCGATATTCCGATAATCTGATTGCAACAATCTTCAATTTAACTTCATTTTACATTACTGTAAATGATTTTCCGCGACCGGCGAGTTTTCCCCAGAAAATGATGCATGTAAACCAAAAGCCAGGCATGAAATGTTATGACATTACTTGCGATTAATTTAAATCAAATATTATTTAGGAATAATTTTATTACTTTTATTACACCAGTTTCGGAAATACAAAGTTATATCGCAAAACACGACGATCTGTCGCATTTAAATTTCAAATTTCACTCTCAAAAGATTACATATCTTTCGGTCCGTTTCTATCGTTCAAGATAGACGCACGTTTGATCGAGTGTCTGTAGTAATTTTATTCGCAGATAAATTTAAAAAAAGATGCCACATCTGGCGAAAATAGTTACGTATTGAGTTTGAGTAGGGCCAAGTCTGGGTAGATAATGATATGTAACGATAATATTAGAAAATGAATTCGTCTTTAGATGATATTAACTAATAACTAACTACGAAATCGCGTTTACAGGAACCTTGTTTTGCACGTCTTGATCGCACAGAATAAAAAGTTGATTTTAATTGACAGTGGTTAAATTTAATATTTTACACCGGTCGCATAGGTTGCAGTGGCAACACGCTGGTCCTGCATCTAATTAATTCTCAGCGGGTATGTTTTAGTACACTCGGCACTCTAACACTAATAATGATTTAATGCCGTGTCATATTTATTTTTGTATTTAACCTCTTACTATTAAAGTGTTTGAAGCTTGTCTTAATTTAGCATATTAGTATTTAGAGATTACATACATTTGGAACAATTGAAAGCAAAAATATTGTAATATTCTTAGATTTCATTGTCCTGGGAAATGCCTGTTTAGTATCAAATCAAATCCAATGTTAAGGACATTTCCAAATAAATAATACATTTATAGAAATACATTTATAATTTTTTGACATCTAAATCCAGCAATTAGGAAAATTCTCACTATTTGAATAAGTATGAAAATAAAATAGGGTTCGGTATCCTGGATTCGATTTAACTATTCTAGAATATTCTAGAATAGTTAAATCGAATCCAGAATACCGAATTATTCTACATTGCCCATCCCTACACCACGTCTATGAATTTAGTTTTGAATGGCGAGTTTTTGAATGAAAATCAATGCTGAATCAAATATCATTTATATAAAAAAAAAAACATACAATGTCATGAATTTCTCCTTCAACTTCCTTCTGATTTTCCGCAAGATGTTTCAATGACATTCCAATCACTTCTGACGTTGTATCAACAATCTCTTTTCTTGCAGAAAGAATATTATTGAAGATTCTGAAGACAAAAATTTGGAAATATTTATCAACATAAATGAAAAAATAGTGATTGAAATAAATGATACTTGAGAAAAAATTTATGTGCAGTTCTTAATAAGGCAAACAATAAAAGTTCCGAAACTGTTTAAATGTCTACACGGAGACATTTCATAAGTAGCTAAATCCGACATTAAGATATGCATAAATTCTCTCATATCATCGGCTTTTACAAGTACGTCGTATGAACTATGAATAAGCATTAAAATAACAACTTGCTGTTGAGAGAAAATAATGTTTTACAAAACGCGAGTGGCTTGACACGATACATCACAATTTAATGTATAAAACAGCAACCTGAAATAGCATCTTTCAGTGACAATTTGGGAATTTCTCGAGCGTTACTCACCGTCGGAAGAATACGTTCCTATCCACTTCAATAGAAGGAGTGTACGGTGGCAGATCATTAGCAAGTAATACACCAAGCACTTGCAATCCAGGAAAATTATCATTTGACTTGATATCAGTGCTGTAATGGAAAACATGATTTTAGAACATTATTTATGTAATTGTTAAGTAGGATAATGAGAAGTTATATGAATAAAGTGATGCCGTGGCAGCAATTAACATGATATGCTTCTTGTTTGGAACAAAAGGGGGGAATAAGCGTCATATTAAAAAGGATCATACTGGCCTAAAACACAAATTAGCGGCATTCTTTGGATGATAACAAAACCAGATAAGAAAAAGTTCAAAATACCTTGCACATTGATGAAATATAATATCAGTGTTGATATCTGATACCCTGATTCTCCAACATTCAATCGTTGTTTTCAAAACTTCGAGATTACGTCGAAACACCGAACGATTTTCATGTTGAATGTATTTCATTAAATTTTCAACCAAAGCTCTTGTCAGAATTTTTTCTTCAATGTCATCCTGTAATTAGGAAGATCAATATTATTTCACTCTTCTATTATATAAACTTGCACTCAGTTTATGGTGAGGTGAGTATCATCCTTTTGGAGCATAACTTTTTTATGTTATGCTCATTCACACCATTCACTTCGAACAAGGCACTGTACAAGTAATACTTCATGAGCTACTAAAAAAGGGAATTGGTAAAAACAGGAATTTTTTCGACACGGTTTAACAGTGGTGCACTTGGGATTTGAATGCAAGATTTTTAACTTGTGATAGCAATGCAGTTGGGCCTAATGCTTCAACCAACTAAGCCTGCTGATTTTAAATAATTTTGTTTCAAATTTTTTTTACTTTGATTTGGTGTGTAGTATTACTAAACGTTATTGACTGATCCAGTAATATAGACATTTATGTAAGAATTGTGAATTATTCAAATGTTACAAAAGCCAGAGTGCAACTTGAGTGTATTACTAGCTTATGAACCTTATGAAATTTAAATAAAAATGGAGACGGAGAGAGTTTCAAAATAGCCGTATGAAATAATGTACCAGTATTAAAAAAGTGGGAAACCACTGACCTTAGGTATTGCAGTTCGGGACCACGACAGCATCGTTGCGACTGCATCCACAACAAACTGATCCATACCAAGGTTAGCGTCGCCAGCTTCGTTTTGATGTTTGAAGTGAGAAAGAACAGCTTTCAGCATAGGAGCAATTAAATGAGAGGCGAACGGTTCAAAAATATGTTCGCAATTGATGACCAGTTTTGCAATAAACAATTTAACATTGTTATGTGGAGAAAAAGATAGTTTGGAAATCAATATGTTCAACCATTTAGGTAATGGAAGGGTGGATGGACTGCTTTTCAGTTCCGTGTCAACTTTTGGAAAACCTGAAATAATAATATAATATCCATTTTATTAACTTAATATCCTTATTATTGAATATATTATTAAGGAAAACTTAAAATAATAATATAATATTTATTTATTAACATTCTTGATTACAGAACTTGGCTTGACACTAAATCTCAAAAAGCAAAAGTTACTCAAAAGTTTACAAAACGTTCTTAACATGAGCTCAATCGAAGCTGAGACAAATTTAAAATTTTTCTTAAACTGGAGCCCGGAGTCATTGCCAAAATTTTAGGTGTATAATGTGTATAATTATATGTATAATGTATTTGATATATCACCTATGGCATTCTTGTGCATATGCATGATCAATGAAATAATATTTGCCATACACTCATGATCATTAAGTTCATCATTCTCCAGCGTGACAATATTTTCTGTCCATGTTTCATCTTCAAACAAAAGTTCAATATCATGAAGATATAAATTGACAATATCAATACTAAAACTGACACCAGTGCAAAATTTCAAGTCAGAAAGGAATATTTTACAGTTCCCAGAGATTTGAATGAAAGGGCATTGAATGTATTTACATCAATAGTCAATCTTTGCCACCTGTTTGTACAGATACGACTTAAAAACAGATATCAACTCATTACTTAAGTTTTTGACGAAGCGATCTAATTCGTGTTGGATTTTAGGATAAAATGGACGTTCATATTTATTGCGGGAGAGAGGAATGCCGATAAGACATAAGCCGATAACTTAATCATATGATGAACACATTCTCTCATCCAATTACCAGTCCATGTCGGGGATGGCAATAGGTAATGAGTTATTTGTTTCAGAAGCATAGACCTGATAGTGGAGGAAGTCGAGACTGTTGGTCTATGATGGTGAAGAATACAGCAATTCTCTCACATATGATTATCCCCACAGGTTTTGAACCATCAAACCCACACAAGGTAAACAGAGGTGTGAAGGCAAGCTTATTCCTGCCTGTGCACAAATTATTAGAATTATTGTTATTCAAATAAAAGCTATTACATGCAATGCTAATGTTGTCGTCTATTATATTTATGTGCTTGTATTAAGATAAATAAGGATCAAATACTAACTTGACTCAACGCTTTCCATAGCAGTCGGACGTTCCGTTAAAGTCAAAGACAAATTATTGTCAAATGGATTGACATCCTCACTCAGGCTACTTCCAGCTAACGATGAAATGTATGCAACAGATTGATTCTCTGGGTTTTGAAGCTGTTAAGAAACATTTAAAAAATGTCAAGAAAGTTTTGCAATTTACTGCAGCAATTTCCAAAAGGGACCACTTTGTTTAATCATAGTACGTTTTGTGAGGTTATCAATAATTAGTCATTATCTCATACTTGCCCATACTTGAAATAAACTATTTTTTTTTTATGTTTCACTCCTGATTTATGACATACTTTTTTACATTCTACATGATTCAAAAGTCTTGCTGCGCACTAAAACACATTCATATATATTTCAGCATCTTTCGCTCGAATAACTTGTGTAGTTATCTTCATTCTTCCTACAACTTCCTTGCATTATATGCATACAAATCCAACCGAGTGGAAAAGCATGAAAGCATAAGTGGTTGGATGCTCAAAAACCCAATTCATATTACATTCCCATATGGGCATTCTGGTCTCAGAAATGACACACATTGGGAATGAGCTAAATTGTGTTACTGATTTCCTAATATGACATTGGTAGCTTCAATTTAAATAGACTGAAATGAGTAAAAATTTTAAGCCTCGCTGTTCCCGTATATATATACATTAGGAAATATTTATACCTTCGCGATATCTCTGTTTGATCTTCGAATACCAACAAATTTTTTTGTCTTTTCTACGGGTTCATCTGATTCAACAGGAAATACATAATTCTTGTGTTTGTCAATTAAATTATCAAACAAGAATTCTTTCTTTTTTGGGTTGTCAGAAAATAGAAAAGCATCAAACCTAAAATATGAATAAATTGAGTGTTAAAATGTTTTTCAGAAGATTATTAACAAAAAATATAAATTAAAAGGATAATATTCTTGTTAACCAGAGGCACATTTCACATCTTATTATCCAATCTAATATCAAGAGCAGGGAGTCAGAATTGAGGTCAAAGATTTAAAATGTTTTCTCAGGAGTCGGAGTAATATTTTTGTACCACCCGTAGTCAAAAGTCTAAATGTTATATGATCAATGGTGAGATGATAGAGAAAATCAAAACTTTTTACAAAAATTCAGGAAGCATCAGGATTACTGAGCGTTATTAACATACTATCACAGGAGGCTTGCATACATCAAAATTGTTTTCAAAATTTGATCTTCTCTGATTTCAAAACTGAAGTCGTGTTCAAAATTTTTCACAACCCAGAGACGAAAGTCAAAGAATTTTTTTTTAACCCTGGCAATGGAAGTAAATTTATCCACAGCACAGATAAACAATTGAGGTAGGCTACCAATATAGCAATAGTAGTAATAAAGAACATGCAGAATTCTAATTTACCATTTTATGTCATTTTGTGTACAAATGACGGCAGCAACAACAGCATTATAAACGCAACAATGAAATTTTCTTCTTTCCTCTAAAAGCTCGGTTTCTCCAGTCATATCCTCGTTTTTATCCCTTTAAAAAAAATTTCGTTTATAATTATTAGTCATAAATTGTAACATAAATAAATTACAAAGATAAATTATGACATTATAACGCTGCCATAAAAGCATTTCAAAGAATTTGATACATTTCAATATACTGGATAATTTAGATAGATTTATTTTTATTTTATTTTTTATTATTTTTAGATAATTAATCAAGTAAAGCAGTGGTTCTCGAACTTTTTAAAGGGCGCTCCCTTTTTAAAATTTGTCTCGCGCCCCACCTAAATAATAATTAGCTAACAATAAGCTACAAATAACAGTAGTAAGGCGAAAGTAGGTTTCATTCAAAAACACGTTGAAAATTCATGGATTAAACATAAATAATGAAACAAATGCAACGTTTTGCAATGTAAATATCCAAAATAAGGCGGGCAGGATCAAATCTAACAGATATTTTTACTTTTAATTAGCTTTACGCTGCCTCAAAAAATTGTCTACGTCTGCCTTGTGGGGTGCACCCCTCCGTTTGAGAATCACTGAAGTAGAGTAAATCACTAATCTACCGGTAAGTCTCATTGGCGGTTGGTTGAGTACTGAGTCACTTATTAGAATTAATTTCAATAATTGCTTCTAGTTTTATTTCCAAAGTACATTCAATTCACCTGATTACTCTTCCCATGAATAATTTGAGTAACTTAGTCGACCCAGCACCCACAGGTGAAGCAGCAAACGATTGAACGAGAGGTGAAGACTCGTTTTTAATAACGTCAGATTGAAGATTTGAAAACATAATTTCAATCAACTTATAACAACATGACTTCATGGCAAGCTGATCTTTCCATTTTTCCTTGACATACTAGAAATCAAAGCAAAATTTAAATATTATTTTATTTGATTGAAGAGTCCAAAATTCCGGTTTTATTCCGAAAATAAGAGGGAAATTTTATTTTCCATTTTTTATAATTTTTTTCAAATAAAATTTTCTCAAAATTTCAGTTAATCGCCCATTTGTCATAAGTATAACTTTGGGTACTCCTGAAGTATGCGCACCAAGATGTCGCATAACCTGAACCCTAACCTGGTACACAACCTGAGTTCAGGTTGTGCGCCATCTTGGTGCGCATACTTCAGAAGTCCTAGCTTTGAGTATAATGCGTTTATTCTTCCACTTTCGCTAGTTAGAATATTTTGCTCAGCAAACATAGTTAACTGATGGTATCCAATCAAAAGCAAAACGATGTATTTTTATTAAAAAGATAAAGGCACAAGCACAACAGTCTTTGGGAAGGAGACATGGATAATGAAAGTTTGAGAATATCTGAATAAAACAGTAACATCAAGGGTACTAAGTATGTGAGCCAAGATGGCGGACACCGGAACGTAGTATGTGTACCAGGTTAGGATTAGGCTATTGGATAATTTTATTCCAATTTTCCTTATTTTAGTTCTATTATGACTTCGGGGACTAGCCAAGTGACTCCCGTAGTATTTGTACCTGAAATTTTGGCCTAACCCTAACCTGGTACGCATACTACGTTCCGGTGTCCGCCATCTTAGTTAGCATACTTCGAGAGTACGGTACCAAATCGAGTAATAAACACAATCCTGAAGAATGTAGTAATACCCGCTGGATATCTTCCACAAGATATTGCATGATGTTCCCAATATGATCAGTGAAAAACTCATTGGTTGCATTGGAAGAGCATTGTGACATCATAGAGACCAAAACACAATCAATTGTTCTACATCTGAATGCAACTGGATAAAAACTCTCTGCATCGGAAAAAATTTTGTATGGAACGTCCAGAATGGATTTTTGAGTTCTTTCATCAACACTGAACAAAAAAAATTTAAACTTCTTAAATATGGGCATATGGCATAGTGCCTAAGACATTTTAATTTTGTTGGTATCACATGTTGAACACCTCATGTCTTACACCTCATTCAGGGCATAATGTATTAGGAGTTTTCAAAATGTAATATCATCTTACAACAATGGATTCTAGTACAGACATTTGCGCAAAGTGGAGAGTCCCTTGAAAATAACCAACAATTAATTTAGTTAGCGCGTATACATACTTTGAAAAACATTTTCTAAGACTTGATTGAAACTCTTTCTCAAGTACATGTTGTTCTTCTTTACACATGACACCAATAAGAACTTCTAAGACCTGAACAAACACAAGAAAAATGTACGTTTGCGAAAGCGTGCTAAAAAATATCAGAAACAGAAAAACTGAGGTACATGACCACTAGAATGTGGTAAGATCGAGCACTGAGTTTGCTTAAAAAAGCAGCAGTGATGATGGAAGCTGTAATGGTTGAATGAATAAAAAATTAGGTACTTCCTTTGTATGTGTACCAGGTTAAGGTTAGGCCATAATTTTATTCCGATTTTCCTTATTTTAGTTTTATTACGAGTTCGGGGACTGTTTGTGTTAGCCAAACGAATATATCCCCTACCCATAGGTTTCATTCAGTCCCTTTACACAACCTGATGTAGAGCAGACAAACAAAATTAGTTACCTCCATATTGCTACACCTACTTCTGGAACCCCAAAAAAGTGTTCTCAAAGTTTTGGGTGAAATATCAGACCCCACAGAATTTGAAAAATGAATAAAAGTAATATCTTATTGGCGACTACATCCATCTTTAAGAACTAAAAATTTTAAATTGATTGGTCCATGAAATGCAGAAAAAAGCGCAACAACAACAACATGGGTTTAGCAAAACGATTTCCATATGGATAGTTTGTGTCCAATAACATATATTCACTAACCACTGCACTGCCCGTCAGTTCCAAACATAGAAAAAATTTCCTTAAAGCAGCAATGTAATTATCATATTCATATGTTCCTTTTGTAAATTCACTTGACCGTGATGGGAAATGTAGAGAACAGAAATCAGAAATAACGCTTTTCAATTCGCTTTGACGTTTGCTATCTTCAGACTTCACAAAGAAGTTGAGGAGAGTCAAAACCTAAAAATAATATTTAGTGGATGCTATGCTATACTGATTACTAAAATTAATGTTTCCAAGGCATGGATTTCCCTAACAATAACCAATCAGCAATAATTAAAATTTAATCAGCTCTAACGTAAGCATGTCCTTATTTTTGTAGCCTTGAGCATTGTTTGTTAATTTTTACATACATTTCCAAAATTTAAGTACAAATCAGAGAACTCAGCCGTCATTTTTTCCTCAGATGTGTTTCAGTTTAATTGCGTAATCAAAAACAGAATGGAATAAGCTTTTTAAATTAGTTTTTGGTCCATTTTTACATCTTTAATGTATGTCTTGGGAGAAAAATAAAGTTGTAAACCATTGCACACATATTGCACTGTTTTTTCATTTTACATGAATTTAAATGGAAATAATATGATATTGATGGTATTTATTTCCAATATATTAATTTACTATTCGTGTGATAAACAATAAAAAAGCAAATTATCACCACCGAAATACAGATAGTTAGTTTAAAATATCAAAAAATAGTGAAATCAAGTAATAATGCTATACCTTTGTTTTGAATGAAAGAGGCAACGTCATTGATTTTAAAAAGTGACAGAACATTTCATAAACAGCAACATAAGCAGAACTTTGAGGATCAATGCAAACCTGTGATAAAGGAAATCAAAATTTCAAATAAACTCAAAGTATCCTCGTTCTGAAGAATAAAAAAGAAATTTAAGTTTAGAGTTTCAGGATGACGGGTATATTGGTCCCCTGCACGAGTAGATAACGTGAGTGAGCAGGCCGATGAAAAGTACAAAAATACATACAACAAATTACAATGTTTAATATCCAGAATCCAGTTGAACAAAGGTTCAATATTTAGTCTCAACAAATTTAAATAAGTTTAACATACCGTAGAGTCCAATGTGACAATCTTAATGAAAATATCCAGTGCTGCACTACATTCCGTTTCTGAGTTCGAAGATTTCCATAAACATGATAAACTTTCATCCCATTCTGCCAAAATATTTTTGCAAAGATCAGCAGAATATTTTTTGCGAAATGATCTGAAAATATGGTAAGATGAATGAAATATGATGCATTTATCTGTAACTTCCAAAATGAAAAGATGGCATTTTCATAATCATCCTCTGGAAAGGCGATAAAGCGAACATATTTATATGGCAAACCCGGCCTCTCATTCAGTTACATTTTTTCGAGTTCATTTGAGTCATTTTGTCTTCAAAATACAATGCCAAAGGAGTTTTGCTCACAAGATAAATATGTAAAAAAAAATGACGAATATAATGACTTTGCCGCAACTGAAGCAGAAAAATATAAAATGTAATAATTCAGTTACATTTTTTAAGAAAACTTGCTAAAAATCAAGGTCATGTGCACTCACTCAGAAACAAAGAAGACGACCTATCTCTGAGCTAAGTTACAAATGACCACCAAAGAGCCTACAGATAATTAGACCCTTAAATAATTATTGGCTAAAGGCTTACATATGCTATATAAAAAAACAAATTCAAATATTATTGAAGCATATATAATCATAACTTACCGGTTGGTAAAAAGATGTTCCAAAACTTCACTCAATATATTTGCGCATGTTACCTTAGATTTTCTGCAATGTTTACATAACATCGGTATGTATGTGGGCGATTTGGAACAAATTTCTCTAATAATCTGAAACAAATCGAGATAAAAAAAATGTGATGGTATGAATTGGACTGTGATAGTTAGCCTTAAGTTACAAATTTTTTTATTGTAAACTGTCATCCCTGGTTGTGCTCTCTTTTCGGGACATACATTTTCCTAATTTAGCATGTTAATAACGAAGTCAGAAGTTCAAGTCAAAATTTTGAATTCTGCCAGAATTTAGACTTGCAATAGTGATAAAAAAGTCAAAACTTTCTATAAAAATGCAAAAAAGAAGCGTTCTTAACATGAGGCTTGAATAACTCAAAGGTTTATTTGAGAGAAATTCGACTTTCTCAAGAGTTCAGAGTTGAAATAAAAAAAAATTTCAACCTGTAGTCAAGACCTATCACCTCTGATTTTATCCGTAGAAAGAAATGGATATGAAAAAATCCAAACTTACAGATGATTTATATGTGGAGAAGAAAACCTGGCCATGTTTTGATAAAAGCAAAACACCAGTATCAGAATAAAGAGACGTTTCATTCATCATGAATTGAACCAACATGTCTGCAGATACACCTAAAGCAGAAGATTCATAATGAAAATACACAAAAAACTTAGAGAGTGAAAATTGGTTCAAAATATTAATATATCTTATTATAAATTTGCTCATGAGAGAAAGCATCATTGTCCATGGGCAATTGCAGCAACAGTGAAACTATGTATTTCAAACTAATGAATTTGTTATTACAACTCAAGAGAAGTTTTAAACTACGCCTGCGGCTCCAATATCCCAAAAAAATAAAAATTTTACCCAGGAAGCCAGGGTGTAATAAATTGGGTAAGCAATATATATCGTTCGATATCAGTGGATGCATCTACAGGGGTAGTTCAGAACAGAAGGTGTAATTGAGCGTCTTATAAAATATTTGCATACATACTACTATTAATTCAGAACTAAATTACGAATAAAAATTCAAATTAGTACCTATATTGAAAGAGAGATCAAGTAAACTGTTTCCAAGCTTTATTGTAGATTGCGAAATTGCTGACAACATCATTTTCGACTGTGAACCTTCTTCAAAATTTTTTTCTACCAATGAATTGAAGACTAAATACACAATTTCTTTTGCCAACGATAAAGCACTTGATATCTGAAATAAAAATGTCAGCCATTCTGCAATTTGAAATACTGATTAACAATTGATTAATTGTAAATCCTAATTAAGGTTCAAACAAGGGCAGTCAAGCATTTAACAATAACAATGCAAAAAAAAGAAACTGGCAGTTTTGTCAAAAATAATTCAAAATAAAATATAACAATTTAATAATGGAAAACAGAATTACATATTTTAAATCAAATTAACGATTATGAATATGTAAACCAGTTTGTAAGTGTCGTGACTCATGATAACAACCATTCCAGTCGTCCTGTCTTCAAAATGTGGTGCCAGAGAAGTTTTCAAATAAGTTCATTATGCAAACACATTTGACATAAATAATGACTTTGCTGTGATTGAAACAGTTGCAAGACATTAAACTTGACTAATACTACAATAGACTGGTAGATTTACTACCCTAGGGATTTCAACAACACAAAAGTTGTTTCTTACCTTTGTTTTTGCTAAGACCTCTACTAGAACACTGCTCTTTTGTAAAACACAATAAGCATTGACCAGATTTATTTTAGAAAACTGTTTCGAACTCTCAGATAACGGAGTAATTTGATCAATCAGGCTTCTGAAAATATAAAAATGACGGGTTAACAAACAAAAGCAAATGAATTATCTTGAATTCATCACTGTTAAGGATTTAAACAAATCACAGCGAATTCACTATACATTTATGGGTGCTCCCGAAGTATTCATACCAAGATGGCGCACAACCTGAACATGGTATGTGTACCAAGTTGGGGTTGTTCAGGTTGTGTGTCATCTTGGGCCCCCTAGGACCCGTTTGAGAAATCCTGGAATAGACAATATGCAAAGTTGAAAGGGTGAGGTTCAATTCTGCGTAACCGAGAACTGATTATTTAAACATTAAATATCCCAATTTGTAAATCTATTTTCCATATTTACCCATCATTGCATATTTCTTTCTGTAACTGATTTATAAATTCCTGTTTCATTTCTCCTGACAGTTTCTTATTCAAAGATGAAATAATATCAGAAGTTAGCACGGGCAATTGTTCTGCAATTTTGATGTCTGATTCAATGTTAAACCCAAGTATATGAGGATTAACAACACAGCTTGCTATAGTTCCAAACAATGTTTCACTTTTCCAAAAACTTCGAGGAAAAAACTGAAATTGGTAATCATAATTAGGATGTAATTCATTGTGTTTTTTATGCTATTTTTTGTTGTTTGCTTTCTAGACCAGTGGTTGTCAACCTTTTTTACCCCACTTCAAAAATAACTAGCTAACAATAAGCTACAAATAACAGATAGTAAGGCAAAAGTATGTTTTATTCAATAAACATGCTGAAAATATGTGGATGGAACGTAAATAATGAAATAAATGAAAAGTTTCAAAATGTAAATAACCAAAATAACGCAAGATCGAAAATTAACAAATATTTTTTGTTTCAAGTAGCTTCACGCCCCCTCAAAAAATTGACTACCGCCCCCTTGTGGGGAGCGCCCAATAGTTTGATATCCACTGTTCTACACATTTTAAGGTTAAACGATGATAAACAGAACTTCACCAACAAAAAGCTTAGAAAAATTGTCAGAAAAATTGACACTGAATGAGTTAATTACTAAATGTTGAATATCAGTGGATACTTATACAGTGCCTTGTTCAGGGCGGTCATTGGGAATGAGTATTGAATCAATAAAAAAATCAAAACAACCTTGAAACAATCTTCTGGATATTGCTGCAATAAGAGTTGAGTAAACTGCAGGATTCTGACAAGTACTGTGCACTTTTTTTCATTGAATATTTCATGTTCTCGAGGTGTGAAAATATCTGAAATAAAAGAGCGAATACTTTCAGTTACACTCCTAAAAAAACTTACACTCCTACACAAAATATGTTGCTCCAAATAACTTTGATGAGGTAATTTTTAAGAAAATCTGCTAGAAGCAAGATCACACATTTTCACTCACTCAAAAGAAAAGAAGATTAATCTCTGAAATTACGGGTGGCTGCTAAAGTGCCAAGAGCTATTAAAAACCTAAAAATTTTGGCACAAAATTATGTGAAAGTTAACGACGATTGATGTGAGATATAAAGTAGTTGATGTTAATGTTACGAGAAAAGCCCACAGAGTTGACAGATGAAAACTTTCAAAGCACCTGGTTCTGTTGAAACTTCTGATATTCCTCCTTTTGCAACATCGTGCAGAATATAGTTGATGCATTCAAACAACCTAGAACTATTGTCTGTAAAAAAAGAACAATGTTTAGGCATTCTGCAACATAAAATAAATCTTTAAAAGGAAAAGTCATCTATTTTAACGCATGGTGTAATAGAAGCAACTGTTTCAGAAGCCATTGCATAAAATTTTCAAGGCACTGAATGTGAGTTTTTGAAACATCTTTTTTGTCTTGGTCGAGCCTTTGCTCAAATGTATAAACACAATGTATGCATTCCTTGAGCAACAACTCACCAGAAAAGGTCGGCAGAAAATCTGTGTGCAGTCACAATTATTTTCAAAACTAACAAAATTTGAGAAAAAAGTCCAAGTCTAGATTAAGAATGTTCATATCCGAATAGTTGAGTGCTTCCAAACTCTATTCCAGAATCCAGAATTTTACTCAAAAATAGTACATTAAAAGAATCATAATTTTAAATTTCAGTCATTTTCAGTTAAAACTTGGCTGATCACCTTAGCGATAATGTCGTTCATAAAATAACGCTGCCAAACAATTTTTCATACTATCTTTTCTCTAATACCCCACGGTCTCAAATTTGTGGGTTAAAATGATATGGGTGATGAATAATGGCATCTCACCACCAAAGGCTAAATTTGGAGTCAATAACTTTTGCTGAAAGATCCAAGTGTAACAATCAAGACTTGCCAAAACAACATCAAACCAGTTTGAGGCGGTTTTAAGTGGATTGTTTCCTTTTTCACATTTCAATGTTTGTGGATGAAAATCACTTCTAAACTTGCTTTCAAAGCTGTAGAAAAAACATAGTTTCAAGCTGTAGAATTTTTATTTTTTATTATTATTAAATCAGAATTTGATACCAAAAACCAGATAAACAACTATCATTATAAAGTGTATTATAAAGTGTATTAACATATTGTGTATATAACTGCAAGTCCTTTCTCCTTGTCAGAACCAAAATTTATTTGAATCTGATATTTATCAATTGTGTTGGCCTTGGTTCATCTGGTTTGATATTCCTAAATTTACAAAGTGAACATGAGAAAATTGTTGGAATTTGCCGTTTTTCATGCAATTTATAAATTGAAATAGATCAAATCAAATTTGGTGTTTTTCTGTCTGTTGACGAGAGAAAGGACGGTAGGCGAATTCCCGCTGGATTTGAAAAGTAAAATGCCATTCGAATTGTCATATCAAATATTTTGCCCAGCCCTAATAAGGATGTTTACATGTCAGGTGATTGATTTGTCTGACAAAGTTAGGCTATGATCTAACTAGAGCTCACAAATATACTTGCTATTTCATGAAAAGAACTTGTGCTATTCTTATTATTCCAAAAATAATAAGACGAAAATAAAGTTAAATTATGAAAGAAAAATTTGTAATAACTAACCAAGCAATTAGTGCGTCACTTCCTTTATTTTTCAGATATTTTGTCATCCATTGTCCAGCAGATAACGATCCAGGTACGAGAGGTACAAATGCATAAAATAACTGCATGCATTGATGACGACACTCTGGAAATGTTTCTATAAATTAGCTCAAACACGAATGAAAAATATTTTTGCTATTCTGCAAAACTTTTACTCCTCAAGCAATATCTACAACACATTTGTATGGATAAATAGTCCTCGTTAGGTTACCTGAAGAATTTAGCATAGTAGTTGAAGAAATCGTTGGGCGCGATGCCCTATTAGTTAAATCGTTGCAATAAGTTAACTGTAGGTTACAAATCTTGGGTTCGATTCTCATGCAAGCCACCACCATCAGGGTGTAATAAATTAGGTAGGCATTGCTAAACTGTTCCAAGAACAACTAAGACTAAAAAGAATTATAACATAACGTAATTACAAAAAGTAAAATACTCGTACCTGTTTCTGGACAGCCACACTGTTTTATCAGCCAATCTACAATGCTTGCGATTGTAAGTGATGTTGCGCTAGAAAAGCCACTAGGAATTCTTCTTATTTTGGATTCTTTGTTGAAAAGATCTTTTTTCTCCACAACTATTCTTTTCAAGTGATTTAGAACCTGACAAATGGAATAAAAAAATATGAGAAGTGATTTTCCTAAACAATTTATAAGGTCTTTGTTTTTATTCCTTTTTATTACTCGTACCCAACTAAGTAATCATCAATGAAACTTAACTCAGTGATCGACTCAAATACAGACCTAGGCTCGACTCGAACGATTTGTTATTTTAGAACTTAATTTTGAGAATAATTATATTATAATGAAAATTATATTAATAAACCATATTCATATTTTTGCTTCATGAAACTTGACAAAAATCACGATTTCACTGTCAAGAGAATGAATTTAGAGAAAAATAGTAATGTTAAATATCTCAATCTTAAAATGGAAAATTTTAGTTTCGAAAAACATAAATTTTAATATTTCTCTTGATTCTCTAGATGTAAAATCTCTTAGATGAAAATAAATTACATCAGAACAAGCCTTTCTTGTTCCAATTGCTTCCTCATCTCTGTGCGACATAGCAAGACTATCGATGTATGTCACCATGATTTCAAATGTAAATTCATCAACTAAGGTTTCATGCTCCCTGGAAATAGAAAAACTAAACTGAACAAGAAATTAAAATTTCGATTTCTAGTGATATCGAGTTTTCAAGAGAGAAATGCTCAAACATATGGACACAAAGGTCAAATAACTAAGAGACTAGAATAATATCGCCCTCTCTCTGGCGCGCAGCGCTACTAGGAATATTATGAATTAATAATGATTTTTTTTGAGCGAAACAGTAGACAAACATGACAGAGGTGATTACCATTGGAGAAATAAAAAAAAAAGTTTTCTACTGAATAAAAATAAAACAGCAAAATATGGGGTCTCATGAAAGGAAATTACTTTAAAAAGACTTCTTCCCTTTTTAGGCAAATACGAAATTGACAGGCCCATTAGTCTCAAAGAAAGAGATAATTTTATTGTTGCAAATAATACCTGAATACACGATACAGGTGATTAAATGCTGTTGCAGATCCGAGTCTCTTGCTTGCTGATGGATGTCGTGCCAAGTCATATAATCTTTTAAATAAAGACTTGACGTTTTTCCTAGCTATGTTCATTGAAGAATTTTGCTTTATCGACCAAACGAGAAATTCATTGACGGCTCTTCCACAAAATTCTCGCAAAGCACCATCACTCTCGTCGATTAAACCATTCTGATAATGAAAATAACCAGTTGTTATGCTAGTATAGTTAAACGAACAATACACTCCATGGGGTTACGTAGAAGAAGTTCATAAGCTAGACCAGGGGTTCTTAACCAGGGGTGGATTTAACTTTCTTTGGGGGTAAAACTAAGTATTCTATAGAAGGGCAGGGACCACAAGTCTTTGAAGGGTTCGCAGCAAGTTCGAATCCTGTGAGAAATAATTATGTGTGTAATGAGTACTGGACTCCTCCCCATTGTAGGCTCGTTTGCTTAATCACTGTCAGTTGCCATGGCCATGCATTTGAAACAAATACCTGACTAACTAATCCCATACCCAATATGGACAGGCAATCGGACAAGAGGTTGTTAGCTGTATTTCTGGCAACTAGCATTTTCCCAGATGGTTGAGCATGACCTTTGATGTCATCAGTTTCAGGTGACTGATCATGACCAACCACCTGGGAAGGTGATTTGGCCATGTGCAGGGAGTAGTCGGGAGTACAGCTCAGTTGGTGGTGTTTATGTCTGTATGTGTTACTTTGGTTATTGCTTTGGACATTTATTCGCTGTATAATTAAGACATTTATTAAATATACTTTGGAGTCGCTTTAACAGAGGTAACCGGCCAGGGTTCGACATATGATTGGGCCATCTTATTAACATTACTCTTCTAATCATAAATACAAAAAAAATTCCAAGTTGAAGAGTAAAAATCAAAAACTTACGATGATAGAATTAAGAAGAACAGCAGTATCAGGACTTTCATATTTCCTGTTATTAGTAAACCAATGAATCATCTGCATCGAGAGTGGCTCAAACAATTGTTTGCTAACCTGAATAAATTCCTATACAGTCAGGAACGGGTACACATTACGAAAAAAGAATGCATATCCAACAAAATTCAATATTGATGTTATTTTCGAAACAGAAAGACTATGGTAAGTCAAATTTACTATTCTCACAGTATATACCTAACTGATGTAAATTTCAAAAATGGATAAATTGAAGGCTTTCCCTGTCTATAAGTAGCAGCTTAGCTAGACCATTCCGCGGGGTAAATATGTATGGAAAAAAACGCTAGGTTATTTCAGCATATATCATGGTTTTAATATGAAATCAAATCAAAGAAATTTTTTATAATTAAAATTATTTACAAGGTAAATTTGTGGGTACAAAACCGCACTATTCAGGTATGGCTACCCCAACACACAACTGCATTACATGACCCAGAGTTTGTATTCGACATTTTGTAGCCTCTAAATAAGGCTTTGTATGAGCAGCCATGGTAATGAGCTACCATATTTTGGAAGAACTGGCAATATTAAGATGGAATATGAGTATTAAAATCTCATTTCAAACCCTGTGTCCATCATCTCACACAGCGTACATTAGTGGCTGCCTGTGCAGAGCCTCCTTTGCAAATGCATATAAATATGTTGAATAGAAACAGTTTCTATAAAGGTAACAAAATGCTTTAAATTCGTGAAATATATATAGAATATAGATAGAAAAAACAGTAACCTGTTCGACATCACATGCCAGTTTGAGTATAATAGGAAAAATATGTTCATAAACTCCTGTGAGAGGATTTCGTTTCTGAATTGTTTCATCTTGTTGTGAGTTTCTACCAATTGCATAAATAGTCATTGAATGTAGAACTTCACATGCAGCAACTTTCGTTCTACGAACTACAGACTGTGATGCTAAATCGGCCACACGAGGAAGCAAAAGTTCTGTAAATTCAGGGTAAAAGAAGGAAAATAGCTCAGATTAAAAATCGTATAATCAAAAAGAAAAATCGGCGCTCCAGAAGTGTGTGTACCAATATGGAGGTAACTAATTTTGTTCGCTTACTTTACATCAAGTTGTGTAAAGGGACTGAAAATCTATGGGCAGGGGGCATATTCACCTGGCTAACACAGACAGTCCCCCAGCTCGTAATGGAACTGAAATTACAAAAATCGGAATCAAATTATGGCCTAACCCTAACCTGGTAGACATATTACGAAAGTACCAAAAGTAGTACCTGATAACAAAATATCTCATGTTTGAATGAACAAACTAGATAGCAATGCTCAAATATATGGGCACAAAAGTCATATAACTTGAAGAGTAGAGAAGGTCCATTGGTAAAGGGAAATTTTTTTTTCTCCTTACAACAATAACAATGTCAACAATATAGCAATATGGGAACTTCATGACCAATAAAATGGTAAGAAGCAAAGATTAGCCAAAGTTGAGTAACAAGCGCTCATTATTAAATAGGTCTGATTTGTTTTATAAATCATATTGTATTCTAATTATCTTAATAAATTCCTGATAAAATAGAAAAGTGTAATAATATTTTTTTTTTAAATGTTAACGAAGAAACAGTATTTATTGAAGTATTTTTTTGGAAGAGCATTTGGACATATTAATCAACTTATTTTCATTCTTGTCTATATTGGCATAGTTGAAAAAATAAGGAATGTTTTCTGTCCTTACCCAGTTGAATATCAGTCTTCAATTCTTGAAATGGAACTGCGTACGGAATTGTTGCATTCTTATCCCACACAATTAAATTTGAGTTGGACTCTTCAGTCACACTTTTAAGGCCAGTGTGTGCAAGTCCACCAATGCTTCCTATGAATTTGATCGCTCTGATTTGTATCTATAAAATGAAAAAAAAAGGTCGTAAAATAAAATATGAAACTTTAAATATAAAATCCAACCCTGTGGTTCTCAAACTTTTATGATCCACGTCGACACTCTGCGGCCCACATAAAACAATAAAAAAAAACTAATTTTGTCAAAAAGAATCCTCTTTGCTTGTGGCCTCTAGAGAACTACCTTGTGGCATTCTAGGAAGACAGAGGGAAATTTTGATGAAAACCTGATCTGACCTTTTCAAGAGCTGAAACATCAGATTTCAATGGTAAATTTGAAATCTTTGATTTTCCACTTTTTTTCAAATTGACGGAAGACACATCTGAAAGACCTAAAAGATAAAAATATCGAGTTTGATAAATCGTATTGAGATATCTATGGTTATTTCACCTGGTATACCTGAACAATTGTGATCTATTATTAATTAGGAATAGGTAAAGAGATCAAAGACAACAAGACAGGGCATCTACAACATGAACATTTAATGGCGCAGTAGCACAACAACTTCAACATTCGCCACATTCAAATATATATCCTTTTTGTCAGACAATCAGAGCATAACAGTAAAGTAACTCATTTGCACTCAACTAAAATAAACAGCTTAATAATTCTCCTTGGGTAGGATGGGAATTTCTTATTTATACTGGAGGAAAGGAGCGTTGATAGAACGCACCGCAGCCTCTCGTCTGGTTACCAGTCCATGTGGGGTATGGCATAGATAGCATAGAAAGTCGTAAGCGCACAAACGGTAATCAGAGGGGTGATGCCAAGCATGTTCTACAGCTCAGCACAATGTAACAACTGCCGAGCCAATGGTCTTACGTTTGAGTTGCCAGAAATTAGCAATACCTCGAAACAAAATAATACAATAATAAAAAATAATTCCTCACTTTGTTTTGCCATTGGATGAAGAAAAGGTTCAATATCTGGCAACACTGGAGATATTTTATTGACCAGTTCATCAGATAATTGTTTTTTCCACTTTTCCATTGCATTTAGACCAGCTTCAGCAAGTTGTGTGTAACTCAAACCAAGACGAAAAGTGATCTGTCATTATGAAAGATTCTCTTTTAAAAATATTCACTCCCTATACATCAGTAGCTGCTTGTGCATGAACTTGTTCAAAGCAAAGTGAATAAGCGTCATATATAAAAGTGACAATTTCAAAGTTCATAAGTTTCAAAAAGATAATTATTGTTTTGGCTAATTTCCAATTTTACGTGCAATTAACTGAGTTTTAATCATTTTGAACAAATTTTTTGCCCAAATTGATAAATTTAAATGAATAACATACTAAATTATTCCAAAATAAAGAATTCATTATATTTTATAAAATACTTTCAAATATAATTGAGTAGCCTAATGTACTTGATTTGGTGAACAAATGTAGATAATTAGATACTGCTAAGAATATCACCTGTAACGGAAGTACTATTTCATCCAACATATAAACAACAATTTCCGATGGAAGAGAAAGTATAAAAAGCAGACATGAAGCTAGTAAATCATCCTTCCATTGTAACAATCGAGAAATTATCTGAAAAACAAAAAGTTTTCTTTATGCGACACGTCATACAAGACTCAACATATGCCATTGCCAAAATGTACATCAGGGCTTGTTACAAAAATGTAGTTAATTAAAATCATGGGATCTTATCTGAAAGTAGTGTGCAAAAAAGGGTTTGCATCCACAGGGGATAATCATGTACGAAAACATTGCTGGACTAGCCAACATGGACTAGTGACATGACAAGAGGCTGTAATTTGCCATAAAATTCGTCGTCACTTCAGATTTCCTTTCTCAGGATGGATATAAAAATCCTATCCCATCTCCGCAAAAGGAGAAAGTGAAAAAAACTCTAACCTCCAAAACAAACTTTTTTATTAAAATTTGATTTTGATTTCTCTCGGAATTTAGGTCGTTTTCACCATCAACATCCATAGCATCCACATTCACTGAGGTATCGACAGATGATTTGAAATAACCCAGTGATTCACAAATGTCCATGACTATAGCAAGCAACTTATAAAAGCCACTGACGATTGGATACCTGAAAAGAAGTTTCAAGTATAGTTTCAACTCTCATAAGTGTGAAAAAGGCGTCGTATTTAAAAAGGTACAATCATAAAGAGATCCTGATCAAGCAAACACATAGACACCATATATATAAAGGTACACTCTTAATAAGACCATAGGCAAGCAACCACGTTGATGGACAGACACATTGTACTTATATGTACAGGACAGAGAAGTATATCTGCCTGAGGGGTAATTGAAAAAAAACTAATAGTATTGAGCATTCAAATTCCAACCAATAGTAGCCATGATTATTATATATATACCTCGTGGAATGTTTTATTAGTTCTTTTATAAGTTCGCTGACACGAGATAAAAAAACATGCTGAGTGATTTCCTTGCCATCATCAGACATTGTAACAGTTGGAAGCAATTCTCTGCACAGATCAGTCAAATTCACAAAAACTTGGAAATCAACGACGTTTTCCGCAGAAGCATTCTCTACAACTTGGTTTGCTGAAATTTGAGCTTGTAAATCATCCTAAAGGAAAAAAATTGCAGAAAAATTATAAAATAGCATCTTGATTTATAGATGGTAAGGCAGTGATTAATATAATTAACTGTAGGTGTTTCTGAGCATCAACTTCCTTATTTACTTCCGCAACATTGGCCAAGATATCAAGACAATTGAAATTTTAGCCGCCGCTAAGACACTATTTTTCACATTTTTGAGTGATTGTGCATGACTTGGCCTTGACTAAATTCCTATTTAAAAAGCAGCTCATATGTTCGATTCCCATAACATAAAGAGGTATAGCATATTTGATCCAAGATAAACTCGTAATGTTTTAACAATTTTACATAGATCCCATCTAATTAAACAAAAGGTTTTCGATTGCTGAGAGGGAAGCAAATGCGAGCCTTGAGTTGGGCATAAACAAAAAATGAACCGCAACAAAGCAAGTTTTGTAAAGGTTATGCATTTTGCAACTCACCATTGATGTTTTCGGTGTCAAATTCAGTTTTGAGAATATAGTGATAATAGACGAGATGATTTCATTATAAACCAACTCTTGAACTGTTCTTCGTTTTGATCGATTTTCAACAGTGGATAAAGAAGCCTAAAAATATAGTCCAAAAACAATTGTGTTGGTATATTGTTTTAACATTGTATATTGTGAAACATCAATGTAAGAATTTACAGCGTTGGCGGTGGGGCGCGCTGCTTTTTAAGAGGCCGCGGAGCTAATTAAAAATAAAAATATTAGTTAGATTTGATCTTGCTTGCCTTATTTTCTATACAGTATTTACATTTCTTTATTATGTAGTCCTATACATATTTTTACCGTGTTTTTTGAATAAGACATTAGCAAATTCTAAAAAGGGGTGTGGCTAAAAAAGTTTGATAAACACTGATTTACAGTATTAGTTTTATTTAATTGAAAAGGAAATTTATGTCATGTGACTTGAAATTAGTTGAGAATCTAGTATTACATCACAATGACTGTATTTTTTTTTTATAAGTTGGGAAAAATATTTGAATAGCGAATCAAATATGAAATATTCAAATTGATTCAACTATTTGAATATAAGGTAACACATGAACTGCGCCACTTTACTTTAATGCGGCACTCACTGACGTCAGATAACTGTGAGAATTCCTAAAAACATTTTCCGCATTATGAATCCAAATCTTGCAACATTTTTCTATAAAAATGTATATTTCTTACCAGGATGTCTCCTTGTCGAAGACATATCAACCCTTTCCACAAATTGAGATAATCACGATAAGATAATGATCTTCTATCAGTAATAATATCTTGAACGTTATCTTGATTCAATGAAATAGTATTGGAATCATCACGATCATCTCCCAAAACAACTTGATGACAACAACATCTGATTAATCCTTGGTATACTGAAATATAATAGGTATATTGAAGTATGGAAAATATGATAACATACTAATGTTATTTGTACACTAAATAAGGATAGAACTTCATATATGACAATAATATTCTTAATCAACTATAGAAAAAATTAAGTCTGTTTACTTGTAAAAAAATATAAAAAAGATAATAAAATAGGCTACCTATTTTTGATACAAATCGAGACTGAGCATCTGGACAAGTCGAGAAGGCAGACATCAAAGCTAACAGAGATGCACAACATGATTTTGAAAACTTTTTATTCAGACGAGGATATTCACTGATCATCAATATGCAAAGATGGGATAATGACCTGGAGAAAAAAAAAAAAAAAAAAATTTGCACCTATGCAACCAAAAAGTATCTTGACCTTGAGAGACAACTTGTTACTGAAGTTTGAACACAGAGTTAAGGCTAAATAAGTAAACACATATACATTGTTACTACTCCGATCACCTAAAGATCAAATCTAAGGTAACCTGCAATGTTAGAATAAAAATGACAATGACAAATATGTCGGAATCCATTTTCCAAAATGCAAACAAATTATGTACCCCGCGAGGCCTAAATGATATGGAAAAACTAGAATTTCTTTGGGAGCTGAAAAGTAGAAACTTATCATATTGCAGCATATATATATGTATTGAGTACATAACCCAAGATCTTTGGGCTGGCCAGAATAAATATTTTACTATTCTGAAATATTTCAGAAAACTGAATATGGTATAAACTAAAACAGGCCATTTTCAATCCAGAAAATTTTTCTGAAATCATTATAAATTGGTAGAAATTTAATTTAATAATGCAGAAAAGTCAATAAGGTGAACATTGTTTTGATTGGATTACCCACTTTTCAGATTATCATACGTAAATTGGAATCCTTTTTTTTGTCTGACCATCCGTTGTGAAACGCTTACAATAAAATATTTCAAAATGAATTTATTCTTAAATATTCCAAAATGTACATTATATAATAATTTGAAGAAGGTTAAAAGTATTTATATGAAGTGAGATTCATACAATTAGGACAAATGTGGGACAAGTGAGACTTAATATTTTTGAGACACCCAAACAGTTGTGAATATATTCAAACATTCTATTTGTTTTGAACATCAAGGCATTTATAAATTGGAACTAAAACCACATGAAATCTTCAACATACCTCTCACACGATTCCGAAATTATGAAGTTAGTATTCTGACTTGGATTTTCAGAATTTGCAGTTGCTTCATTGTTCAACTCTCGTACAATATTTGCTAATGACTGTAAAAAACCTGGCAACTGATGCAATTGATTGTCGTCAATTTCTGTTTGTCTGTAATATAGGGACTGATTATTATTAGGTTAGGACAATTGTCCAATACAGTGTAATGATAAATAGGATAAATTATGATTCTATATTCTGAAGCCAAGGACAGAAACGACAGATTAAAATACTAGTGCCTTCGAAATCAGACAGAGCTGTGAAAAATCAGAAATAGTCGGTCTGACATCGGATTGAAAAAAAAGCGGACTCCGACACCAGATTGTAAACAAATTTGACTCAAATATCAGCCCTAACCGCGATAGAATCAAATTTTGATTTTAATGCTTCTTTAATAGAATAAAATGATGACATTAAAACCTAATGCTTTTAGAGTTTTCTAAGAGTTCCAATATCAATTTATTAAAACTGAAATTTTGCAATTCATACTCGGGTGGAAATACAAAATTTCTTTGACGGATTTATTTTTTCTTTGAAATTCCTTATCACCTACCTGAGAGCATCTGCTTCTCCGAGATAAATTCGTTCACATCTTCCGATCATCATTGTAAACATCTTAGCAACATCACCAGGCGGCATATACTCCTTACATAAGCCAGCAAATAAGCCATAACCTTGTATTGCAAGAGATATCATTTTACTACTTGCATTAGGAATATCAATCATCTCTTGGAACTTGTTTATAAAATACTGAAAGAAAACAAGAGAACAATGCTGAAAGCTATGGATGGATGGAAATCAAATGACTAACACGAATGTACCAGTTGAATGTTACAATGATTCCTCCAGATGTCATAAAAAGGTGTTCCCATTAATAATAAATAACGGCAAAATTTGCAATGAAATACAGGACCCTGCAGGACTCAAACAAATTCAAGGGCTTCCAAGCCAAGAAAATATCTTTCAAATTTGTGTAACTAATTATGTTATAATTATAGATATTATGAAAGTGACAAGTTATGAATTATAGGTATAAAGAACCATATAATATTGATTTTCGAAACTTACGATGAATAATCTTTTTGCCTGTTCTGCGTTTAGACCATCTGTAACATTTTGTATAATCTGCAAAACCAATATTGATTATTACAATATCTTTCCTGGTTATAAGAAATTGAAATTCGATAAAAAAGCTCGTTTAACTTTTACATCACTCTCCATAAAAAGAAAAAAATTGGGTTGTTAAAGGACATGTTATAATGTTTTTCCTAATTTTCCAGTTTTATAATATAACAAGCATGGCCCGGGCAACATTTACTTTTAAGGCTACCTCTAGTTAATATTGTCCAGAGGAAATTCAAAGAAACTCAGCAATTGACAGTTTTTAGATTTTCATATTCATCCCGGGAAGGAAAAGCTGAAAAGACAGCTTAATCACATGGCGGACAACAGCCTCTCGTACGATTACCAGTCCATGTCAGGTGTGGGATTATTTGGCCAGTTACCTGTATCAGTTGCATGGACTTGATGGCGGAGGAAGCCATAATCGACCAGCAGTTATGTGAACCACCCTCTGGCGTCCAGTAAGTAAGAGTCCAGTAATCCAGCAACAAATAAAAGTGATGATTAATTTTTCCAACAATCTCACCTGCTGCAGGAATGATGTGATGGCTAATTGAGCTTCATGTTTGACTTGATTGTTGTTATGAGTAAACCACTTTTGTAATGCAGTGTATATGACATCATAATTATCAGTGAGAAGATGACCAAACTGGGATGCATGCTTCTGTAATACTTGAAGTCCAGCTGGAAACAAGAAAATAACAAAATTAGAACCAAACAGAAAATTAATGGAAAAAAGTTATTACAAAAAATGCATTTTTACCCAAAGGAACAGCATATCTGCTAAGATCAGTTTTTGGTTGAATGCTCATTAATGTAAATTTGTATATTTCCTTGCATACATCTGCATCTTCATCAATTGATTTAGTGAAATTTATCATCAAACATGACAATCCTTTCAATGAACCCTCAATTATTTTGAAATCTGATGATCGTGTGGACAGCATCTGTTGAGTTGGGTTGATACAATTAAAACAAATAAATTAACTGAAAGATTGAAAGATATTCATATTTCGAATTCCAACAAGTGAATACGTCAAGATAGATTGATTTCTGGGCATGTGTTTTTTTTTTTTTTATGCGACGCTTATTCACGCCTATCACTTTCAACAAACAGCCTAACTGTCGGCCAAAAAATCACTTTGTTAGCAAATCATGGTCATGGACCAACCAATCAATTTTTAATTTTTAGTATGTTACACAGAAGGAGCTTATATTTTTATTTTTTCATATAAAGATAAATAGTAGTTAAACCTCTTTTTTCAGTTCTCGTAAATAAAGATCAAATAATCTTCCACTGTGATTCATCATCTGTCCAGGAAAATATTGTGCAAGAACACCCAGCAGATGATAACAATTACCTTTCACTGTAACATGAACAACCTTTATTTGTTGTTTTGGGAAGAAGGTAATACTTTGCATTTGATGTTGTTTCACTAATATTGTATGGTTATTTAGTATTATTATGTTACACATAATTATGGACACATTAGAAAATATTCAAACTCCGGAAAAGAGTGAAACTTGCGGGTAATAGAAAGCACCCATTGAAGATTGAAAAGACAGCGGAAACAGAGTTACTGAGAGTGGAATGAAGAGTCCCAAAATAAGCAAAGGGAATAATATATTGAAAAAGGTTTAAAACCATTTTTCCTAAGGTTCTTTACTTTGTTTCGGTATTTTTGATAAATTTTACCTGTAGAAGTTGTGCCCGATCTCTTAGCCAGTTCTTCATTGCATACTTTCCGGACATTATCGACCCGAATGGCTTTCGCTTGTGGAGCATCGTGATGAAGATCAATCAACTAAGGAAAAAAAAAATTAACTATTGCTAAATAGTTTTATGAGTTAATTCTAGAATTGGACTGCAATTCTTTTGATAATGCAATGGACGTTTCCCGATCATCAACTTCCTTGTGTAAAATTGGATTGTTTCTATAATTTAGGTTTAAATCAAATAACTCAATGATTATTTTGTCTTCTGACGAGTTTTAGTTCATTTGCTGAAATAAAAAATTAGTCCTGCGGTAGCCTTGGATAAAATTAGTTATCAGTTCTTTTGAATGACATATGATTAAAAAAGGGGTTGTGGAGTCTGGGATAATTTCTAATCAACTTAATTATAAATTGGAGATCTCTGCATACAATGATTAGAATTGTTAACTAAGTTTGAAAAAGGCAAAATTGTTTAGCCAACTGGGACAACCATTCTGCAGAATGATGATATGTCATACCTTGATTATGATACATAAAGCCTTTTCTTTATTTGAAGATAATTTTCCAGCTTGAATAACACTCAAGCAAATACTGGTAATGTCTTCAATTAAGGGATGTAATTCATCACCCACAAATGGCACAAGTTCTTGTATGAAAACCAAACATTTCTCTTTGCATTTTCCGAACTGTTGAATAAACAAAATCAATTGGCGACAAAAGCTATATGCAATACTAAACTAAACACTGAAAACAGAATAAATTTTCACTAAAAAGTTCACAACTACACTACACAGTTTGCACTACACTTGCAATACTTACGTTTATAAAATAACTAAATTGATAAATGCTTGAATTTAAGATATAAAATTGTTCTGAAATAATGTTGTCCAGACAACTTAGTAACCATTGCCTCCATCGAAGAATTAAAACAGTTGGTAACATAGCTCCAAATCCCTGCAGGTTGTAATTATGTGCGAGAGAATTGTTGAACCCCTCACCACCGTATCAAGGTCACGTAACCACTGGCTGGTTAGAGCTTTCTTCACTATCAAGTCTAAGCATCTGAAATGAAAACTGGTTAACTATGGATGGAACACAACATGTATGAGGGGCCACGATTAATAGCTATATATGATTAAATCGTTTCATCAACTTTCCTCACTTGTTGTATAAATATGAAATTCTTATCTTACTACAAAAATATTCAAGTCATACCACTGGTAAATGATTGATTTTCTTGATGAAATTTAGCAAACTCTTCGAGCCTTTAAAAATCAATGAGCAAAACAAACCTGAAAAATACAATGAATAATCATGTTCCATTCGACCAGAAAGGCTTAACAGATTAGTGATGGTCTGTTTTTCTATGGAGTACTGATATGAAATATAGTATGTCAAAACTTCCAGTGCCAGAATATCCTTTATTGTGATTAGACCTCAGCATAATAAAAGATTATTTCAAGATGATTCTCAGTTGCGAAGGAAATGCAATGGTACCAAGGTAGGCTTTACATTACTTACATGTACAAACTTACCAATTTTTGAAGAAGATGACGATGTAAAGCAGGCAGATCTCAGGTCATTGATGAAATAATTTGCCTCAACAACACGATTATCCTGTATGGTAGTTTGTAAATCTTCAAGAGTTCTTCTAAGTAAATCAGCCATTTTCACTAATTTTCCATTTGAAGAAACTATATTAAAGATTCAACCTACTTCTTCCATATCCATCATTATCGCTATGTTAACTTGAAATGAGAAATTGAAAATTGTTATACTCAATTTTTCATTTGGCTTTATTCACAAACTAATCACATTTTATGGGTGAGATGCAGGAAATATACCAGAAAAAGTCTACAAAATCTTCAATTCTGTAATTGATCGATTGTCAGATTCAGAATCTTGATGTTTTCATAACAAAAACTCTTCACCGCTCAAGACCTTAGACTAATATGACAGTACAGCAGTATGAGGTTGGATCAAAAGTCAAGTCTTGAAGTCCAGATAGTTATGCCCAAAACTGGGAAGGACTTGTACAAGTTCAGAAGTTTATATTACCGTAGATTCAGAGATTTCTTAATTCACATAATACAGCAATAACAGAACTCTGTCTCAACTGAGATAGTCTAATAGGCCTATCATAATACACAGATACAAGAATAATTAAACTAGCGATTAACCTGCAGAATAATACGGTACACTGATACACACACAGACACAGGTCTGCTGCCTTTTGCAGTTTTGTGCTAAACTAAACCTATCAATCAATCAATTTTAACTAAATATTCGAAATCAGTACAGCAGTAGGCTGCCGGCACCGTAGAATACGAAACCGGTATTTTAATTTCTCAGTCAAAAACAAATGTCACCTTCTTACCTGTGCAGCACTCCTGCACTCATCTCAGCAGTCAGCACTTGTCTGTCTGCCTAGTGCCTAGCTTACATTTTTTGTATTCCGATCAATATGAGACACTTAATGCCAGTAGTGGAAGAAAAACGACCGTGCAATACCGTGAATCAACAAAAATAACAACACAAGTTTCGGTGCACCAGACGAAAAACGCTGCAATCAAGCAAGCAGTATGTTCTGCAATTTTGCTACCAGAGGCATTCAAATTTGAATTTTATAGTGGCAGTGCGTGGAGGACGAATAAAAACCCGGATCCGGTATGACAGAAAGCATGTTTTCGTATGATCAATATTTTTAACATTATGTCATTTGGGGAATGTGGTTATGGGAGTAAAAACTTACATTTTTAGCTTTGTTTGAAATTGCTTATTATTGTTGTAAAATTGAAATTGTATCGTTGGCAAAGTTTAGTTCGTGTAGGTCATCTTTCTCACTTTCGATAATATGATTAGATGTTGAATTTTTGTGAATAGCCTTTTACAAACTAGGGGGAATTGATAATTTCCCGTGTCAGTTTGATTTGAAATATTGGTATTCAAACAGTATCCAGGACAAATTTTTCAAAATTTAATGAAGAAATAAACATTTAATTGTTATGGGGTCGATCCAGTGTGTTGTCATTTTATTGAATCCACAAAATATCTTGTTTGCAGGAGCAGCACATGGTATCACAGAAAAGAGCCTCAACTGGTCAGGTCAAGTTATAGGACAGCAAACTATTGATCAAAACTGATATCCCCATTAATATCACGCTGTTCAAATAGTTTCATCGACTTATTTATCCACTTCCTTCTACTGCATGAAATCCTCACTTTACAGTAGTATAAAACTCATTCATTCCATAAAATTTTTGTATTCCATGAATGTAATTATGAATGCAAATGTCGAAATGGGCATAGAATAAAAACACGTTTTTTAAGCACTTGGAAATGCTTAGGCGGAGTTGCTAGCATATTTAAAACAAGGATTTCTTATAAGAGACACCAAGCTATGATGAATCGTGTAAGCTCCTTCACACTGCAACTCCAAATTAAAAAACTCAATAAAACTCTGATGTTAAAAATGCACTGAGCAGAATCTGTTCTGTTGTCGCGTCAAAGCGATCTACCTGATTAAAATATATATATAGATTCATACCATACATATGTTTTAAGTTTTTCGCATGATACACGTTCCATGAATGAATCGAGTTATTTTTCTATGAATGAACCGATGAACAAGTGACATAGCAATCAAATATAAAATTATTGCACAGATTGAAAAACTTTTCCAATGTAGTTTGCAATAAAGTTGAAACAAAATGAAAACAATTTTCATCTCACTACTCTTTTAGATCTAACTAATGAAATTATGCAAAATCCACTCTTTGTGAGCTGCGACTCTTGCAAAGTACTTTGGCACATTGAGTTTTCCGCACGGTGCAACCTGGAAACTTGCTACTCCAACAACATAGTTGTTTCCATTCCATTCACATACAAGAGAACTTCCATCATCGCCCTAGAAAATCAATACAGTGTGATTGTATACCATAATTACATTACCCTATCAGTGACATGTACGATTAAAATATTATAACAATCTAATTGAAGCCTTCATTCTTCAAGTAAAATCAACATGGGATTTACCTTATATCAACATTGAAGATTGAACAAGTAAAATAGTTTTATGCAAAGGGAAGGAAGGAATGAAGAGTCCCAAAATAGCAAATAGAGGAATCTTACAAAAAAGGTTGTGAACCAGTGCCACAAATTATGTAAAATGAGTATAATGGCAGGAGATATGTTGAATAAAAATTGGACAATTTTAAACTTTGAAACAATATACAGACAAAAATGTAAAGTCATTATACTCGATCTTTAGATTCATTCATTCAAGATTCAATTAGCGGTTAAGTTCACTGCAGTTCTACTTTGTTTTCGGTTACCTTTTTGCCAGAACGTCTATTAGCATAATTGTTGCAACATTGCCAATCTTTGATAATGTTATGATGGTATTAATATAGCCTAGTAACTTACTGGGAGTGAGAAAAGATCAAGTTTGGGAATTGTTGTATTGTATTTGTAAAAATTTTAAGATCAACACATTGAGAATGAGGTACTAGATGAATGCAATGCAACAAGTGTTGAGATGGGATTCCTATATATACTAAATAGACAATAACTTAAACTGAAAGTTCAAGGATAATAATATATAATGACTTGTGGCCAGATTGAATAAAAGTCCCTGAACTGCAAGTCACGAGTCAGCTGAGTCAATCACTGAGTTATGTTAAACTGGTGGTTAGTTGAGTCTGAGCCATTTCATTTGGATGACACAAGTCTTTGATAAATGGCTGAGTTAATACCTCAAGCACCCCAAACACTGCCTGAGACAATGCAATTTCAACAACCATTATTCTTTATTAACATGCTATTGCACTTGAAGAACGAATATTATTCTTACAACAACCCACAGTATGTTTTGAGATGAAACTTACATCACAAAGAGTTTGCTGCGTTCCATCAAAATGCCCAGCACATATTATCGAAGTTGTATTAATTGTTCTTCCAAATGATGTTGTTGACAATGCATCACAATGGTCATCAGATAGTACTGGTAGTTCTATTGAATGAAGTGGTTGAATACCTGAAAATAATTGAACATGAATATTACCGAAACTTTGACTTTCTAAAATTTGTAGGTTGCGATTCCAGAATATATTTCTGAATGGGTGGCGAGAAATATTCAATCTCCGTACAATATAAGCAGAGCTGGTGTCCTTTCTTCCTGTTTTTTTTTTCACAAAGCTTTTCAGACTTGTATACTTTATGCTAACCATATCTCATGAATAATACAATGTGTATATAATCACTGGGAACAACTTACTTATGAGAAGTTACTTTGCATTGAATTAGTTCAAAACATTTACGCTGCTTACCTCCGTTACCTTCTGCATCCCAACCAGCCACTCTACAATACTGCTTTGCTATTTCTATTCTACCAAAATTTGAGGAATCCGATACCACATGAGGGTAAGGAAGGCATGCAACTGATGCATCAAGAGTAGATTTAACAGCAATCTGAAAGTATAGACATATTTTTCATCAAAAATTCTTGATGATTATAATTTATGAATCAGTTAATACTTCTATTTTTATAGTGGGCAACAAGCAAAATCAGGTTGCAAAACATAAAACAAAATTTCTGTTTCTTTTTAAATTTCTGTCTATTTAAATAATAATGACTCAACATCGCTTGAATGTTGAGCTTGTAGCCCGTTAGCGATTACATGATCCATCCTGTCAGAGCAGACTATAAATTCGCAATATGCCATTACGATGCATTTGCAGACTCCTCATTACGATTATAACCTATAGTCATATTATAATTACCGTACTGGAAATAAAAGCGTTAAATAAAATTGTATAATGCTAGTCCATCAGAAATTTCTGTGTTCATTTTTAGCGCAATTGAATGCTGATATATAGACAAATACAAACCCATTGACTTATTAAGAGGTCTGGCTAACCTTGATCACCGCAATATCATTATTCATGTTGTCATCAAATTCAGGATGAACATGAATATTTTTAATTCTCACTAAAGTTGCTCCATCACTTGTATTCATTGATTGTTTGTTGTCTGTGTTTTGAGCCGTAAATACATGGATAAGATTCAGCAAGATTCGCAGGCTTGATCCTCCATAACCAACAATGACATCTGACATGCTTTAGATTTAAATTTCAGATATATGTAAAAATTGTTAGTAGGCAGAAAATAAACTTAGGAAATAAACAAACGCTGACTTATAAACAAATTTACACGATGGCCTAGTGGTTAAAGAGCTATACCCTAATTGTGTTGGCATCGCATGTTATACTTCTCAAGTTCGAATCCCATGCCCACCACCTCACCCAAGGTGTAAGAAAAGATTCGGTCCATCCAGAAACAGTAGATCCTTGCATATCGTTGGATATCAGTGGCTGCTTTTAAAGTTCATTGCTTGGAATGAAAGCATCAAATAAAAAAATCAAATCTGCCTACAAAATGTTATTACTGAAAATTGAAAAATTCTTTGCCAAGTTCATCTTTAAAACTATATGATAATTCTAAATAAAACAAACAAAAACACTCATTATTTCTTTTCTGAAGTTATTAGAACTTTAGTTAGGTTGTTGATCAATTGGAAGAATAATTTGTATTTTTAGTTATATTCTTTATAAAAACAACTATGCAAGAATCGATATGAATTTATTTTAAATCTTAAATTCTTTTTCCGGAATTGATAATAAATCTACTACCTTTCTTTTGTTAAGTCTGATACACAATGAGCTGCTGTTATCAGGTACTGTGAGTGAACAAACGTTGCGCCACATAAATGCTGTTGTCCTTGTAGAGATATTAAACTTGCATGCCAAGGAACCGATGATACTTCAGTTTCTGTGCCACCAACCAAACGTCCTTTCTTTTTTCCAGCTACTGATGCACAATCTATTAATTGGTAAATGATAAGTGTTGTTAAAAAAAAAATAATTTAAAAGTCAATTGTATTTTAAACTTAAAAACAAACAAGTTGTCTCTAGTGTTGATGAGGCGTCATTCATTGACTCAAATTAAGCTTGAGTCGCCATCTACCAAAATCTAAAAAAAATATCAAAATTGGGAATTCCTTCAATGAGATCGATGTGCTTGCATATTATGTACGAAAGATCAAATCTTGGCTCCATTTTGGTGATGATGGGTCGTCGTACTGGTTACAAATCTTTCAAATTTGATCAATATTTTGATTCAACACAAGTTAATGTAAAAAAAAAAGCCAATTGAACCCTTTCCGAGCCCCCAGTTTGAAGAACGCTGATCTAAATGATATGATTTCGTATGATATGATACGTCATCGACCACAAGTACACTGACACTGAAACGTACGCCAACCCTGAAAGACATTTAGATAACATATGTGATTAAACTGCCTACCTTGGCCATAAGTAAAATTTCCCCACCAGATGAATGGCCTGAGAGTACCTATAATTTGGCATACCTAACGGCATTGTTCAATAGACAATAGTAAAAAGAATATAGTTCAGAATAACCTGCTAATTTCTCAGGTAGTTGCTCTGTATCCCATGTTGCTGAAAAACCAGTTGCAACAAAGTCATTATTGCTGAAGAATCGAATTAACATTTTCCCATTCATGCTAATGAATGGACCCAGGGTTGTTTTCCATTGTCCTGAAAATAATTTTTTCAGTCATTCAAAAAACAAAGACTATCTTACTAATACTCTGACATGTATGGAAATAATAGTGCGCTTAAATTTACCACACTATGTGCCCGTCAATTATTGTCAGCTTATCCAGACTACACAAAGTTTTGACATCAAATATTGGTATAACAGTACCTAGAATGGGTTCAAAACATATTACACCAATTTTTTTGTGATAAATCTTGTTTTACTGAATGACTGATTCAAACCATGGGCATACAGATAAAAAGTTATGTTTTGCATCAAAGAAAGATAAAAACTATTGATGTATAATGGAGTAGAGTAAGAATATGAAGTAAGATTCCTGGTAAAATTGAGAGGTTCGTACAGATATTGCTATTATTTTTCAAAGCAAAGACAAAAGTCAATCCACAGTGTGAGATCTATTTTACTTAAAAGTGCTAAGCTGAATAAGAATGCGTCCAGATCTATTCTTATGAATGTAAAGTATAAAGTTAAATGAAATTATTATATAGCTGACCACAAATTCGCCCAAGAACATTAGAATTCTCCAGTGAGGAGTCATCTCCATCAACAATTACTAAACTATCTTCAGTACATCTTCCATATTCATTTGGTTTGGATTTCCCAATGTCAACATTGTGTAACCACAGATATATTTTTTTCCCGGGAGCTAAAAAAATGTATGAGGTTGGAAACATGATTGATAGATATCCAAGAATATAAAATTTGCGGTTATGTGGCAAGATGATCTGATTTATTTTATTATTAAGACATCAAGAATGTCAAGGATGACAAAATTTGCATACAAATAATTTGCATTGATTAAACTGTGAAACATAATTCATGTGTTGAATTATCAACAAGTTAAACAGGTATTGCGCACCACTCACATAAAATGCAAATAAGATTAAATAAAAAAAAATTTCGATAGATATCATTCAATCAAAATTATAATTTTCTTATTTGTCAAAGGAGAATTTAATAAAAACAAGATTACAACACTCTCACAGAAGTAAAGGATACTCATTTCATAGCAAAGTTACAGGAGACAACTAAAATTTCAAAAGCTGTTTGGGTGAGAATTAATATTCTTGTTATATTTGTTAATAAGTACATATTTTACAACAGTATAAGCATAGCAGTCAGTCCAATGATTTTGATATAAAGATGTGATTGTGCAAATATGCGTCATCTGACCAGCAATTGCATAAATAATGCTGAGATAACATGAAGTCTACCAATCTTTTGAAAATGATCATAACCCACAAAATTAAAAACGGTGATCCTCATGTAGAGCAATATATTGAAGAAATGGCGAGTGTGTTCCTATGTAGAACAACTATCGAATCGCCAAATAAAGGAAACTTCCTCAGTGATTAAACACATGACATTGATATATTATCAGAGCCTATCAAAGAGAAAACAATTATAATACAAATGAAGATTACCAGACAAATACCTATAATAGTCCAGTCACACAAAATATTCAATCTATATTTCAAAGGAAATCCTGGGCTACTGAATACTCCACTGTCACTGGATAAAACTCCACCACACATCTGCCTAAAGAGATAAATAATAAATTAATTTTTGGTTTTCTATATTTCAGGTCACAGAAAAATAAGAATTTTCTAAATCAATAACATGAAACTGCCTTTCAAGCAAAAACAAGCTATTTTCTCGTGAGAGGAAATGCGTTAAGATGGCTTAATCATAGAGCTAGGTCTCGTCTGATTAGCAGCCCATGTTGGGTAAGGGATCAGACAGGTATTTTTCATTTCCAGATGCATGTATGATAAATGTAAATAGCCTATAGTTGTTAAGAAAAGAATTAGGATTTTTGATTGGGTTTTTATTATCAATACAATCCTATAATGCCCTAACATGAAGTGTTGCTGCTGTATCTGGGCTGCTGCTACCGTAACTTTAGCTCTAAACTATTGGTGAATTGCATTTTCACCTAGTTCACAGGTTCTCCATACGGAGCCTCGAAGCTTCGTGAAAAAAACCTAGGGAGCTTGATTATCAAAATAGATGATGCCATATTTCAATTACCGCCTTGTTTCCACATTTTGACACCTCTTTATCAAAATGTCAACTGTCAAATTTGCGGGGTTTCGTAAATAATTGTATACCTCTTCCGGGCTTTCATAACACCGAAAATCTGAGAACCCCTGACCTAGTCTGGCTTCATTGTAATCCACAACTATCTCAAACTGTTCAATTGGTCAAAATTTCATAGCCTTTTACTTAATACAATAATAGGCGCGCCACCTACTTACCTGCATACAGAATTCTGAAGAGACATATTGTTATTACTTTTAAACATATCCATAGAATCAACTTCAACTGCTTCCCAGTCTAAACCTTGATCAACGGGTAATGCAGTAAGTTGAATAACTGACGATCCACTATTCCAAACTTCCATTTTTTCCGTCACTATATGAAGCATATATTGTTGAAGCTCGGTGTCACCACATGTGAACACCTGGAAGTATGTGAACATTTTTATCTTAGAAAATAAGGAACTCAATGAAAAATCATGGTCAATATGGCAAAATTTGAGCTATTGTTCGTTCTGATATCTCATTTATATATAAAAGTACATGAGAACAATCAAGAGTACGATATTAATATGCATATTCATGCTATTGTTAAGGGCACAAACTGATAACAATCAAGTTAATCAAACATTGAATACTATGATGATGTGTTACATAATGCCTCCCATATTTCTTGATCACTCAGTTTTATAGATTTCAAGATCACAAACTTCTTGAACAAGATAAGGGTTGCCATAAGAAAGCTTATATAAGAGAAACTTCTTCAGACTACACAAGATATAACCTAATCAAACAGCAAATTTATTCTATTATTTTCTATGAGAAGAAATTTTATTTTAAATAAAATATGATCTTTTATAAAAGTTCCGAAAAAGTTAATCCCTTTTTCAGCTCAAGTGAAAAATCTTCATCTCACCCACCTGACCACTATCTTCAAGATCACATTTAGCCAACCCAAGTAAAATACCTCCATCCCGTCTCATTGGACTCCAACATAGATTAGATGAAACACTTCGAATCAATTTATAATTAAACCAAGTCCATAACTGAGATAAATTAATTTTTGAACATGATGCAGCAGATGCTTGAACAACATATTCATTAGTAACACTAGCCTGTAAATAAAATATATAAAATACTGTAAATACAAGATTTGATTAAGAATATTATTAAGTAATTATTGTTCATAATTATCATATGGCAAACCACAACATCTTACGATGTCACTATGCCTTTTTAGGTATAGGAATTATAAGGATGTTTGAGAATGTTTTTAAAAATTATCTATTTTAACTTCTGGTTATGTGTTCTTGTGGCATTTAGCTTATTATGCTAATACTTGAGACTCAGATTCAAAAGACTGAAATTCAGATGAGCGACTCAGGGTTTAGTGACTTATACTCAACACTGCAATTAATACAAAACTTATTCTGGCACAGATTAGAACATGAAAATACCTGAAGACAAATATGAACATCGTTTGAATAACGCTGTCGGATCAGAAAAGGATTGCTTACAGATTCATTACCTAAAATTAAAGGTATTTGTCAAATTCAATAATTGATTTTAATTGTTAAAAGGTACACAGTAAAAAATGGAGAAAAGGCATAAAGAATTATTATTGTATAGAAATTGCTCAAAAACTTGGAAATGATTGTTCATTCAAATTGTGACAGTTTAAAGTAACTACTCCAATGATATTTCAAAAAAATTGACACAGCATTATGGCAATAAGTAAATTACCTAGGGGTGGAGACTAGAGTCGATGTCAGACCTGGAGACTGGATCCAAGCCTACCATATTAGATAGAACTGAAGCTGAAATTTTGGTGGCCCCAGGTCCAATTTGATTCCAAACCAGCTAACCACCCTGATTCTAGTGAAATTAGTAAGTAAGATTATTTCGATTTTCCATAAAAAAGTCACAAACAAACAAAAGCCAGGAGGGAAAACCGCAAAACAGACAAAATTTAAAAAAAAATTCGCAAAAATATAATTTCTATCAGCAAACACATAAGTTTAAATTCTGATAATACGTCTATATTTAGGTATTTGTCTCATATACGAATACATAAAGAAAATATTCAATTTGGAGATTATGTATATAAGACCATTTCGGCCCAATACACATGTGTACAACCTTGCAGTTAAGAACAGAATGAATAAAAAAAAATATTGGTTACATGAACAAGCAGTTGTATTTAGAATTTTCAAGGGTTGCAATAATCACCTCTGCCATCTTCGTTTTGACAACTGAAATTGATTTCCGACCATTTTCCATTATCAGTACACTCTACTCCAGCAATTTCATCTTCAGATACCATTCCAGCAACACAGGTCAAAGTACATTTTGTTCCTTTTGGTTGCCACAGTTGTCCACAGCTGCTTGGTTTTACCAAAACACCCATTTCTGACATAAATGCAGGACATTGTTCTGTGTGATAGATACGATAGAATAGAATTATTTTGCAAAATGTTATATTGTGCTAATATAGCGTAACGTTTTAACTACACTAAAGTGTGAGATCTATTTCATGCTGATTGTCAAACACACAAATTTTCTTCTTTTTTCAAAAGAAAATAGTTTTTTCCTGACATGTGAAGTTGCTGAATTCATAGCATTCAGTAAAATTCACAAACGACATCGATTAACCTAAGAGACAACAATCTTAAAAACAAACACAAAAATAAAACACACTTACTTTCACAAACTGGTAGTCCTCCATCCCACTTGTTATCAGAATTACAACTTCTTGAAACAGGTCCACTGACTAAACTGCACCCAGCACCACATATAACAGAAACCTGTGATCCAGGAATGACTGCTTCATCTTTATATCTAAAATAATGAAAATAAAATAATGTAATCACAATTACTAAATTTTGTATGTGATATCCAAAAGGGTGATTCAAAAAAAAAGAACCCATAAATTTCCTAAATACCTTTTTACTAAGAAAATTGATTTAACACCTGAATTTCTGTTGGTGTATGATGTTTCATTAATCTAGAACAGTGGTTCCCAACCGCCGGTCCGCAAAGCTTTTTTGCCGGTCCGCGAGAAATTTCGTTGTTTTTATGCCGTCTCAATCGCTTTATCGTAGACAAAGTTGCGTTGGATCATTACGCAATTCTCTTCCGCCCTCATATTGCGACGTCTTTCGCGACATGTTGGCGCCGTCTTACGCGACATCTTGACGCCGATCATTCACACTTTTCGCTTTTTCGGCTCCGATTCATCGCGAATGCGCTCCATCAAATCTCGCAAAATTAAGATGCCTAAAAATCGGCACGCGTGCTTTTTCTGTTTTGCGTGCTTTTCCTGATTAATATGACCATATATATAAATCGTAATGCATATCTCCTTGTTTAAACCAGAAAACAGTCAAAGAACAGTGTAATATTTCAGTAAGCTTTGCGACCCAACAGGTGGTCACGTGACACGCAAAAAAAGCATGGGCCGCAGAGATATTTTCCAGACACAGTAGAAATTTGAGCCTGTTGCCAAGTTATCGACGACCCTGTCATTGTAAAGCAAATTCATTTCGTTTGAGGCGTCGATCAACTGCAGAGGGAAGATGATGAACCCAATCAAAAAGAAAAGGCTTGATTAAAATGGTGACTCTACTTTACAGTTCAGATTAAAAAAGAATTACTTATCACGATTTTAGATATCTCCTGATAACGAATACCCATCGCCAGGTTATCGAGCAATCAAACTGTTGTCCGTCTTTCAGCCAGTGACTGCTTAATGCGAAAAAACATTTTCATCACTAGATTCAATTAAAACGAAGCAAAGAAATCGGCTGCACGCGGCTGAAGAGTTACGTGTTGCAAAAACTTCTTTGAGGCCTCGTTTGCAATCTTATATTGGAAACGAAACAGCAGCAAAATTCTCACATGAGTTAATTGCATGTGAGTGCAATGAGTTTGTGCATGTTTTCATTGTGAGATATTCTATGCGTGCCTTTCTTACGCATAATGGGTGCCCAGCACTGCATGTCATTACGCAAATATATGATATTATTTTATGTTTCACCCATTTTTAATTTTTGGTCAGCACATTATTTGATAGTTTTTCTCCGTGAGAAATGTTTTTAAGTGTGCTTTTTTGTCTAGAAGCATATTGAGTGCAAATATTTGGTTATTCTTTTCTGTTCCGGCCATTTCAATTTTTTGCCGGTCCGCGAGTACATTTAATCTAATTTTACCGGTCCGCTGATCTAGGACACTTTGCACAAATTATGTTCTTTTTAGATGATGTTCCTCATGATTTGGGCTCTGTTTGTTTGAGTCCCCCTGATTGGTTTATTTGATATCAAGAAAATGGTTCCATTACATTCGAACCCACGACAATTGCACCTGCATACTATTGCACCTATGTAAATTTTTTTTGTTTTACGGATATTTGAACCCATACTGACCCTAACCCATGGGTTTTAGCACACGCATATAGATTGAACCCACGGATATACACATGGGTTCGAATGTACGGTCAACCAAGAAAATAATGTGTCCCTGTTTAGGTAGCTTCAGAAACAATTTCCTGATGCATCTGGAACAAATAACTGGCTAACTACCCAACATGGACTGGTAACCAGTCTAGAGGCTGTGGACACCATATGATTAAGCTGTCTAATCTCCTCTCCCCTCACTCTGGATAAATATGAAAATCCTAACATATCTTTTTCCAGGGAAAAATAAAAAATTAAAAATGGTTACTCACAAATCATGATAAACAATGTTCATGGGGCAATCTCTTGTTGAAGATATCAATGGACAAGCATTCAATCGAATACAACTCGGCAAAGGATGACTCCAATTGCCATTTGAACAAACCAGAGAGGAAGCTCCACTCAGAACATAACCACTTTCACATCTATTGATAGAAAATATAGAGCTTAAAAATTGAAATCTACATTTTAAAAAAAATGTTTGAAAAAACAAAAAACAAGACCTTAAATAAAAGAACATACAAAATAATATATCAATTTTTTATACCCCAAAAATTCTCAATCAATTGACCAGAGGTTTGAGTTCGAAAATTGCCCAACGTTTCAATTATTTTGTATATGCCCGAAGTAGTCTATGCTGTGTGTTCTATATTTAGATATGTAGTGTTGTCAAACGAACTCCCTTTTGTATACTTCACTCTTACTCCTGTTACTCCCTATACCCTCTGGCCATTGCTTTGCCTATTAGCCCTCAACTGAATGTATAACTGACTATACTGTTCATATTTTATTCTGTCCAATATTTGTCTGAAGAGGTTCGTGCCGCAATTTGTGATTTAGGTTAATATGGTCTTGTGCATGCATCCCATCTCGAACATAATAATACCTTATCTATATTATCGTTACAAGATGACTGAACATACATACACATCATACATATAACTTGATGCTGACCAATGCTACCTATTGATAAAATTGAGATTATTTTTTAACTCACTGAAACTGACAGACATTCTCTTCATAATTGTCATCTGTTTTACATCTGGTAGGATAAACAATTCCATTGTTTGGTGCTCGCAAATTTTTGCAATATTCTTTAAAGAAATATCAGTAAATGATATGCAGATATGGGGCTTATGCGGTGGTTAGCGCATTGTGATAAACCCTAGAAACATGCTTGTCATCACACCTCCCATTACCCTGCATAATCATGTACGAGTCTATTGCTGGCCTCCTTTTTAGTCAAGGGTGATTCACATAACCACTGGTCAGGTATGGCCTTCTCTAACATAAAGTCCATGCATCTGAAACAAGCAACGAGTTAACTTAACCCATAACCGACATTGACCAGTAACTGGAATTACATTGACCAGTAACCGGAGATGCTGTAGTTCCCCATAATGATTAATATGAAAATCTTATTTTAAAATATCAGACAAGCAACAGGCAATAAAATGTGTTCCCCTTCAATAAAAAAAAAAGAAATTTTTTTTGGTGAAACATTGGTTCCCAGACTCAATGGAAATTGAAAAAAAAAGTGATAGTCTTCCAGTGGTAGAGAAAGGTGATTTTTTTCTCAATAACAACATCAAAAACCCTAAACAAGAATTTAGTAATTATATTAAGCAAGCTCATTGATCTTGGTCCTTACCGTATCGGTACCGATTTCATCATTGCTCTCTTGTTTCTATGACAATCATATCAAAATGTTTATAGTGAATATAATAAAATAAACAATTTACTACCAGCGATTCTAATCATCACATAAATAAATACCAACATACTTGTGCATTTTGTGTCAACTCCATCCCAAACACCACTGGGTTTGCATTTTCGTAATGAAGAACCAGAAAGATGATATCCAGCTTCACACTGAAAACTGCATTCAGTTTCCGCTATATTATTATGACCAAGACACCAGGATGGTGAAACCCACCCATTGTCTGGTAACAATAATGGTCCACACGTTTGCAAGCAGGTTGGCGGATTGTTTGACCAAATACCTGTAACAAGTTTAAAGGTTAGGTTAGGATTTTTATATTTATCCAAGGAAGAGGAAGGATAATAAAACAGCAAACCAAGCCTTCTCTCACTTGGTTACAAGTCTATGATGGATATGTGAATAGTTAACAAGAGAATTTTATGAGATCACCCCATGACCCCACGTTATAATAGATACAGGATAATTTATTTTAATTTCCCATTTTATATACCGTATTTCATTTTTTTCAATACAAATGTTTTACGAATTTTTTCAGTTTTATCACTTTTGATGATAGTATATTTTTTTATATAATTTATCTACATGCCTTTCCCTGTGAACAAGAGAGGACTGAAATTATTGAAGTTCAGCATTGCCTTCCTAAATCATTACAGGTGGATTACATTAGATTTGAACCCACAATTTTTAATCAGCGATGCCAACATAGTTAAGTCTAACACTTTAACCACAATTGCTCTCAGTAGTATCAACTATCTGAATAATAATTAGAAAAACTTACCTCCATTCAAACATTTCACAGATTTACTTCCAGATAAGCTGAATCCTTGAGCACAAGAAAAGTAACAAATTTCACCCTCGTTCACTGGATCTTCAGTACAAGAAGTTGGTGATACTTCGACTCCAGGTGTTGATAAAACAAGTTTATCACATTTGTAATCATCTGAAATAAGAGAGAAAATTGGGAATAAGCTGTGAAATCTGTGTTGTGATAAGACTGGTTGATAAGGAAATCACCACATTCAAGATTTTTCATATAACATTGATTTTATTGGTAATTTGGTACTCCTGAAGTACGTGAACCAAGATGGCGGGCATCAGAACATAGTATGTGTACCAGGTAAGGGTTAGGCCATAATTTTATTCTAATTTTCCTTATTTTTAGTTCTATTATGAGGGGACCAGCCATTCCCGTAGTATTTGTACATGAAATTATAGCCTAACCCTAACCTGGTACACATACTACGTTCCACTTCCGGTATCTATCATTTTGGTTCACATACTTCGGGAGTACCGTTAATTTTACTAATAGGTGATTTTAATTGCCGAAATATGTGCATTGCAAAAGTGTACATGTAACTTTAACAGTAATCAGCGACTACACCTTGTCCATGCACTTGGAACTCAGAACTGGTTAGCAGTTGATGTGCTATCTCTGCACAAAAGACAGTCGTTTGTTACATTGTTAAACCTGACTTATTGTTTTTTTATTCTTTGAAAGAATCTGAATCCTTATCCTAATATAAAGCATTAGGGCTCAAAATGTATTTGATTGGTAAATTGCTAAAACCAGTCACAAACCTTTGCAAACAGGCATTGGAGATGTCCATTTACCTCCTTGCAGGCAGGTAGAGTGCGTTGTGGCTTCTGAGGAAAACCCGACATCACATGATACATGACAAACAAGTCCCTGCAAAAATTTTAAATATGCACAATTTAGATTTCTATGCAGTACATGCAATAACATTATGAACTATAAAGTTTACAAATGTTGGTCTTGCAACCTACACATAAATACCTCTTTCACTTTGGTATGATCCTTGCAATCATCAGGAGACACCTTTCCATGTTTGGATACAACAAATTGAGGGCATTGTTTGATGTCTTTCATTGAACATACAGTTCCTGTGGATAAACAGGAGCATTTTTCAATATCAATGGAAACAAATTTTAATATTGACACTTTCAATGGAATAATTTCAAGAAAGCAGGCATGAACTATGGCTACTAATTTCATGTGAGTTCATAAAATATATTTTTGAATTTTTCTCTTGATTAAATATATTTCCCCTAATTATAATAAAATAAAAAAATAACAAAACTAAAAAGATTTGAAACAAGTTGAAATTAACCTTCACTAAAATAGTGTTTTGCTATCCAATGAGATGAAAAATGATATTGAGTTTCCATTACGAGCCGATGTCTAATTATCTTCTCAGAAAGACTGTGGCCATCCTCCTCAGCCCCGACATCCAAATAATATGTTTCACCACCTGTCACAATATTATTTCATATTGTCATCAGCAGCAGTTTAGTGGTTGGAGTATCGCGCTAGGTGTTAGGAATGCGCTTGCCATCACACCTTTAATTACCGTGCATGGATTTGCAAGATTGAATCCTTTGGAACATGGCGCGGCAGTGTGGCTCAACGGGCTAAGCGTTAGGAATACGCTCGCCACCGCACTTCTAATTACTCTGCGTGAGTTCGCAGGTTTGAATCCCATGCAGGGATGGTTATGTGCGAGAGGATTGCTGGACTCCTCGCCGTCGTTGAGTGGTTCACGTAGCCGATGGTCGGTTACGGCTTCCTCCACCACCAAGTCCATGCTTCCGAAAACAAACAATACAGTCAATAAAACTAATCCCATACCCGACTTGGAATGGTAACCGGACGCGATGCCGTGGTTCGCCATATGGATAAGCCGTCTTATCGGCTTTCCTCTCCCCTGGGATAAATATGTAAATCCTATCCTAATTATGTAAAAGTGAATTGTTGTTCCCAGCCGTTATAGGGTAGTTCGCAAACCACTGATCAGTTAGGACTTCCTCCATCGTCAAGTCCATGCACCTAAAACAAATAACTATTTCCATTGCTAACATAGACTGGTAACTGGACAATAGGCTGTGGTTCGTCATATGGCCGAGTCGTCGTCTTGGCTTCTCCTGTCTCTCAGAATGAATATGAAAATATTATCCTATTAGATACAAAGAATTGAAAAGTTTAGGTTACATACCTACAGAGATTCTCAAGCTGTTTATATCTGAGTGAGGGCTACTTCCACAATCCCATAATTGAAACGAATTTGTAGAATCGCAATCTTGTAATGTTATCTGGAGATGAATAGAGCACCATTGACAATAAATTCTACTGTTAATAAATGAATTGTTTACAGCTATAACTTGACTTTAAATGATAATCTGCTTGATATTTGATCCAATAGTGGAATATAGATTACCATTGCCATGGAAATTCGGTATCAGTGTAATATTTATGTTGAAGCATCACCAAAAATTGGTTAATTTTTAATATTTATGCGACGTACAGTTATATTGAAAGCTTTGAATTTTTTTGAAAAAACTAAAGATTTCCATAAGAACTCAGATAGCAAGAAAAGTAAATTTACTGAGAAGAACTGTCTCGTACACAATATATGGGAAATTCCTATAAACTAATAATAAAAATCTAATAATAGCTTTTCTGTACATGCAAAACATCTATTAATAATTATTTTTTTTAATGTATCATTTGTTTTGTAAACTTTATATGAGAACGTTTCCTACAGAGCTGTGGAGCCACGAGTTGAAGTTGCGGACTTTCAGTTGTGACCAAATAATTGAAAAAAAGCTTCACAATAAAACTTAAAAAGTATAATGTTAATCAGCGAGTGTACTTTTATTAAAACGACATGCATACGCCAGAGTTTTTGTTTTTAAAATTTAATTTCTTGGAGTTTGGGTCTGGAATCTGAATTTCCTACAACCCGGAGTCAGAGTCTGGCTTATTAACAGCTCTGGTTTCCCAGGCATCAATACATGAATGATAATAATTGATTTGATACCATTAGTACAACAAAATATACAAATTGAAACATTATGATTATTGATTACTAACTTTGCCCCATTTACTACCGCTACCAGTAACACACAGTCCAGATTCAACATGCTGAAGAAGATCAGAATTAGTTTTCCATTTGAAAAGTTGCGATGCATCAGTACTCATGCATTTATGTTTTGCAATCAAGTTATCTTCTTCCACAGTAACACAAAGGGATTGACTTTTCACAGCCATTGATATTATTTGAAACTGGTCATCTCCTGAGATGGATAGAGGAATAAAAATTGTTCTTGACTACCTAATATTTATTAAAAGTTAATGATGGTTTACTGTGTTAAGTAGCTCTCTAGCGATTTTCTATTTGGGGCTCACAGTTTCAAATTCTGTGAAATGTGAATGTGTGGGAAAGAGTTCTGTCGTCACTAAAATCATTCAAGTCTATGCGTCTGAAACAAGTAACTGGTTAAATCTTCCCAACGATGACATGGACTGATAATCAGAGGAGAGGCTGTGGTTCGTCGCATGATGAAGTCATCCAATCGACTTTCCTTTCCACTGGGATAAATATGGAAATCTTATCCTACTGATTATTTAAACCTCATTTATTCAAATCAACACAACTAAATCATAATTTTCTTGAAATTAAAAGAGTCCTCCTGATCTATATTCATTTCAAATTTTAAACACTTTGATATTCATTTCATCTACTAAAGTAGTAGGATGTTAGTAAAAGGATTTTTATAGATATCCGTAGGAAGAAGAAAGTTGATGATGACTTTATCATACAGCAAACCACAATATCTTGTAAAGTACAGTCCGCCATCCATTGTCTATAAAAGTTGATGCATGTTAACAATATATTATTGATGTAAGAGATATTGGAATTTCTGTTAACAATATTAAATGGATGGCTCAAGGTTAAATACTTATTTGTCCTGTTTCAAGTTTGTTTTGAAGAAAAAAAATTGTTTCTGTAAATGGTATATTCATGATAACAAGGAGTCCAACAATCGCCAGCACGACACACCACATGTTAATCACCACGGGACGAAAACTTATGAACTGCATACAAAGAATTAAGCAGACTGTGGCTGTATGTTTTTAATGTATACCAATAACCATCTAAAAAAACTATATATCTCCATCAAAATTGACTAAAATTTTAACATAAAAAAACTTACTGATGCACTGAGGAATACGTTTGTCCCATTCTCCACTATCCAAGCACATCAAAACCTTTGGACCAGACAACACATGACCAGGGTTACATCTGAATGTGCAGGAAACACTTCTACAAGGCAGAGGATCAATTTTGCCATCAAGAATGCCGAATATGACTGGACAAATTCCTGTAATTATATATAACTACTATTGAATTGTCAAAATACACAATTTTGCTTGAGGAAAAAATCATCGAAAGGCAAACTTGTGGGATACACTTACCGTAAGTTTCAAAAGGAGCAATGGCCTAGTGGTTAAAGCGTTAGTCTGAACTAACTCAGAGGTTACACATCTCAGGTTCAAATCCCATGAGAACCACCTCACCTAGAGTGTAGTCAATTGGTTAGGTAATGACAAACTGGAAAGATTCTGGTCCTTTCAAAATAAAGTGTAGCTATTTACATATCAGTGGATGGTTGTCGAAAAGTAAAATCGTGAAAATACTAAGATACATTTCAAGATTTATTACCTAAAACTCGGTCAACTATTAGAAACCAGTTGGAGCTAAGCATTAAATGATGCAAGCCAACACAATCAGAAAAACTAATTGAATAATAAAATGTATTAAAATGAAACATAACAGCTCGAGAAAGTTTTCGTTAAAACTGCACAAAATTAATAATGAATGGCTTGGAATGAAAAGATCTACAAACGTACTTCTACATTGAAACCGCAGAGGTGACCATTCACCATTTGCTAGGCATTTTCGTTCTGGATTTCCTCTCATCTCATAACCTTTTAAACACTTGGCAATGCATATTTGATCCACATGAGGTTCATCAAACACACAATCTGGATCTTCATAATAAGTATTCCCTGGCAGTGTGTCCATCAATTGTGGACAACTCTCTGAAAACAATTAACTAATAAATATTTGTGTAAACACTTCATATGTAACTTCAACTGTGTGAGAATGTTGGTTCAAACCTAGAATCAAACGTAATAAATCATTGGCTCATGGGCCACAAAGTGAAAAGTCATGTTATTTCGATGACCCCTCGGGTCACGAAGTATTGGAAAAAACGTTAACTGGCTTTAAATTAAACCAACTTTTATAGGTTCAATGGACCTGATCTATGTGTGGCAACTTCGCCTGTTTATGGCAGTGGTTTCATTTTGGAGAATAAGCAGAGAGAATACACGAAAAGTTTTTGAGAATGATAAAAATTTTGGGAAAAATTTGAACTATTCTTGAGACACAGTAACCTGATAAATTTGTAATTATAACCTAGATAAGTGTAGGCTAAAACTATCTGTGTGAGAGAGTAAATAGAATTGAAACAAGTAACTGAGGCAAAGCATACTGGCAAGTGATTTTTTTTTTAATTTTACTGAAATAACTGAATACCAGGTGGAGTCAGTTGACAGAGAATAATTATCAAAATTTTAGATAAGTGATGATATCTTTAATTGAACTGAACACGATTGTTCTTATGTTAATTCAAAAAGCTCTGTGACATGCCTGAGAATATTCCGCAGCACACTGGTGTTCCACCCAGTTTGAGAACCACTTCAACACAGTGCTAATACATAAAAAAACAGTCATCTGCAATTTATTCAACAAAAAATATCATAAAATAAAACTTACCAACACAAGTTGGTATAGGATTCATCCACAATCCATTTCCCATACACAATGTGAAAGCATCACCAAGAACATATGCAGTTTCACTTATACAATCAAACGTGCATATCTCTCCCTCTTCGACAGCGATAGTTTTACATTTTTCTGGCGGATCTACAATACCTCCTGGTATATCATACAATGGTGGACAAGCACCTGTGTATATTGTACAGTTCACATTATAATAATTTAACAAATAATAAAGTAGTTATTGAGGGTACTAGGGTATTATTGCACATGAACTGCAGGTTTATTCTCTTTGTCTACTTTCTGCTTCTGAATAATTCTGATCTGTATGTGGCCGTTGCAAATAGAATGATTGAACGATTTAGTATTAAAGCGAATATGTGCATGTATTGTGAAAAGCCTGATATCAGCCATTCAATATCTGATTTTCAATCTTTTCACATTTATGTTCCAGGTTGCGAAGCATTTTGAAAGCAGTTCAGCACTACTCAAAAAAAATATGAAAGTGATCTACTATTACTAAAATTATAATTTTACCGCCTGGTCTCCTCGAGCATAAACTGGATAAAGTAATAGTTCTTAAACTCAGTGTCGAAAAATAGCTATGAGCATCACTCCACAACTGCAACACCACCTTGGCAGAATTCTGTGAAGCAGGAATGTGATTATGTGACCATCAGTAAAATACGACTGACACAGTTTACTGTTCGAGAAAACTGAAAACAAAAGATGTACAATGTCATCAAGCATACATTGCAGTAATCTCTTGGTCTCAAATTCCATAGGCCCAACCTCACCAAGGTGGTAGTGAATTGAACGACTAGAATATCATTATATATCTGTGGTTGCTTATACAGATCCTTTCTCAGAGTCAAAAGCATGAATGAAAGTCATATAAAAAAAGAACCCTGAAGATTAACAGTTTAAAACATACAACAAACGAAATCTACCAACAGGCATACAAATGAAACAAGGCACTTTGGGAACTGAATTTTATCTACTGAATTTTTTGCCACAAATGAATAAAATTTACTTGAAATGAATGAAAATATAACCTTTATATAAGTACTCGGAGAGTAGGCTGTATCTCTAAGCAACAATCGAAATGGATTATGTGTTGAACATTCCCACCACTGTAAAGGGTCTTCTGTATCACAAGGCCGAGTTATTAAAGGTTCATCAGATCGAACATTATAAACAGCAATGCATCGACCAGTTGCAGAATTCCTGTGGAGAAGATAATTTTCAAATCATATTTATCCCAGTGGAAAGGTAAGCCAATAAGACCATACGCAGAACCAGGCCTATCGTATGAAATGTACTATTACTCGCATTGGACGGACAGTTATGAGACTTGACTTGTAAAATTTGCTGTAACTCGGAATTGACTCAGGAATCATATGATCCATGACTCGACTTTACTCATGGTTTAAAGATCTGTACCCAACACTCACTCAGTATGGTGTGGAATTTAATTAATTAATATAAAGTATTATATATACAACATAGTGTTCAGATGGTAAACTCACTGAATATTATAATTTTGAAGCCAACGCCACTGATGAGATGTTGTACCATCAAGTGATGTTTTTAAACAAGATTGTTTGTCGAGTTTTTCTATTTCACCGATTTCATTTTCTGTCAGACATATTGAATTACCATCTAATGATTGCATAATGTACATTGGCACACCAGTTTCTAAAACAAAATAAAACATATTAGTTATCCTAAGGCTAAATTAGAATATTAATCGATTGTTATTACATTGCAGAATAAAAGCATAAAGAAAAGTTTCAGCAAATCTCAAAGAATTGTACAAGAAGTTATGTAAACTTCAGAAAATATGTTCCGTTGACAGTGTAAACCCTCAAGGTGTCAAGACGAATATCAACGTACTGATATCTCTATAGCTGGGATAAACTTACAAAAAGCTCTTAGTGTATTGTGGGCGCTTGCAATGCTCAATTAGTTCAGTGTAGATCAATTTAACAAACAATATACAATGTATATAATACCAATGCATTCAGGAAAGTCAGGATACCATTGCCCTCTGCTATTACATGTAACAACAGCAACTGATGATGCAGAAAGCTCCCTGTTGCAAACAACTTTACATTTTGTTCCCCACACATAATCCATCACATTTCTTCCTTGAATTTGTTTTAGATCCACAGTTGTACAATTCAAAGTACCATTTTCTATTTTAGGTACTGGACATTGTTCTAAATTAAACCAACATTATAGAATAGAACAACAGTACTAAGTATCTTGAAATTTAAATGAATTCAAATTTATGCTGATTTTCACTGATAACACTTGCATTATCATATCTGGTTATTGGCGTTGTTGACCCGACCTGATAACCAAACAAAAGGTATTCCATTTTAACTGTATAGAATAGAATAGGATTTACATATATATATCCCAGGGGAGAGGAAATTCGATAAGATGACTTAATCATGATTCGAACCACGGCCTCCTATCGGGTACCAGTCCATGCCGGGTATGGCAGGATCACCTTTGATAACTAATGTTCTGCTTTGGAAATTTCGTAAAAAAAGTGAGCAATTCAGAGTAAAATGATAGCAAACAATTATTAACCACAAGATTTTTGAACCTGCCATCTCTAAACACTTCAATTGACAGAATTACGCCGCCACACTTCGGCACAAATAGCCAATCAACAATATGTGTAAACATAGACTTACAATATCTTTAACGATTTAGAAATGAAAACTATTACACAGTCTAATTTATACTTACTATTGCATCTTGGCACAGTGTTATCCCATTGGCCATCTTCACCACATGTTGCTGACGAACTACCAACCAGAGTGAATCCGTCATTGCAAGAAAAGGAGCAAGTTTCACCAGCTGTTATATGATTACTATTACAAGAATTGGGTGGACTTGCTTCTCCATTGTATATTTTAGTGAGTGGAAAACATCTTCCTGAACAATACAATGAACAAGTGCAATTAGGCATAGCTATTTCATTGAATTAGGATATGCTATTTGAATCACAATTTACAAAATTGCAAATTTTATGTGAATAAAGATACTCACCCACTCACTTAAATAAAACTTGTCTTACACATGGTAAATTTATCCGACAGTTTTATTAATGTTGTAATATAGATATATATTGTCATTATATATCGAAATGATAATGGCAAAAATTACACCCTGGGTGATGGGTGATCTGGGTGTAACCCACAATGCAAGCATAGTTAACTATAAAGTTTAATTATTTAACCGTAAGGCCATCGTGCCACACTTTAACCACTAGTCCATATCTGTACAGAATAACTCAAATATATACGAAACCAACTTTTGCATTCTGGCATTGGTGTACTCCATATCCCAGTTGCATTGCATGTTGTAGTGACACTTCCGATAAGCGTGTATTGATCAAAGCATGAAAATGCACAAACAGCTCCACTTCCCATGCTTGTCATTGTACAAACATGTGGAAACACTTTTCCATCTTCCAATGGTTTTAATGCTGAACATTTTTCTGAAAAATAGAGGTATAATGTTTAAAACTATAACATAGTGCTTCGAGAGTATTATACCCAATGATAACATGAGTTTTTTTCATAAAGCATGTAAACCAGACATACCAATGCATTTAGCTGGAATGTTATCCCAAGTTCCATCAAGTAGACAAGTTGACAATGCTTCCCCGACTAATATATGTTCAGAATCACACGAAGTTGTACACACTGTACCAATTGATATTCTAGATACAAGGGTTATGAATAATACTATTGCCTGAAATAGTAAAGTATACTGTTTCCCCAAAAGTCATTGCTCCTTTCAGAATCATAGAACATAGGCACTGAACTACCTACTTCAGCATGATAATGGTGGGCCGGACCAGATACCATCGTCTTGACACAGAACTGTAGTCAAAGATTTTCATATTTATCTCAGAGAGGGGAAAGCCAATCATATGACAAACCACCACTATGTGAACAACCCTACAATGATGAACAATCTTCTTGCTCATAAATATCTCCACAGGATTTGAACCAGATATCCATAAGGTAATCAGAGGCGTGATGGCAATAGCATAGATATCCGTAGCATAATGCGCCATTCGCCATTGATTCAAAATCTAATTTAAAATGCATTAAAAATATATGTATAATATTTCATAAACTATAAAGCACTTACTTTTTCATTATGCAAGTAGCAGGCGTAATAAAAGTAAAATTATTAGTCTGAGTAGGAGAAACACAATATCTTTCACATGAGGGTGGTTCTGCAGATACTACAAAATCATCTTCGTCATTTTCCTCTTTACTTAGTGAGGAAGGCAAAATCCAAACCCCAGCTTTGCAAACTTTAGAAGAACTTCCACTAACAACGAATCCTTCGTCACATATAAACGAGCAGGTCGAACCTTCTTTCACAAAGTTTTCTGAGCATGATAACGGCATTACCTTTGAGAATTAAATTTAACTAAATTGATTTGGTATATATGAAAAAAAAATTATTTAATTAAATAGCACTTTTGTATATATAAACCAATTGAATATTAAGGAAATTTTGGGCACATATTGAAAATTAAGAATACCTGAAAGAAATTTTAAAATGGTTATAATTTTATACGACGTTTATACGACGTGAAAAGTTGTTAAAACTATGACATAAAACTAATGAGGATATTTTCTTCTCACATAACACAAGTATTAACAAATTTTTGCTGGAGTACCTTCTAGCTTTTTGTGTCTGAATGAAGATTGGGATAGAATTTGCAAAAGAATTTTTGAATTCACAAACAAACATGGAACAAAAGATGAATGAGTGTTGAGGAGGCTCAAGTCATTGACTCGACTTATTATCTTAATGAAATGACTAATAACGGCCAGTTAGACATAGGACTCGGACTAGATTTGATACTCAAATTTAGCGTTTATATAATGAAACATGGTTAAGTGTTGGTGAGGCTTGTGTCATTGACTGACTCATCTCATCGGCGCTCCAGAAGTATGTGTACCAATAGGGAGGTAACTAATTTTGTTCGCCTATTTTACATCAAGTTGTGGTAAAGAGACGGAAGCCTATGAGCAGGGGGAATATTCACTTGGCTAACACAAACAGTCCCCGAACTCGTAATAGAACTAAAATTTATGGCCTAACCCTAGCCTGGTACACATACCACGGGAGTACCAACTCATCTAAATGATATGACTAATACTCATGCTCAAATAACTGTCAGTGAGACTTCTGAGCTCAACAGTTGATTGACATAGGATTCGATGTGGATAATCAACCGTGCCCATTATCCTTGGATGCAGCACAAACAAGAATATTTGATTATTAACAAACCTGACCATTCCTTGGTGCAACCACAGGATTACACATTGAAATACATTCCACCTCTTCACCAGACCATGTACCATCAGCCATGCATAATTTTGTCACACTGCCAATTAAAGTTGAACTTTGTTCCTTTTTAGTTTTACACCGATTCACCAGAGCCGTAGAGTTTTCATTATTATTTAAGCCGTCGTTGTAACAAGATACATCAACAATGTCTATTCCAAAACCAATTTCACATTCAAGTCTACAAATTGCACCTTCAGTTTGTTCTTCAGTAAAACAAGATGCTGGAGAAGCAAAAGCATGAGACATTGGACTAATATTAGAGCAGATACCTGTAAAATAAAAATCCATATAAAATGTGGAAAAGAGAACTAAAAAAAGAGGTGTATATTTAGTTAAAAATAACAATAATTTATGCATATAAAACCAGGTATGAATATTTCAAACCTATATATGAAGCTTGCCACTGTACTTGATAGAAGCAGATGTCCAATACAAACAATAAGTTCTACTGTAGGAAACAATACAATATTGAACATTACTATTAAAAAATGTTGCCTAAATAACTAATATTCCATATACCACTATACTTCAGAAATATTTAAATCTGGTTGTGGTATGTGATCCATATAAACTGGTATAACACTCATATTTTATATTGACAGCACTCACAAAAACAATTAATGTGTTGTAAGACTATATAACTGTTTTTTACAAATGCATCTATTAGTAATCGTAACATATATTATTATTCAGTACTTAACACAGTAACAGTGGATACTATAGGCCAGACTATCCCCAACTAAACTTATACCTCACAGATGTGACGTAACACAAAAAATTTCCAAGTAAGGAATCAGTAACGCAATACTGTGTCATAACTTGGCAACTAATAGTTGAATCAGAATTTAGACAATATCATAGTTTAAAAAAATCATCTACAAAATGTTTTTAGTTTACAGGTTTTAAAGTTTTAAATTCATGGAACCGAGGCTCAATTTCCATATCAGGAATAATATCTACTAGCAATCATACATACGTTTGCATTCAGGAGGATGACGACTCCATACACCAGAATCCATACAAGACGACGTAAACTCTCCTGTGTCACCCAAAGTGTATCCATCCTGACATGTGAAAACACAGACTCCTGATATGGGGATGCCTTTCTTATCAACTTCATCTTCTAATGATTCTTCTTCATCAATTACAAAACAAGAGGATGGGTGCACAATCATGTTAGGCATAACCTTGAACTGAGAGCAATATCCTGGACATAAAAATGTTAATCAAATTATCACATTTAAAATTTTCAGATATTGGCTTAGGGATGTACGTTCAGTAATTTAAATCAAAGCTATTCCGATTAACATCAATTTGAGTCAATTTTAAGCATCTCTAGAAAATATGCTTGATTTCATTCAAAATATTTTATTAAAGTCCCAACGATATGAAATGATTACATGGAGCAGAGGAGGTTGTTACACAATCAATTAATACATTATTCATTAATTATTTTACAACTTTCCAAGTTTTATGATCATGTTGTTATCTTTTATATGGATACCAGTTTTTAGGTGCTATGGTTTTGCTCAATTTTATTCGAATACTTAATATATTTAGAAGATTACAAATTATTTAAATGCTTTTTAAAGTAATATATAATATTATTACAACAACATCATAGTAAGATATTCTTCCTTATTGAACATTAAACATAAATGAACATAGCACATAAGCACTAAACCACATTTAAGTACGATCCTCAAAAATGAAAAAATGTACCTACTTTGGCATGATGTAGGTGGGCCGGACCAGACACCGTTGTCTTGACACACAACTGTATTCAATGGAGTATTCGATTGAAATCCAACATTACATTCATATAAACACATTAAACCAGCAACAACAAATTTATCTGGCCCAATGCAAATACGTGGATAGATCTGAATCATCAATATAGAGTCAAATATTGTAAAATGAACTAAGAGGTTGCAAGGCATTAAATATTTTGATGCTGCGATTAAATAATAGCGCTACAATCTAATAAAAATGCACCGATATCCATATTTGATATATGTTGGGAAAGGTTGAAGAGGCATGCTGATTTAATACAGAAAGTTATTTGAGCTTGCTAAAAGCCCAGACATATAGTAAATCACAATGTTTCATCAGGTATTTGATCATTCATCTTGGCTAACTTTGTATGTTCTATGTATATAAACAAAGAGAACAAAAAGCATGGTTATCATGCAAAATTTGTTATCTTATTGACAATTTTCAGATATGCTCACCCAGCCTACTTTAAATTTTACTTATATAATGTTTATAAGAAGCATTGGGTACTGATCACATACCTCTCCATCGCTTATAGGTTGCAAAGGATTGCATGTTCCTCCAATCGTTTTGCTTTTCATTGAACAAATTGTAGTCCGAGAAGATTTGCCATTACTTGTACTCCATTCATCTGAAGTTGATTCAGCATGCCTATGAAGGATAAGATAGAGAATTATTTTAAAAGTATAAAGTATGATACATTCAAAGCCAGGAAAGCATTGAAACAAGAATTGCTATCCAAGCTAATAGGAGATTAGTCTTGAATAGCAGTTTTCGAACATGTCAATCATATCAAAATTTCATTTGAATTAAATTTCTCCAACATTTTTAATTACCATACAATATCTTCTTCCTCATTGTTGTATAAATCTAAATCATGAAGCCAAATACTAGAAACAGTTGAATATCTGAAATAGAAATGCAAAATGATATCACAGTATTAATAATATTGTCAAAGCCAATCAAAGCAGTCATCACGAATGATACCTAGGCATTGCTCGTTGCCCCTTAAAAATGCGCTGTTCCCCCTAGAAGGCCAAGGGCTCACTTTAGGAAAGTTTTATAAAAATACAAGAGTAAATATCCTGATTTTCTTAATTACTTGTAACAACCCAACAGACAAACATATAATATAATACTAACCCATAGTCAAGATATAGGTTGTAACTGGACATTCGTAGAAACCAAATGTCATCAGGTGAAGGTCCTTTGCATGACCAATGTTGTATATCATCAGTTACATTGCATTTTGTCATTTCCAATTGCAAACCAGCACCAGGTGACACAGCGCTTAAACAGTATCCTAAAGGAGACATATGTTCAAAAATGTATCTGCATATATAGATGATTTAAGTATTCATCTCAACTGAAAAAGTATTACTAAAACTCATCCAGTCAGAATTGACCAGAACAAAAACTTCCATTCATAATAAAATATATTTGGTTATCATTTATTTGCTCTCACTTACTATAGGAACCAGAATTGAATCAATTATTATCAAAATCAACATTTAGAATCACTTAAAGAAACCTTATTCATGAATTCTGAGGTTGCAATTTGACTATCACCAACTAAAAAATCAAATCAACTTGAAAAAATACCACAACAGGACTAATTTAAAAAAATGATCTATGTATCACTATATTTTATATTAGGGGCTAAGTAGTCAAACAGATAATCAAGTCATCAGATCAAATTATCAGATTGAAAAAATCGAAAATCATCTCACCAGATCCAGAATTTTTCAAATTTTTCTCATGATACCATGACCATCGATGAAAAGGATTACTGGCATCACATTCTTCATTGTTGAGCTTCATAATCGTGTTATCTTGTTTTGATATCATGCAGACTTTAATCTGAAATATAAAAGTTGAAAAAGTTTGTTACGTTTATATGAAGAAATGGTAAGATTTAGAACTCCATAACGAAATATTCATTCAAAAAATGTCAAAAACGAACAACAATCCTTAAATAAACAATCACACCTATGAAATTTCTCCAGGCATTTCCCATTCATTAAACATCATATTCGAATTTATAAAATGTGTATAAAACAAACATATGGCTCTAATTAGGTAAATTAATACACCTAATATGAAGAATTGCATTGAGCATTCAAGATAAATGAATGCAAACGAAAAAAGCCAGACACCTACAACTCAACAAGAGTGAAAATGGAATAAAACCAAGTGGCTAAAAAATTTGGTTACGACATTGTCAGAAACAAATGTGTGACATCTCATAAAAATAACAAGTAAAAATGAAAAACTTAAACTTGCCGATTGCCCATTTGTGTTGTGTAGTGGTTTTGACAAAAACATAAGAAACTGTTGTTCCTTATAACAGTATGTATTGTCTCCAGACCAAAGACCTGATTCCTCACAGACACGCATCCATGATCCATCAATAACATATCCCCTGTCACAGTATATTCTGCATATTGTAGTTTCAACGTACAAGCCTTGATGGTGGCTCAACTCAAGGTCATTCACTTTGCAAACGATTTCACCATGTTTCGGACGAACTAATGGTTTACATTGAGATTGGCACACTTTTTTACCATCAGATATTTCTAAAAAAAAATTTAAAAGCGAGTATCAAAAATTGGGAAATAATAAAAAGAAATCTTCATTAGACATTTTCAAACTTCTGTCATTGCTGTCCAACATGTTCAAATGTATAAATGAAGTTATACCAACAGAATTAGTCCAAGTCCCATCTACTTTGCATTCATGAGTATTATTTCCATTAACAACATATCCAAAATTACAGTGGATAATGCATACGGAACCAGCTGATTGATCTGCAGTTGAACATTTAACTGGTGATACCTGGTATAGAAGAATTTTATATAGTTAGTTAGTTAGTTCACGGTACAACAGATTGATCTCAAAGTTACAGAAAACCACTAAGGTACCAAGATCTGTTGAGACCCTAAAGAGTTATAGCATGAAAATATGTGTTAGTAAATGCCGATTGACACAAAATTTACTGACAACTCATACCAATACGATCAAGAAAACAGCTATGAAGTGTAAATTCCACGTCTCGGGAAAAACTTCATGAATAGGATTATTTTGTCAGGTATACTGACAGCAAATGGGTGAGAGCAAAATCTAAATAATTGATAGAATGATGAAATAAAAATGCAAAGGTAAAATCAGTAACTAAGACTGAAAATATTCTGCACATACCGGTAAATAATTTAAATAATAAATGATGAAAATAATATACCATTCTTCAATCATAATTCTAAATATATGAGCAAACATATCACTCACTTTTCCATTTAGAACTTCAGGCAAATGGGGACACACACGGATGCAAGTGGGTTCAACTCCAGACCACGTCCCATCTTCCAAACAAGTTCTCGTAATTTCCTTACTTGCCATGTGATAACCATTTCCACATGAATAAGTACAAGTTGTTCCTGCCACAGATGCTTCATTTTCATCAGTACAGGTAGTTGGTAATATAATGATATTTGACATCAAAGGCAGCACACTGCAAGATTCTATAAAATTATGAAAGTGAATTTATAATGAAGTTACAGGACTAAAGTAAGTATTATGTATTTTTTGATGAAACAAAACAGAAAGCGGGCATCCCATGCTTCCAGCCTCACCCAAAAAATTGGGTAGTCAAAGCTGAAACGGAAATATTATGGTCCTTCGAAAATAATACCTCATTACATATTGTCATATATCAGAGTTTGATTGAACAGGGCTTTGTTCAGAGCGAAAAGCACGAGGTTAATAAAAAATAGCGGTGCTCCCGAAGTATGCGAACCAAGATGGCGGACATCGGAACGTAACATGGGTAACAGGTTAGGGTTAGGCGATAATTTTTTTCCAATTTTCCTTATTTTAGTCCTATTATCAGTTCGAAGACTAGCCAAGAGCCTCCCGTAGTATTTATACCTAAAATTATGGCCTAACTCTAACCTAGTACACATATTACATTCCGATGTCCGCCATCTTGGTTCGCATACTTCGGGAGCCCCAAAATAGCATATTTTTGGTGCTCACATTATATGAAAGTATAGCAAAATTCTATTCATATACATTTGATGCATTCTTGCTTCAACCACCAATCAAATAAAAGTAGAAGAATATCAAAGTTACAAGCAAACATTCCTGACATTTTTGCCAAAACGAAGTTTCGGTTTACAAGGAAACAAAACATACTTGCACATTTGAATGCACTGCCACTCCAAGACCCATCCCATTGACAAATCCTAGCAGTTTCTCCAATAGGATAACAATTTTCATCACATTCAATATTGCATGTAGTGCCTTCTACGGGTATCATATTAGGAGCACAGTCTCTGAAGATAAATGATAGCAAATTATCTAGTTAGTTACATATAAATTAAGATGATATGGAAGCCATTAGAAATACAACAATGACATTTTCAATTATACCAACATAGGATCTAAATTTAAAAAAGATACCCATGTTTTATCGAGGTACAAATAAGTTATAAAAAGATGATTCTTTGTATTTTTATAGTCTGGATACATGTTTGCACATCGAAATTCAGTCTTAGTTTAAGTTTATAACTCCGAAACCAAAAATTGGCATATAGCAACCATAATACACAGTCAAATAAAAATAGTAATAAACAGAATATTATTGTGGGAAAACCGCAAACGCTAAAAATGAAATTAAATCAATCAAGTTTCAAATTTTAAGTACAGTGATATACAAAAACACATATTTTAAATTCATACATAAGCAATCCATTAGATGGATGGTTAAGTGGTGCACAAGATCTTGGACATGATATTGTCATAGGATTCCAAAGACCATTGTTGCATTCTATAGCAGTATAGTTTGGTGATGTTAATTGATATCCAGAGGTACAAAACCACAAACACGATCGTCCCTGGAATAAAAATGATTTGACTATTCACAGTGCTAAGGTTTTGGACTTGATGGTGGAGGAAGCCACTTAGCCAAAAGCCTGAGTTCTACAATTATAGTCAATAGATAATAATCCGAAGCTAAAAAATTTGTAATAGTGTCACAGCCTTTTTGAATCGAGAGAATATTTCAGAAACAAACAAAAAAATAATAACTGGTGTTTCTAATCTCATTTCCTAACCTTTGGTGACCATTCCTCAAGGCACGATGCAGGTGACACATTGCCTCCACTAGGCAATCCCGATTTTAAAGGAGGACAATTGGCTTGGTTGAGACGATGATGACAAATAGTTCCTTTTGCATCAAAAATATCAGTATTCCAATTTGTAGAACGAAGATTCTTCTTGTCCAATAATGATAAATCAACAATGCATGCATAGTAGTAATGGAGACCGTACTCTTTCAAGGCACGGGTTGTGGCAAGAACTAAAGTAGGATTTGCTTTTGATAGAACTATGAATGGTTTTTCCAAATTAGTGGAACAGTCCCATTGTTGTCTTATGTCCAATGGATCACAAATTGCAAGAAATAGTCTGAACAAATAAATATAACAATATTATTAGTAATAGATGAATTATAAAAAAAAAATAAAATTTATAATAGCCATAATAGCAAAACTAGTGTGAACACTGCATGGGTAAAATTGAAATGGTGAAAACTTATGTCTATTGAAGAAAGCAAAATTTTTGGCGCACAAGAAGTATGTGTACCGATATGGAGGTAACTAATTTTGTTCGCCTACTTTACATCATGTTGTGTATAGGGACGGAAGCCTATGGACAGGGAGTATATTTACTTGGCTGACACAGACAGTCCCTGAACTCGTAATAGAACCGAAATAAGGAAAATCGGAATAAAATTATGGCCCAACCCTAACCTGGTACACACACTACAGGGTACCAATTTTTTTTTAATTAGAGTCGATTGAAAATTTTACTCGACCCCACGACCTTCTCCCACAATCTTTATAGTTATCCTAATAGGTAAAGCTATGTCCAAATAGCTCAATATTATGAAATTCTTCCTCAGAATTAGTATCATTTTCATATTTTTATAATCTGAATAGCTATTGGCACTTTAGTAGTCCGCCTGTTACTTTGCACAGAGATCAATCTCAGATTTATTTCTGAGAGGGTGCATGTGGCCTTGCTTTGAGCAAATTTCAATTTTTACAAAATATCCAGAATAAAATTCACCTGCAAGATTTTATCATATTACAAATTGTATGAAACTCACAAAAACTAAATGTACTCAGGTAATTTCATAGTGACATGAATTAAAAGAATGGTCAAAACCAAGTCAATCGATGAAAATTCAACAATGAAAATACACACTCCTGCAGAATGTTCCCCCACTCACCTGGCACCATGTTTAACTAACGGAGCTGTCAAGCACAATGCACTCGGAGCATGCATTATATTATAATTATTCAGCCATATCCATCGAGCCCTTACTTGACCTCCGCATTCCTCAACTACTACTGCAGAATTTATATATGGAGCTCCGAATGTATTTGGCAGAAGACAATAATCATTGATCAGTGGAGATACGGATATTCTAGTTTGAATGTAAAACTCTTCTTGAACTGAAAAAAAAATGTTTTTTCAATAATTAAAATATCGCATATATTCAACGTGTTTTAAACCTAATAGAATCCTGATCTTTTCAATTTCTTGTGACTACATTTTTCAGAGATTTTGTTTTTCCGTGTTTTACCAAGAAAATCAGAAGAAATTTTATCAAGAAATCACAGGAATGTTTTTTGTATCTTTCTGTCACAACTCAGCTCACAGCTCAAAAATAATTTCAAAGTCATTCAGTTTGGGCCTGACTACAATACAGTCTAACTTTCAAATTCTTCATGATGTACCAAAAGGCTATAGTATTGTTTTCTAAGTACTCCTGAAGCATGAGGTATACCAAACTATAGCGTGAGATATATCTCAACCAGTACTACAGTGTTAAGTCTACCGCTGCATTTTCCAACCGCAATGGATAACACCTATTTTTAAACATTGAATATATGACAGGAATCTGACTCTAATCCTAACATGATACACTTTAGACTACACCTTGGTAGACAACATATGGTGGTAGACCACTGTTTTCTGTCTATTTGTCTACTTTGAAAATCTGCTCTGAAAATTGAATGAAAAATAATTATGTAAAAGGTAGAAAAACACATTATTTCTAATACGAACTATTTACCAATTTATTAGCTTACCAATGCATGCTGGTACGGTATCATTCCAAGTCCCATCTGATCGGCATAATAAAATTCCATTTCCATGAGCAAATGACCCATATTTACATCTATAATAACACACCTCACCATCATACATATCTTTACATTCATTTGAAATATCTTTGCATCTGCCTGAATAAAAATGAATGTCAGTAACAAGAGTAAACATAGAGTATGAATTTAAAGAATTTATTCAAAAAAGCATACTATGAAAATAAGGATATGAAATACTTATAGTTTAACATCTAAGGTAGGGTCAGGTTATGGTAAAGCTTAGTAAGACAGCTTAACTGGCAATATAATGTTTGGCAAATGTGTTAAGAATACACTTGTGATAACACCTCTGATTATCTGCCATGGGCTCATAGCTTTGAATCCAGTTGTGGATGATTATGTGTAAGCAAATTGCTAGGCTCCACGCTGCCGTCCATGTAACCACCGCTGGTCAGTTACAGCTTCCTCCATTATCAAGTCCATGCATCAATAAAAAATAACTGGATTATGAATCCCATACCTGACATGCACCGGTAACCAGGCGAGAAGGTGTGCTATACCACAAGCTTAATCTGTTTTTCCATCTTCTCCTTGTCAGAATAAATATGAAAAATCCTATCCAACTAATAAAAGTAAGATCATTGTGAATAAAATTTTACTTACGCTTGCAAACAGGAGGTGAGGGCCAGGAGCTATTGACAATATTGCAATGGGAGATAGAATCACCAACGAGAACAGAGTCAGGATCACATGTATAGCTAAAAAATAAATTTCTTTACATTTCCGAATTGAAAACTTACACTTATAGTCATAATTCATAATTTGAAAAAAATATGTGGATGCAGTCGACTAAAAAGTAAAGTTTAATTACCGTTATTGGTACTCACAGTTGGTAACACAAAGAAACACTTATAAAAATAGTTTTAGAACTCCAGAACTTAAAAACTCGAAGGAGAAAATCACAATGAAACCTTCGGCAAGTATGCATATGAAATAGAATAAGATTATATAATTTTCCCAGAGGGAAAAAAAATGATCATCATATTATGATAATGTCATACATGCAATGAAATCACACACATATTATATTACACATGTTATTTTGACATATTGGCCAAAAATTTATACTATATTAGCTATGTCAATAGATTACCGATAAAGATACAACTGAAACATGTTCATTAAAATTTCCATCGATCCCCCATGTTAATTTAAATTCTATTTTAATCTTATTGAAAGTTAACATAACTTACTTAGCACACAATCTTGTTGTAGTGGGGTCTGAATCATCAAGTAAGCAAAGATATACATTTGATGGATTTCCTGGTGGATGAGGGCAATCAGAAATACTGCAAAAATTATTAGTACAGTTGTTACGAAATATATCTATAGAACACTAAAATTATGGAACCTGTTGCAAATTGAGTTATATACAAAAGAGAAGTTGTTCTTAAAATTTTGAATCCCATCACTAATTATAAGATATATTATAAGAGATATCATTCAAAATAAAATGACCTGTCATGGCTCAAATTCCCTGCAGTTGGAAATACGCAATCAGGCAATGGTTGATCAAATTGACCAGTAATTTTTGATTGACCAGAAGCCTGACACGTCCTGGATTCAGTGCCATTCAATACATGCATTCCACCAGTACAATGATAATAACAAGTTGATCCTTCCCTGACAGATCTTGCATAGTGTATCTTGTCCACGCATCCATATATAGATGGGTATTCAATAATAGGTGAACCAGCATGACTTCCCGGCTTCATAGCTTGGTGAATACAGATGGCGCGACACAGGGGTGGTGGTTCAGACCAAGTGCCATCAATACCGCAAACTAAAACTTCAGGGCCTTCGAGTACATTCATATAGTCACAATTGAAGTGACACACAGCTCCATACAGAGAAGTACCATTGACGCATGGACTAACAGGATCAATATTCCCTCTAGCAGGTATAGTCAATGCAGGACAGGATTTACGACAAATAGGTGGTAAAGCATCAACAGCTAAGGGGACTGTAAAGTGAATAACGAAAAATTAAAGTTGAAAGTTAAAGATACAGTTAAAGTTTCATTACAAGATTATACATATAGATTGGAGATGCACAACTTTCACTCTATTCATGGTCGCATTACATAATTTCAACAATGGCAACAATAGAAGAAGCAAATAAGCTTCATGTACTATTTGTATTCAAAATTGTTGTTTTCAAAATCATTTGAATCTTCTTTTCAGATTGCTTCCGTTGTTAAATGGATTAAATCATTCTGGTTCGTAATATTATTATTTCAACTAATAATTACATAATCAAGTGAGTGGCATCTTTAATCTGAGATTGATCTATAGTGCAACAGGCCCGACTAAACTTTTCTAGGTCATCACTCCCAAAACAGATTATACGAAATATGTTGTTAATATAAAATGCTATAAATGCATATTAGAGCTAAATTATTTAGAAATATAGCTGATACGAAGAAAAATAGTGAAATCTGTCTAAACTCATATCTGAAAATTTTTCAATAAGTCACCTGTTGCTCTCCAAGCTCCATAGGCCTGGCAAGATACAGATATTGTTTGTAATGCAGTTTTGTATATTAAATAACCTTCATCACATGAAATATTGCAAACAAATCCATCATATTGAGATTCAAAATTACAAACTGAAGGAGTGATTGATCCATGTTCAAGAGCATCAAATTCATGACATCTGAAAATCATAGTTTGAAAAGTTTGTTCCTTATATTTCTATCAATTTCTCATGAGTTCCTCTTGAATTCACATTTGTGAGTTTGCAAACTTTTGTGATACATATTATCTCATATTTGATTATTGGTTATTGGTAAATATGATGGACAATTTTGACAATTGTTTTTTTATGTAGGATTGCTTGATGCAACACTTCAATCTCACAACTAAATTGATCACTAGCATTCAATTCACCTCAAGCTTAGTAAATCCAATAAAAGTGGGACAATAAACAATTTCCATATTCATTCTAGAAGAGGGAGATCAATAATATAACTCAAGGTTTTGTTCCCATCAAGGTATAGAAATACAGAAAAGCAAACAATGTATACATTTTGAGTGCATTTTGAGTTTTTTTGAATATTTAGTGAGCCCCACATTACAAACCTTTTCAGTTTAGTCTTACAAGGTCCACCAGTATCAGACTGATTATTCACTGGGGTTGATTTCCACATAAAATCCAATTTTATTGCAGAGTCTTTGTTATCCTTGACAATGATAAATAAATTGTCTGTACTACTGGCACTCATATAGAGTGGCTTAGAAGAGAGTCTAAGCATGTACTCATGTTCACAAGTCCACTGTAGTGATAGATCATCTTCATCACAAACTCTCAGAAGAACGAGAGAAAAACTGTAAAAGGAATAGAGAAAAAATTTTTCAATTAGACATCTGAAACTAGGTTAGCGATGGTTGATAATCAGATTTGGTTCCTTGTGGCTTCCATTCCCCAGCAAAATTTTTACTGGATGGATAATATAAACTTGACTATGACTATGAGAACTGATCTAACTAAATTCAAATATACCAGTACCTCAAGGAAATATAGGTGTAATAATGGGATTTATTATTTATTCTCAAGGAGAAGAATTTAATAAAATAGTAGAATCATTTGCAGATGTCAGTTTCAATAACAAATATTTTACACTTAACTTTAATCTCAATATGATATTAGATAAATTTGAATAAATTTTGATTCCAATTTCCAAGATTTTAATATTCTAAACACTTATGCCAAATTTAAAAGAGATAATGAATTTTAATAGTTACAAAATATCATAATATTACAGTTTATTTTTTATCATCACCACTTGTATATTTTGCCTATATTTTTTTTGGAAAATGCAACGCAAAATATCAGACAAAAACGAACAAAAAGCAGACACAATATACCTTTGAGTTGACATGTCTTGTACAGCAAGACATAATCCTGAAACTACATGTTTGAGCATGTCACCTTCCCAAGTCCACAGTGTTTTGGACATTAAATAATGACAGTTATAGTGTGACAACTCAAGCTTCTTCATAAGGGAACCAACAACTGTTTCATCCATACGGCCACACACTTGTGGGACCGTCACATCATTGAATAATACAAATTGAACTTCCTCTAAAATAGATAAATCAACTGGATTCCAACACAGGGGCTGATAGTAGTTTTAGGTCTTGCAACCACAAGTTTACAATTTAAGATAACTCTGAATAAATAGGTCTAAAGTTTGTCAAGCAACTAAAGGTACTCCCGAAGTATGTGAACCAAGATGGCAGACACCGAAACGTAGTATGTGTACCAGGTTAGGGTTAGGCCATAATTTCAGGTACAAATACTACGGGAGTCACTTGGCTAGTCCCCGAGGCAATCTTTGCAAGAGTCTTTATTTGCTGCAAAATTAATGTAAGGAAATAGAGTCTGCGTTCCAAGTCGACCAAGTCTAGCGAATGATAAGAGCAAATAACATTTGTCAAATAATCTACTAATGCAATTACAGACACAGCTACAAGCAAATTACGTAGTTCAATTTCTTTCTTACCTTCACAAAGATATTCTGTTGTTTGCCATGTACCATCTGACAGACACATGACATCTGACATTTCACCTTTGAACCTGTACCCCATATCACAAGTTATTTTACAAATTTCACCTTCAAAAACGGAAGCACTAGTGCAGTTCTCTGGTGAGATTTCTCCTAAAAATAGTTTTAATGTTGAAAGATAGGTGGGTACGATCTCACACTTGTCCCATGTGTCCCACTTGCATAAATCTCACTTCAAATTAGTAGGCCTTTGTCAAGGTATCAATATTAATCTTAATCCAGAACATGCTTACTTCAACTAATCCCGCCACAATATAATATATCCAACTTAAATAAAAACAGTGGGACAAGTGTGCAACATGACATTTTTGAGACACTTTACAATACAGATACATGACCATATCATTGGTCCAGTTACGTTTGCATCCCAGTTAAAAAAAATTTCAAGCTTCATTTCCAAATATACACTTGATTATATTAATAATTATGTCAGGTATAAAAGGTGTAAAATCATAATTAAACGATTACTTCTATGAAAGCAGCAAGATCGCGAGCATTGCTTTTATACTATTTGGAACTATACTGAGAAATCATTATGTTTATATATTCGTTACCGCTAACAAAGGAAAATACCGCAATGGTGCTACAATGCAAGTACAGGTAACTAGATATTTATATACCAGGTTTACTAGGCACTTACCATTCTGTATTCCACTTAGTGGGGGACACACCATTTTACACTGAGGAATTGATCCATTTAACAATCCATTTGACTGACATATTCGAATTACAGTGTCATCGTCCAAGTAATTGGAAAAATGATAACCATTATCACAGTTATAGCTGCATGCAGTACCCTCGTATACTGATTCAGTGTCGCATGTCACAAAACCATTATCTATTTGTGAAGGAACATTGCATCCACGAATACACATCCAATCACCAGTCCATGAGTGATCTTCCATACATGTACGATTCGCAACACCCTGGTATAAAAATAAAATATGTAAAAAAATGTCGATTTGGCAGTGAGAAATATCCTGATAAATCAACTGTTACATTATAGAAAACATCAAAATAATATAAACCTGAAGAAGATATGGAAATGTGCATTTCAAATTGCAATCTGTACCAACAGAACTCGCAATTTCCAAACAGTTTGTAGGTTGAACTATACCGTGTAGAACTTTTGACAATGGCTGGCACAACTCTAAATGGAATCAATAATGAGGTTCAAATTACTAAAATAAAAGTTCAAAAAACTGCAATAACATTGGCCTGCAGAACTAGAAATCACTAAATTTAATTATCACAATCCCAATTTAATCACAATAAATTCACCTTTACACACAGGTGTTGGTGAGCTCCAATGTCCTTGTGGAAGACAAGTTGTAACAGCTTCTCCATATAATTGATGCTGTTCATCAATACATTCATATAAACAAACAGTTCCTTGGTCTTGTAAATCATCTTTGCATGAAACTGTTACACTTCCTTTTAATGGTTCAGTTAGAGGAAAGCATGCTCGTCTACCTGAAATAATGACAGTAAAAGAGATTGGAGATAGAGTTGAGATTAAGATAGATTGAAGAGAGTTGAGACTGAGATATAAAAGGAAAGAATAGAATTTACATATTTATCCCGGGGGAGAAGAAAACCAATAAGACGACTCAATCATATGGCGAACCACGGCCTACCGTCCAGGTACCAGTCCATGTCTGGTATGGGGTTAGTTAGCCAGTTATTTGTTTTTGGAAGCATGGATTTGATGGTGGAAGAGGCCGTAACCGACCAGCGGTTACGTGAACCACCCTGCGGTGGCGAGGAGTCCAGCAATCCTCTCGCACCTAACTATCCCAGCATGGGATTCGAACCTGCGAACCCACGCAGGGCAATCAAAAGTGTGATGACGAGCGTATACCTAATGCTTAGCACGATGTGCCAGACCGCTTTTTCTCAAATTCAAAAGACATTCGATATGAGATAGATCACTGAGTACGTGAACCTCAAAGTATTGTTCTAGGTTAGTGTGATCAATTTTAACTGATTAATTTATAAAAGTCTTATATATAGTCTTGTGCAAGATATGGAATATAGATTAATTTGGCAATAAAATTCAAATTAACCTAGACACAAATGAGACATAAATAAAACGGCACGGCATTTTTCTCTGCTGGGACCTCACATAACGCAGAGCATAGAAAATCGAAAAAGATCAATGTTTCAAAAGAATGCAGAGATCCAATGTTTGAGGATGGCGGCCACAAAAATATTATAAAATATAGCTCATTACTTTTTTCTTTCTAATAAACATTCATTGCCAAGATCTGGTGTTATGAATTTCAGTCATTAAAAATATATTTATGTATATTAAATAATTAAACGCCATATAACATTAAATATATTACAGGCAAGCTCTCTCTGACAAAACGGCACTCACAAGTTGGGTATTTTTTATCCCAATGACCATTGAGGCATGTCCGATTTGAAGGTCCATATAATTTATATCCTGCATGACAAGTGAAATTGCATACTGTGCCGTTCATCACATTCAAATCATTTGTGCAATTAGGAGGGTTGACAATAGATGTTGACGGTCGTAATGTTGGACAACTATCAAAAATAAATATGCAAGTTATTGTAACATTGGATTCTGCATAAGGTGACGATTGCTTTTTTAATAAAAAAATCATGTTATATTTGATGGAACATTCTGTAATTTGCTGGATGAAATTTTTGAGCATTATTATTACATAGCAACAAATATTTCGAATCAGCGATTAAAGTTCTGTGTGTATTTCAAAATCGCTTTGCAAAACATTATAATATTTTAAATAATCGTGCGATTATTGCTGATCATCAAGGTTATCACAGGCTGTTATGGGCATTGCTCAAAACGAACTCACTTTCCTTTATCTGAACCTCCATAAAGACTGAGAATATCATTTGATGAGACTGGATACCATGATGTGAATTCCGTCCGCTTTTCAAGATGTAACTTCACTTGATTATATGAAGATGATGGACTGATGTAGGGGAATGACATATAGCCATTGTGGAACTATAAAATATATCAATAAAGCTATTTTTATCTGATAAGAAAAACATATCCATGTATGTAATAATATCAAAATGGCTCAACAGTTCAAGCATTGTGATAGATGTTAGGAACATGCCTGTCATTCCCAAACCTGATTACCCCTCATAGATAATGCTGCTCTTCTTGCTATCACAGATGGTTCATATAACAAAAACTTTAGTATCAATAACAACCACACACCATGTCTATGTCTTTGACAGAGTTAAATTCCCCAACCTGAACTAATAAATAACAAGAGGTCATGGCTACCATACCAGAAAAAGCATCTCATCTCATTGGTTTTCATTCTCAATTTCTATCCAAACAATATCAAAAAATATAAAATTTGATATATTTCCCCAATTTCAATACTCAATCCAATTGAGGAAGTATTATATCAAAAACAAAACTTACTTCAGGATTTAAAGAAAAAGACTGAAAACCTTCTTCTTCAACCCATATGAATTTCTGGTTTACATCACTGGAATCACACTCACTCAATTCCAACACTAAGCCATTCTTCCTAGCACATTTGCCGAGTGCAAGATTAAGAAATTGTCCTGGAAAAAGATACTTTTTATCCTAGATTACTTGCAAGCAAAACATTGGAATGTTAAAATTGACCATGTCATTCCGAAGATGAGAGTGAGATATCAAACAAAATGCGAAATCTACATAGAGTAAATTTTCTTTGTAAAATTCTAGTTGCAAGTTGTGCAAGGATTCAATTACTTTAAAACATTATTGCATGGTGTAATATTTTAAATAGGTTTGACATTTAATAATTGACATTTTCCAGAGCAATTGGAGATAATATAAACAATATAATTCATAGAATTAGTACCGTGTATGGTTGGAATCCACCATTGAGTGTCAGGCAGATATGGACATTCATCTAATTGGGCCACTGTTATAGCTCCAAAAATGTTTCCAATGATACACACTTGGTAATATTGAGATTCTTGAATGATCATTATTCTGTCTTCGGCTGCAAATATGTTTGATTTATTAAACTGTAATTATAAACAATATAAAATTTACCTGATACTATAAATACAGAGGTTGTATAACGAGAAAGGAGAACATGCTAAAATTACTGATTGCCTGTGATCTATATCCTGATATGAAATACCATTTTCAAGATGATTAACGGTTAACCCACAAACCATGAGCGCGTGCCCCAACATATCAATTTACCTCTGGATGATTTTAAAATTTGATATAATACTCACAAATGCATTCTGGAACAGATCCTTCCCAGCTTCCATCTCCCAGACATGTTATAATCTCAGAAGTTCCTTTCAGGCTATACTTCTCCTTGCAAGAAAAGTGACACTGAGTACCTTCAAATACCTCATCAAGACTGCAGTTAATTGGAGAAACCATGCCAAAATCAGGAGTAAGAACTCTTTCACATTTCTTAAGACATTTTCCAACATTGCCTATTGTATAAATCATTATTTATGCAAAAGGGGCATTAAATTTAAATGTCTGATAACATGTATCAGCAATATTAGACACTTTATCCAATTCAGATTTTCAAATTACTCAAAGCAATACTCTGATTCTAAGAAAACATAAAAATTATCACTCAAACTGAATTGAAGGCAAAGCCTTTTAGATTGCCAAAAATTCCTTGCTCTTGGTATGGAGTTCTCTCTCATCTAGCTCAAATCTTCTTTCTTGTGTTGTGTCTTTAGTTGAGCAATTAAACAAGATAACTATTTGTTACCTGACCAGTATCCTTGATGCGAGCATGAAACTTGTGAATTGCCTAATATAAAAAATCCATCACTGCAATGAACTTCACAATCGGTTCCTTCAGGTATAGCTCTCTCTGAATTTACACACAACCCTGGACGTATTTCACCATTGAAAACTTGTGGCAATGATGAACATGTTCCTAGAAAAAGAAGAGAAGTAAAATGTTCTTCAAAAATTATTGCTAGACTTCTTTCTGAGTAATAGGTTCTGTAATTGCTTCTTGGGTAGGGCTTCCTCCACTATCATCTGAGTTCATTTACCTAACAATCAATTTCATGCTGATTGACTATTCCTACACCTGATATGATTCCTCACAAGAGACTTGGTTTACCATACGTTCAAAACGTTTGATTGCCTTTATTTCACCATAGTTATAAAAAATCTAAATCCGAATTATCGTAGCTCAAAAAAGCAAAAACGTAAAGACATATTGGATAAAATAATTGAAATTTCATAATAAAAATGGAAATAAACAACACTGTGAAAAATCTAATAAACATGGTAAGTTAATTTACATACTATAACAAACAGCATCAGGTATGCTCCAATTGCCATCACCCAGGCAGGTTATTGAACTTGTTTCTCCAAATATATCGTACTGATCATCACATATAAAATCACACTGCATTCCCTCAACAGAAATCTCATTTTTACAAGACTGTGGTTGAACATTCATGTTTGGAGGAATCGAAATTCGCCCACATATTCTCTTGCATTCTGGCTGTTAAGACATGAACTGAGTTTACGGTAAATATTTATAGAAGAACTATAAATTATGGCTCAAAATATATCAGGTGTTCTGTTTCATTATTATGATTCTGTCAATTATTCATTCCATGCATCTGAAACAAATAACTAGTTAATTATTCCCACATCCGGCATAGACTGTTAATTGGACGAGAGGCCTTGGTAAGTTATATGAATAAATCAGAATTTCCTCTCCACTGGGATAACTTAAAAATCCTATTCTGTGATTATAAATCTGTGTCAAATGTGAAACAACTTTGCTACAAATGGACAATTTGAAGCTATCAGCAATTCAGAGCAAAAGAGAGAGCAATTCACATCTACAGGGTATATCACACAGCAAGTCTACGGTATTTGACAGTGCTTAATTCATAATGCCAAAATTGGATATGGCCCAGCTGCATGCATTAAAATATTACCCTGCTTCAATAATATTGCACAAAGTTCTCATTTCATATCAAAATTTATTCCGAATTCAAATAAAAATTCCAAGCTATTAAAGTTGTCGCCAATACAATTAAAGGAATATCATACTTGTTTTCCAGTCCATATTCCACCTTCTCCACACATACGCTGTGAGTTGCCATGAAGCAAATAACCATCATTACAAGAATAAATGCAAACGATTCCTTCCACAACTTCACCACTATTTATATTATTTGAACTGCATGAAGGTGGGTTTATCATACCATTTGCAGGTAACTGAAGCAAAGAGCAGCCCTTTCTGCACGTCGGCTGCGGTGAATTCCATCTGTTACATCGAAATTCTAATGTGAACTGTTGACTTGGTCTTCAACAGGAATTTTAGAAGATTATAAAATTGCAAGATTCTTGGTAGTATTTCGAAAATGTCATCATAAGCTTAAACTCGACCATCACTTTTAAGCATATGTGTGTGAATGTCAATGCTCATAAATTCAAAATATTAATAACATCATTTTCGACATATTATTCTACCACATATTTTAAAATCAGACTCCCCTCGTTTTTTAGAAACTCAATAAATCTGTGATTATAATTTTAACTACTAATTCGCAAGTGGATTGTACCATTTCAAAATATCAATTGAAGCAAAAGTAAACAAATAAGATGTTGAATTAGTAGTCCAGCAGGTTGTGAGACGTATTAATGTCATCTTTGCATTTGTCATCTTAATATTATCAGAATGTATTTTTGTGGTGAGGTTTATGTCAGTCTTTAGACCAAGTTGCATATATCAAAGTTAGAAACTATATACCGGAAAATAACAATGAACTGTATCAAATGAATGAAACAACAATAGTGGAAACAAAGCATCAGTATCAAAGCTCAAATGGAACAATTAATTCTACCTTCCGTTCACATCACAAGTAAGAGAAGGATTCCCAGAAACAGCATAACCATCATCACAATCAAAACTGCATATAAAATCGACAGGAACTCTGTGTTCAGTACAATGTGTCGGCAAAACAACTCCATGATCCGGCCTGCTAAGTGGTGCACAAGTTTCTGAAAAGTATAATTTATTTTCTCATGCAGAGAATCTACAAAGAATTAACTAAAAGTAAATTTCAGAAAATTCGGAAAAATCTGTATGTGTCATTCCATAAAATAGTGAAATGTCAAAACAAGATTAGGTTATATAGTTGAAATCAATGGGCTAAAATTATATTAAACGTACTTTTACATAAAGGGATGATTCCTTTCCATTGTCCATTTGAGGAGCAAGTAACAGAGCTACCATCAAGTATATAATTCGAGTCACAATAATAAAAACATCTTGATCCTGGTCGAATAGCAGATGAGTTAGTACACAATGATGGATAAATGCCGCCATTAAAAGGCCGAATTAGAGGCGTACAAAAAGCTGAAAATAAAAGCAACATGTTACTGGAATTACAAAAACTCTAATATGTTTGCATACTCATATTCTACTGCTAATAATTGACAAAACAAAACGAATAACCAATCCCGTACCCGGCATGGACAAGTACTGGACGAGTTGTCGTGATACGCCATAAGATTAGGCCGTTTTATCGGCTTTTCTTTTCCTGGGGGTGAGTATGAAAATCCTATCTTATCCCATATAGTCGATTCAACTCCTACGAAGACGACTATACAATAGCACGGAACAAGATAAATGTCCGTGTTTTATCACATTACTACCATCGACTTATCGTGTCATTTTATATTATCGTTGTATTTATAATGCATGCTCTCCGCGATACCTGGACATTACCATTATTTGTGACTAAAAAAGTTGTAGGCATATCACTTACGTGTACAAATGGGCGATAAACGATTCCATGTTCCAGTTGCAAGGCATGTTAGGGTGTCATCACCCAACATTGTCCGATTGGATATGCATGAAAATTTACAAGTATGTCCGACATCGATGTGGTCAGGAAGTGTACAAGATATTGGAAGAACAGATCCATGTTCGGGATTCTGGGAAATGTATGAAAAACATCAAAATAGACAAATAGAAATTGATAAAGTCTAGATAGTGCCTAAATGGCAGAATACTGCACTGAAATTGAGTACAATAAAATTCATCAAAATACTTGATCAAAATACACTTCCCGGGAATTTATTTTAAAAAATAAATGTAAGGGTATTTCAAGTACATATTGGTGTTTACATGACCGCGTCGAAATTATTGTCTGAATTTTAATGGCACGTCGGAAAAATAGAATGATATACATTTACGTTGTACCATACCTCCAATGGTGGGCAGGATACGTTGCCTTTTGTAAATTTAGGATGCGTCGCTGTCGAAAATTCAATGTTCCGAAGATCAAATTCTTCATCGGTATCCAGCAGGAACGTCTCTAACGATTCAAACATTCTGGATTCTTGCATGGATTCCTTCAGATTAAAAATAATATATACCGGTATATCAAAAACGGTGGTTCTAAAGCAGTGGCGTGCGACCCACAAGAGAGCGTAGACAATTTCTTTTTGAGAGAGCGTGCAGCTAATTAAAAATAAAAATATTTGTTAGATTTGATCTTGCCGGCCTTATTTTGGATATTTACATTTCCAAACTTTTCATTTATTTCATTATTTACGTTCCATCCACGTATTTTCAACGTGTTTATCAAATAAAACATACTTTCGCCTTACTATCTGTTATTTGTAGCCTATTGTTAGCTAATTATTTTTGAGATGGGCGCGACAAATTCTAAAAAGGAGGCGCGGCTTCAAAAGTTTGAGAATCACTGGATTAAGAGGAACGCAATGCCCGATATTACAGTGATATGAAAACTATCACTACTATGTAATATGAAGTGAAATGAGAATTCTTCTCGGGTCGCGCTTCCCTGAAGTCATTTTTCATAGGCCATGCTATACTACTATAAAAAGCACTTGTTCAGAAATATTTCACCTATGCGACCTAATGCCCAATAATTTGTAATAAACAACCCTGACCTTGAGAGTTTAGTAGAAGGTTAAGAACTGATTATACCGAATTACCGTTTTCTTGTGTTATTTCCCAACAAAACAATACCACAATCATTGTAAAAGCTAAAATCGTTACCGAGAAATTTTACTGTAGCAAAACTCACATCAATTTCACGTTCTGTTTTTGTTTACAATTTTATCATAGAGAAATGGTGATACTTCGAACCTTAACATGGGCAATAGGACCTATTTCAAGACATATTCACGCCGCTACATGCAATATGAAATCATATTTTGGTCGGCCAAGTCTGCAGGTTGGTAAGTCCTGCCGCATAACGAAAACAAATCAATAAGACAAGATTGGGAATGCACAACTATATTACAAAAGTGTAATAAGTGAATGTAAATAAGTGATAAAACAATCTAAGTGTAAATTATTAAATTCAACCAATATAAGTTATAATAATGTACGCACAAAATTCGTAAAGCAGAGTTGCTTTGATTGTGAGTTTGTACTTAGTTACATGATTCGGGAATAGCATGCGAAGACAAATTCCTTTTTCTCACATCATCTTATTTTTTCAGGTATTACCGTTATCTCTACCCAGACTCAGTCCAGCGCAATCCGGTTCGCGTCCAAATAAGGTACAAGCTCGGAACTGGCTATTGCGGATAGTGCGTTTCGAAAAGGTTCGGCAGGCGTCGTGAAAAACTATATAGTTAACAATGAAAACCACGCCTATAGTTAGTTACCAGTCCGACGCTGACAGATTCGGGTTCCAAAAGTATGTCTTCCTCACAGTCCATCACTGCCATTGCAACTGCGCTATCAGAACTGTCCGTATCATCATCTAATAATGCACTCCAGTGAACGACAATCCCTCTGTTATTTACTTTCAATATTCTAGCAAATTCGTCTTGCTCCATTTTTGTGATTACGACTGATTGAGGTTTGAAGGAATACAGGCATCTATAAACCTGTAAAGAGTTCAAATCAGTCAAATAACATGCATTGAAATATTATCGGTCGTAGCGATGGTAATACTACAGATTCGGAGTACGTTAGAATTTATGGCGCATGTATAAATTGACTGCCGAAGCTTTGTGGACCCGTGAATGTTTGCAAAATTAATAGTAAACCCATTATTTAACGTCGTCAACTAATTCTTGTTTTTAATGTTCCAATGTATATAGCGATAAGATGTGATTATGATTCAATAATATATATTATAAAACTTAAAATCGTTCTGGTGTTTTAAAATATTAAAATGGCATTCCATATCTCAATAATTTTTTCATAAATATCCGTGAATTCTGCATTTTCCACAAATTCTTTATTTAAATTTTACATATTCCGAGATTATTTTTATAAGCAAACATTGTAATTTCGAAAGTTGGGAACGATGACCAAAGACCTGACGTTGCATGGTTATTCTAGTATCGCTGCACATACATTAAAAAAATATATCTGCTATAGGCAGTCCCGACAGACTTCAACTGTCTGCGTTGACTTTATAGCACACGACTTCGTTTACTTAATTTACTAAAGAAAACTTTTTTTTGAATAGTGCCATCAAATTTTATTCTAAACAATATTTTTGATCATTTATACTAACGAGTGAATATAAATGCCAAGAAGGAACTTACAACTTTCTCCATTGTTTTCTTCAGTGGTGAAGATGATATATTACGCATATCTTCGGTCCATTCCAAGCTTTTCCCACGAATTTCTTCAATTCTAACCGAGCCGACTACTCTACGGGTTCGAATATCCATAGTGGGTTTTTTTAATAGGTACAGGATTGCTGAAAAATAGGTAAGTCAATTTAACACCTGCTAGAATAATGTTGTTGTCAAGTGGGCCCGGAAATGTTACCTGCGCTTTGCTATTCTAAACCCACTGTATGCTTACGGCAAAGCGCGTAAAGTTCAAATATTAGAGAAACTCCGGGATGAATAATAAAAAACCATATAACCTTAATATATTTATGAATGTCCAGGGTTATACTTATTTCGCTGTTACGGCGGGAGAAGGGGGCAAACGGCCTTTTGCGGAAAGACTTTTGAGTTATTTTAGTGAATTTCGTCTGGTGAAAGTGAGTTCTTTGAATAAGTAAATGTAGAAAGTAGTTACGCAAAAATGTACTTTTGTAAAGGTTTTTGGCTGAACGAATTTTTTTCTTGAATGTTGTCTGCGAAAATGATCTTCAGAATTAAATATTTGATCATTTCGGTCAAGATTAGAGTAGCACATGACCGCATGTCTAGTTTGCGATAGTACACATGGTTTGTATATATATATATTCCCGCAATCACGTCCTCACGAGACTTTTCAGTGGCACAATATTCCGATTGCAAGATTGCGGTTTTGGTGCTTGAGTTGAATCTATATGTGCGTGCCTTCGAAGTGTCGCAACTTTTATATTACAACTATCACTTAAATATTTACCCTCAATTTGTACACAACACCAAATTGATATTTCTGATATCAACTATATAGTACTCATATAATATAATTGTGACTGAATGCTATACGTATGTAGTTATCATTTATTGACTTCGTCGTAATTGAGATGGTCAATGATATTAGTGTGTACAAAATGCGTACTTTTAAAAATAATTTTGAGTTTTTTATATGTAATTCTTGAGCCTCTCGGTACAACTCATAGTGAGTTGGATAAAATGTATTATTTTTTCATCCCATTCAGTTATTGTATTTGAATGCAAAAATATCGAAACTCGAAGCAAGAACTCTGGACGCGTATGAGATTGGAGATCGACCGATTCCACTATACCCAATTGATACAGCAGTATTTCATTATCCTACCCGTTGTGGTATTCAACTTTGGTAATGTTGCCTTAGCCCATCCCCAGTGCGATATTTTACCAGATGAACACATTTTAACTACTGTTACTCTTGCGTGATCGTGATCGTTGCATTATTGATTGAACGTTTCATTATCTTAAAAAATCCTAATTGATTTTCGAGAGATATGGGATTATCCCTGGGCTTATTTATACCCCGGCACTAATGTACTTCACGTCGGTCGCAAATCAGTGCCCAATACGGTCATTGAATACTCAAAAATGAATCCATGGTGACTTACCAGAAGTAATTATTGCTGACAACAAAAATAGAGCAACAAAAACACCACAGATCCCAGCGATTTGTTTTACTTTGACATTTTTCCGAATTTTAGGTACTTGGACAGCCATGTCGGAGATGTAACTCAGCATACTCTATAAAATAGACATAAGATTACAAATAAATTTTTAAATTTTTCAACGATTGAACCCTGAATATAGAGCAATAAATATATTATCATTTAGATAGAATAAACATTCAACAACAATTTTCTATAGTTTTAAATTTGAAAGTATTGTACACCATGATAACATACCGAGCTTCTTGGATACAAACAAAGAATTTACGAGGTCACAAGCAGCAATTAAACTGCTTTCAAATACTTCATATTTTTATTGTTTTCGCTACAAAAAGTACTCTGATATATTTCCCCTCGGAATAGTAATACGGGCTTGCTTTCATTATGTCATATTTCAGACGTTGGAACATATCAGTTCCATTTAGGTCACCATTGGGATAGATATAATAATTTCAAAATCAAATTTATACAGGATTTAAATTTCTACTGCGTTTATTATGTCCGAATTTGGAAATTATTTCATCAAATTATCTGTGAATACGAGAGGTGATATACCTCTGTGAGAGACATACGGTTACGTGTTTCAATTCATCACAGTCTATATTCTAGGAAGGTGCAGTTAACCAGCCCTACACCTAGATTGCTAATCACAAGATACTTTCGTGTAGTATTTTATTTCAGTGTTCACATTCTACTATAATATTACTTTATCGTTCAGAAAAGTATATGATGTCAGTTCTACGTTAGTCCTACGCCGACTCATCTGCTCCCAGGGATTACTGAGGCGTGACTGGTCAGAATATTCTCGTCCCGGCGTGAAAGTGCTCGCTATCTCTATTCATCGTCAACACACTTCTCACAAATATTTATTCACGAAGTGTTCTAACTGTACTCACTTGTTAAAAACGATGGCAGCTGCAACACATTTTACTGGGATCAAGGCTAGTAATATTCTCGCCAACACCGCCATCCCAGAACTGCTAACCTCGGGGTGGGGTGCTCGCCAATCTAGCCTGCTATATTTCTAAAGTAATTTCTGTGACCTCATAATGATATGATGTTTAACAGGAAATGTTGCCCGATGATTCTGTGCGCATGGCTCGGCCCTATCAGGATTGGAGATTAGCCATCCATTTTGTCGTTTGGATATTGGATGACATTGATGAAATCGTTAGAGGAAGTCATACAACACTCTATGATGATTCCCTCACTGGTGTCTGGCTGTATTAGATCTCTAACATCGAATATGCCGCTAAAGCTATCTGTCCATTAAGATTTTACCAAACATTTTCATCCGGAACTTGTGCAATTGCAGCATTCCGATGTAACTTTCCTCTTTCAATTTTAATTTTAAAAGCAAAATATCAATTTATTGGACAAATTTTAGATGAGGCTTGCCAGGCAGACGATTCCACCGTTTGTGACCAGCTGGCAACCAGAGTGCAGGGCTTTCGAAACAAACTATTCCACTGTTTGTGGCCAGCTGGCAACCATTTTCGACACTGGGCTACCTTATCACTAACTAACATTTATCACTCTCCTAATTGGTTGTGATGGAGCAACATTGTCGGATATGCAGCAACATTATTTACAATGAGTTTCTTCAGTTAATTTTGTTTTCGCTCTTCTAAAGATCTACCAAGACCAGCGAATTTTGATGTGGAAATTTTTAACACAGTTTCGAAAATAAATTCCTTTTCAGAAAAAAAGCAACTCTGTGTGAGATTCTAAAAAAAATGTATGTGTATGTTTGTATGTGCTCAAATTTTAATGCACATTTCGAAAAAATATCAATTTTTTTTTCCTATATTTCAAGGTCAGGTTCTCAGAAGCTGGAAAGCACGACGGCGGCGTATTTTTAAATTTTATAGCCCACGTGAATTTAGCTTTGATGTTTTACCAGCGCAAGACCCCAATGGTGCATGAAAAATCCGTCATTGCAGCCATTAGTCAACAGCAGTGTCTTATATATACCAACAATGACTTATTATTGTAATAGAACATGGGTATTTAAACAAGTGATGTGGAGCAGGAAGCGCCGAAGGTATCAAAATTGATAAATAATATTTGCAATGTTACATTCTCGCGCGAGCTGCTGAGGTACTACATACGCTTGATCGATCTCTGGCTGCCTTTTCATTGTTAACATGATCGCTCATGCGTGTGCACTCGCTGGACGAGAGAGCGCGATACACACACGCGCATCGATATTGCGCGTAAAGAAAAGTCGAAGCGCTGGAGAAGACCAGTACCGTTGTATAAAAAGTCTTGTGTGCCCATTGCTTGGGTGTTTTGTACAAGAAGTGTGGTTTCTTCGCTATTTATGTAATTACGCATCTTATCTGACATTAGAAAAGTACGTTAAGCTGTAGGTTGTCACAAGGAGTGTTATTTGACGCAGGATCCATACTGCCATAAGTCTGAAAGTTATTTTGATATCCCTACAATCTGACAATCGCCATTGGTAAAAGCATAATGCTAAAAAGGATACAACTGGAATGCAGAGGAAAGAAGCCCGAACAGGTGAGCTTTAGTGCATAAACTTTTTTTTATTAGAGCATCTGTTAGCATGCAAACATGGACAAATTTTTCCTATATGTGAACTTTAATACAAGTCTATTTCAGTATTTAGCACAATTAGTGATTCAATGGTATGGTACTGCTCCAAATAAAAAGCCTTCAAGAGTTATAACTTATTATATAAGCAGGTAGAACTAGTACAACTGCAAGGTTGATAATTTTAATGAGGCAATGTCTGAATGTAGTATTTTTAAAATAATTTCCTCTTCCGTCTGTCTGTGGTATTGAGCAAAAATTTGTGTTCGTTTTTACGAAATATAAAGTTAGTTTCCGCTGAAATTATCCAATGATGTGTGTATCATTGCTTTAGTATAGTGGAGCCAAGTTCATTAGTCTTTGCTATTTGCGCGGTATCGCGCCTTCGAGGATCAAAATTTGTACAGGCCTCGATACAGACGGACGTAAACAAGATATCTTCGTAGTGCTCTCCCGAACTTATTTGAAATCGCTGCAGCGTTCTCGTCTCGCTTATTTCGCTCCTCTTGTTTCTTCATTATATTGATGATCACGTGAGTATGGCTGTTGTCGATATTCGGATTTGCACTGCGCCTCAGCTACGCATACAGTTCTTTGTCACATTTTAAAAGCATTCCTCCGTTTCTTATGTTGAAACGATTATACCACATTTGAATACATTATTACAAATGCATTTAAATATGCACTGACTTGTATTACTCGGCGATTTTATGATTTTGAACGCCCGCCAGTCGCTGCGCGATAGCATCGTCTGAAGTCATGGTGCCGCCATTATGCTCAACCGATGTCTGTTCAACTCCTCAATAAAGTGCGTTTCAAAAGCGACATGTTTTCTTCCGCCTGGAGATGTGCTTTCTTTTTGCAATGAATATCAATAACGCCATATAGGTTATTCTTTACTTTCGTGGTAAGATATTCAATGAAAACTCTTTAAATTTGCTAATCTATTCTTCACAAATCAGAACATTTTCGCAGCCAACTCCACAAATATAGTCCGTCCTTTCGACAACGTCTGATCGAATACGAATGGCCTGTGCCGATGAAAACAACTGCGCTGGTGTCTGGCGCATGCGCAGTGTGCCTTCTTGTTAGCTCAAGTTTGTTGGCATTTCCTGTGTTTCACTAAGAGTTTTGTTTAATTAGATATTGAGGGTTGAGATATTCAAGACATTTATTCGTTTGGCGTAATTTTAACGTTTTATGACCATGGTTCATTGTATAGCGTATTATCCCCGCGATTACTGATTAAAAAATGATTACTCAACTTTCAATTTTGGGACGATAATGTTAAAATACAAGAAATATCCCAGCCCTGAAATAAGAGCAAACTATTTTGCATGGAATATTCGTCGTCTTTTCGTCGTAGTTTACATTTACGATAACGACATCATGAATCGGGAAGAATTTGTTTTGCGGCGTTTCTAAAGCATATCGTCTGGCTTTCATTGCTGTTGTTCGTTCGCGGATTTGTTCATTGATTTATATTTTTTCTCTCACGCTTCTGATGACGCAACCTGTATTTCTGATAATTGTGGGACTCGATGCGTTTTTTTTATTATTATTATTCCTAAGCGATGGCTTCGCAGCGGGCTCCCGTCGGTTATTTCGCGCTCGACTAGATATAGATGCAAAAAAAATGTAAATGTAAGAATTAGCGCCTCGAACTAAGGTGCGACCGGTTTTAAATCAGACCGGTATTGGAGGTTCTAATTTATTGTGCCCACCATAACTTAATCATTGCAGAGAACTGAATATATCGCCCGAAAATATTATCAATTTGTCAAAAAATCCTAGAATTATTTTTAATGTCAGAGAATACGTCCTTATCGCGGGAAGATGCATTTAAATATTCAACGAGAAATCCTATGGCCACGCTGCATAAAAAAGCGCCAGTTATAATAATCCACAAATAATAATAGCCTCTATTCCTATCTGGAACTTGGAGAAGTGTTAATGAAATGTCAGTATGTTGTTGACTTGATCCATTTACATTATTTATATATATATAATAGTCACTTTATTCTAAATCGCTAATGACCGACTGGGTAAAAATAGTTTAATTATGTCATAAATGTACATATGTTCAAATAAATGGACTGGAGTCGATTTGATTAGATTACCTATAAAGTATTAAACATGTTATAGCAGCATTTTATATATATAATGAAAATTCTATTTGACATGAATATTTGATCTATAAAATTTTTACAGATCAAAGAGCTGAATCTTGACAACAGAAGAACAACTGGTGAAGTTGAAGGGTTAACTGATGAATTTGTTGGATTGGAAGTATTATCTATGAATAATGTTGGTCTCACGACTTTAAAAGGCTTTCCAGCATTACCAAAATTGAAAAAGGTAAGCCTTTTTATGTTATTAATAAGCATATCGTTAAGTTAAACTACTCTTTTATTGTTGTGTGTTTATAGTTCTTTTGCTCCAAACAAAGCTTCGCACAAGTGGCCACTGATTAATAGTAAGAAGCTGAGATTCAAATCAGAGATTTTGACCTGTGATCCCATGATAGTTAGTCACACCCATCCTTTGTTTATATTTCTTTATTACGCATTATATCTCTCTCGAACTAATTGATTACATACAGAGCATAATCTATCTGATATTTACGAGCAGTCAAAAGCATAGGACCGTATTGGTTATCTATTTACCATAAAATCAATGCTGAACTTTAAAACACTTCAAATTATTTTCTTCTGTTCTAGTTGGAACTCAGTGATAACAGAATATCGGGTGCTCTTGGAATGTTGAAAGGCTGCGAGTCATTGACACATTTAAATCTCAGCGGAAATAAAATAAAAACGATTGAAACATTAGAGCCACTGGTAAGTGAATCTTTGTATGTCTCAAACCTTTTCTTGAAACAAGGATCTAAACATACAATTTGACCATATGTTTTATGTCCCTTTTGATACAACACTTCTTCACGCCGAACAACTATATGTGAGGAATTTTGGATTGACCGGAATCCGGTTTGCAATTGCCTACCTAATTATACCATGGGTGAGGTGGTGGGCTTGGAATTTGAAGCTGAAATTTGTAACCTGATTTGCCAACAATGTCAAATCTAACGCCCAAACTGGTAGGCCATCCAGCCCACAGAAATTCTAATTTTGATTTCCATTTAATCTTAATTTACTTTAATGAAGTAAATTTGTGAGAGTATACTGATAAAACGACCAAGCAATTCTGATATACTTATTATAGTTTTAATTTGTAGTTCTGTTCAAATTCATTTACTAATCGTCCCCGGTTATGTTATCCAAATAAATATATATAGTACGTCTAAGTCTCTAGTGCTGAAGATAAAAATAATAAAATGCATTGCTTGTATCTTGATATTCTTAGTGTTTTGTGTTCTACAATCAGAGTTATGGTGTTTCATTTTCAGGCTAGTTTGGAAAACTTGAGAACACTTGATTTGTTCAATTGTGATGTTACAAATGAGGACAATTACAGAGAAAAAGTTTTTGAGTTGATCCCCGATTTAAAATATCTCGATGGATTTGATAAGTTTGACAAGGAAGCTGTAGATTCGGAAGATGAAGGTACGAATACGATGCAACTTCATTTCTATTTTTGGAATAGCACGAGGTCTACCAACCTGGCAGAAGAAAATTTACCCCAACCCAATCAGACCCCTCATGCTATAGTGCTAACTTAAGGTAGATTTCACGCTGTAATTGCGACCCGTTTTCTCCGTAAATATTGAAACTCAGTGGATTCTAAGTCATGTCAGGTGACTACTGTATTACTTCTATATTGTAATTTTGTAAAACTTTTATCTTCCAAACGATGCAACAATTTGTTAAACTCTATTTGTAGAATTCAGCTTCCAATATCGTATAATAAGTTTTTGTTTATTATTTCAGGTGATGTCGAAGAAAGTGGCGATGAAGGTATATTGGTTTTTCTAAACTTTTCACAAGTAAAATTGGTTCCAAATGCTCAGCTAAATATGGGTCATCTAATTTATAGTTTCATATTAGCAAACATCCAATTAAAATTTTATATTGCTTGTACTTTTGATAATCTTTACCTGTCTTGTCATGTTTCTATGATTTATGAAGTAGAGTTTATCTGGTTCGGACCCCAAAACCATTCTGCAATTTTGTGTCAGTAGTTTCATTTAATATTTCTATTATGAAGGGTTGGATGAAAGTAAAGATGAAGATGATCTTGTTGATGAAGATGAGGAAGAAGATGAAGAGGATGCAGAAATCATTGAAAACGGAGATGCTTTAGCGGATGAGGAAGATGGTGATGATGACGACGAAGAGGAGGAAGAAGAAGAAGAGGATGATGAAGAATTATCCAACGATGTTTCAATTACCGAGATCATTGATCAGGAGGAAAATGTGCCACAATCGAAAAATGAAGATAATGCAGAGGAAGATGATGAGGAGGAGGAGGATGACGACGATGATGAGGATGATAATGAAGAAGAAGTTGGATTAGATTATCTGTATCAGAATGATATAAAAGTGAGCAACTTTGTGTTTAATCACATTCAGAAAATATTTTTGATAGTTGTTTTAGTAACTCATTATTTACACTAATCGTCTCCCGAGGCTTTTGTTATAAACAATCCAATAAAATAAAAGGTACTTCGTAGTATGTGTACCAGGTTAGCGTTAGGCAATAATTTTATTTCAATTTTCCTTATTTTAGTTCTATTACGAGTTCGGGGACTGTTTGTATCACCCATGTGAATATACCCCCTGTCCATAGGCTTCAGTCCTTTTACATAACTTGATGTGAAGTAGACGAACAAAATTAGTTACCTCCGTATTGGTACACACACTTATGGAGCGCCAAATAAAAATTGACGCCAGACTCCAAATTTGTAAAATAATCTCTAGGAAAGGAAGTTTTAATAAAAATTTTAGCGATTGCAAGCCTTCTTCAATAGAGTGGTAAGAACGCTTGGTAAACTTGATCTTTTCGAGTTTCTCTATAAAATCATGACTTCCTTCATCGTTATTGAAAGACTGAAATTCTGACTTTCTCTTCTCTTTTATTTTTCGTTATTGTCAATTTTGCTAAAAATGAAGCATTCTCTCATTAAATTTCTCAGGATGATGAAGAAGAGGAAGATGATGATTATAATGAAAATGAAGTTGAGGAAGAAGATGATGATGAAGATGCCGATATTGACTTTGATGAATCTAGAGAAGGTTTGTAAAGTTTAAAATGAAAATTCTGAACGTTTCTGTAATTCAGTTGAAACGAAATACTGTATGAAATTCATGCATTCTGTTGTTTTTTTTGGTCCTCCAGTTTGATACTATTTATTAGTTTTAAAAGAATGCACAGTTATATTTTAATGGAAAATGATTTTCTCTCCAGGATATCTCAATCGTCAAGCATAATTTTGGATTATCAAAGTCACAATTTCACCGGCGCTTCCGAAGTCTGTGCACCAAGATGGCGCACAACCTGAATCCTAACCTGGTACAACTACTATGTTCAGGTTGTGCGCCATCTTGGTACACATACTTCTGGAGGTCCATTTCACCTGAATGCATTTCATTTTACTAAGCAAGGGGTTAAATAATACTTTTTTGGCTGCCCCTATAACCTTTTTGTACACTGTAAAAGAGGATTCTCCACAGTTCCAATGACGATGTCAATAATTTTGTCTAATCTTATGCAATCTGTTCTTTTATTTTCAGTTTCAGTGGTAGCCACTCCCCCTCCCCGCGGCGCGAAAAGGAAACGAGAGTCCGAAGATGAAAAGAACATACCAGAGAAAGCTGCCAAAGGTGACGCGTGACCCATCTTATAAATAAAACTGAAACGCGTTGACTCGACCGCCGGATCAAGATATACCCCACGGATCAAACTTAAAGGCTTGTCTGAATTCAAATCTTTCGGGCCACAATGTTGCAAATGGTGGCGCAATGGTGCAAACTCAGATATACTCGAAATGGAACCCACTTTTCATTCAATTTCATACTTGTCTTAAGAAAGAACATATTGGTAATCCACAATCCAGTTTTTTTTGTAACTGTACTGATATCAGCACTGCCCTGAATACTGTAGCTAAGCCGTTTCCTTTCTTTTTTTTTCATTTTCAAGTTTTATAATTGTGACATAATGCTGTTAAGATTATAAAGATCGCCAGTTCATTTCGTTCTCTGCAACGTAAAATTGAAAACACATAATGTGAACATGGGCACCACGACGGGTGCTAAACTCAAGGTTTTTCTGAAATACGAAATAGTAAACTTTAATGCAGCCTGGAATGCTAAATTGTATTGATGTGATTTTTTGTTGATTAAATTTTTTTCTTTCGAATTGCCGCAACATGTCCTCACCAGAAAATGTTCATGTCTCCTAAATTACTTCCTGATAAATATATTGTTGGCTTGTTAGACCCTTCCTATCTGCCGGTTTCATGTAGGTTACGATCATATGGAACAGTGGTTGAGATTTAAATTACATATATGTTTGCATATGCCTCTATTTGATCTTCATCAAAAGAAATCAACAGTAGTAACGGTCTCCTTTTCTCTGCCATTTTGTGGTGATAAATAGGTAGTTACTTCCCACTGTTTCATCATTTACTTGAAGGTGTGTCGAAAATGGTCCTGTGGTCCAATTGTATGAATCGTAACCTTCTGCAAAGTATTATATCTATCCTAACCCACAACATAACATGATTTCCCTTTTCATATAAATACTCAGATCTTCTGCCAAAGTATTAAATCAATTCTAACATGAATTTCACTTCATGTGCTTGCTTTCAATCCACTTTCCCCGCAATATAAATATATCATAACTCAAAACAGTGAGACAAGTGTGGTAAAGAGGGAACCAGTGGGACACCGCATTTTTTTTCGAAACCCTGTTTAATTGAATTTATATCCTATAACCACTTCTATTGAATCAGAAGCAGGAACTTCCTTGTTGATCTCGTACTCCCTACCGATGACTAGCACATTGTATCAGGATATTTTCTAGCTGGTTTGTTTATCATCTGTCTATTCCAGTGCGTTTCTTCTTCTTTTTTTGGAATTCTTTAATATACATCGTCGTTCTTCTTGTTTATTATATATAATTGTAATTTTGTTTCGCTGTGAGTAGGTGACTGGTAGACAAGAGTTATGCTTAGGAATACACTTGTCATCGCGCCGCTGCTTACAGTGCATTTGGGAATAACCACCGCCAATTTATTGGTAATCACGATAAAAACCGGATAGGTGTGTAGCCAGCAATTTTCAAAGGGGACGTTCTGAAATTGGCGCTCCCGTGGTGTGTGTACCAAGGTGGCGCACAACCTGATAACCCTAACGTGGTACACATACTATGTTCAGGTTGTGCGTCATCTTGGTACACATTACGGAAGCACCCTGAAATTTGTAATTGCCAAGTTGGACTGTAACAGCTAGGTGGTCTGGTCGGAGGCCGCAAAACGCGAGTTTTCAAGAGAATTGATGTTCTAAAAAGCGTTTCAAGCTACGGAAAATTTCTATGTGTGATACAGAATGTTTTTAGAAAGCGAAACTGAATGTCAGGATTCGCCAGGAACAAGGGCTTCGACTAGAAATTGCGGACTGAATAAATCGCCTTATTCGGTCACAATCACTTCGCTTCTACTTTACGGCATCCTGAGACGAGCCATAAAGTTTTATGCGCTTAATCGCGCCTATTAGTCGTCATTTTTTTCTTTCACATTCCAAAAGTGGGTGGGAGTCGACCCCCTGCGCTTGCCCATTCCACCTCTTGTTTGCATGTTCTGGTTTGAATCCCGTGACTCCGTGAGGGATAACTGTGTGCGCGAGGATTGATAAACTTTTCGTCGTCATAGATCTGATAAGAGTTGGTTGCCTGGATAAACACACTTTTTGTGGCACATATAGCTATAAATTTTAATTCGTAGCGGAATGGATAGTATTATGTTTCGTATCGGGAATTTATAGAAGCACTCGTAACATAAATCACGTTAACACTAAACTGGATTATCGGAAAAACATGATGAGACTAAAATCCGTTGAATAAGCTCAACTACATTCATCGAACCGGATCGCTAACTACTTGAGAGTCGCATTCACTTATTTTAGGACTCGATATCGAGTACACGTCCTTTTGTCGAGTCATTATTCAATGATGCTTTTAGAAAGAAACGTATTCATAAAATACGTACAGTATATACAAACAACATTTAGTTAAAAATATGTGGTCTTCGACTAATTACTAGGGCTGGGCATTTCGAATCAAATCGAATAGTAAATTATTCGAATCGGTTCAGACTGGAATTTCGAATCGCCGCCATCTTGTTTTTATCTTTCCGCTAATGGTCGAGGTGTATTCCCCTATTTTTTTTTCATTGAAGTCATATTTTTTCAACGAAATTCTAACATATGACTATTTTCTGTAGTGAGTTATTGATAAAACGTGTTTGTTATTCTGTGTGAACGCTCAGTAATCTATCTGAGTGATTTATTCTATGTCTTCAGTAATTCATTTGTTGAGAGGACCAATTACTATGATAAAGTCGCTTACAATTTTATATTTTCAAGTATTCGAGATTCGATTCGAAAAAAATATTCGATTCGATTCTGAAACCACAAGGTATTCGAAAATGCCCAGCCCTACTAATTACTCGGATTGTAGTTAATAGGTTATTATAGTCTCGATTTATCCAACAAATAAAACTAATTGTTCGGCAGCGTAGTTTAAGAGACTCCACATATTTTCGGCCATTTTCTGACCAGAAAGAATCCCCCGATGCATCCAAGTATAGAAATGATGGTCATTGACAACATTGCTTCTCTTTTGATTTTGTTCATGATCGGATCAGTGGCAAGATATTCGGCCACAATATCAGCGCCTTTGTTCTTGTGAGGAAACGGCACGTCTGGTACAGGAACGCCCAAAAATTCGCATAAAGGTTCCCATCCCTGATTATAATTGTAAACCAGAAGCTTTTCGGGAGGTGCGTTCTGAAAAAAAATCAAATAAGTTTGATGCTGATATGTCAGTGCATTTAGGTTATGGCCACGAAGAAAGATGTATTGTTTCATGGACAAATTTGGCTGTCGTGTTTCCATATATATATATATATATTGTCAGGAAGTAATGCATATTGCGAATAGTGTTTGTCGTCGACTGCGTCGCTATCTTGTTTAGAATCCATGTTTAAATTGACTCTAGGATCAAAAAAATCGGAAACATAAGAAAGAAAAACAAACTTGTGTAAAGAGAGGGGAATTACACGACGCACGAAGTTCACAAACCCTCGAATTACGCAGCTAAGTCAAGCGTGTGTTTACCTGGAGTACGTATGCGTTATGCATTCTAAATTTCAATTTGGAGAGTTGTTCATTGAGAGCAAATCGTTTAAAGGGTTTCCAGAGCAATGAATCTTTTATACCCAATGCCTGAAGACCTGAAAAATATCAATTTGATTTACAGTAATCATATCCAAGAGATAACACTAAGGGAAGTAGTTTAATTTGAGGAGTTCCTATCAGCAAACGTTAAGTTACCGTCATTTCAAAACGATTTTCACGGTACAGTAATATGTTTGCAACCGCAAAGCTGAAAGAAGTAATAAGAATGTTTTTGTAATTTTTTACCTATTATAGAACCAAGGAGAATCTTAAATGACAAACGACCAGTCGGTGATAGAATTGATAATATTTTCAGAGCCCAGCTGGATTCATTTGATCTCATCTGCTTGACTAAACTTCTGTACCATGACTCTTCATCTCTGGTGGTCAAAATGATCTGCAAATATTAACATTACAGGTTACCTAACCATTTCGAATTTTGAATATATTAATGCCAGTGCAGGTTCATGAAGCATGAGTATATATATGAAACGCTGAATGATATAAATATCTTTCTTTCAATATATACAGCTTATGATAAAGAATTTGAGGTGGCATTATGACGTGCCACCATATGTAGTCTACTTTGTTCCTCAGTTAAAACCAGGTAACATAGATTAGTACCAATGTTCAATTGGTACTTCCGTAGTATGTGTACCAGGTTAGAGCTAGGCCATAATTTTATTCCTATTTTCCTTATTTTAGTTCTATTACGAGTTTGGGGATTGTCTGTGTTAGCCAAGTGAATATACCCCCTGTCCATAGATTTCAGTCCTTCACACAACTTGATGTAGAGTGGACGAACAAAATTAGTTACCTTCATATTGGTAAACACACTTCTTGAGCGCCGAACAATGTTTTAGGAGTTTTACACTCACCCTAACATAGACCTCACACTACAGTACTAGGTTGCGGTAGATCTCACGCTATGGTTTGGTAGACCCCATGCTATATAGTGGTACCGAATTTTATTAAAATGATATGTATTGTGAATCAAGGCAATCTTTTCATCAGATAAAAAAGAAATTGGGATCTTTTGTAGGAAGCCCCCTCCACTATAGCAAAATTGTGAGATTTGAGGAAAAACTCCCGTGCGATTGCGCTCCCCACGTTCTAAGCAATTGCGCAGTATAGTAGAAAAAGCCACCGGCATTGATAAAAAATGTGAGATTTGACAAAACACCACCGTCTATACATATGTATCTACACACAATATGACAGGGCTAAATTATCACCAAAAAGGTAGTAGCTTCCATCTTAATTCTAAATTACAGAAATACTGAAAATCATTGTTAGATTACCTTTGCTTCCGGAAAAGCTTTGTGAATTTCTTCCCAGAAGTAGCACGGTGGCATGTCGGAAACCGCGTCTACGTTTTCGTACATTCTTTTAAAATCTTCAGTGGTCCATCCATCTCTAAAAATCTTTACCCAGTCTTTGCCCAAAATTGTAGTGTTTTCCATAAAATCGTATACACTGAATCCCAATATTCGCAAAGCCGCAGTGATTGTCTTGGTCCCCGTTTTGGGGTATCCAGCATATATCACCTTCATTTTGATGACTGATATCTGCAATGCTTTGCAACTATGATCACTCATATATATATATATATATATATACTAATCTTGCTATTGATTGAGTGCCAAGTTAATCTTCAACCAAACAATACCAATGTTTAAGTAACCCCCAGTGTCAACAATGTTACAGGTCGATACTGCAGACTAGCTGAAGCAAATAACCGAAGCCTTTTTATAGACCGTGTGTTACCTTGTTAGTAATAAATGGTAGCCTACGTCTTAAAATACTTGATGTGGAACGAAATCTACACGGGTGCCAAATTCAAATCAATGAGCTTACCCTATTTCTCACTGCGGTAAATATTTGGTTAATGCATTTGAAGTTTTGTTTGCGTGGCTGTTCGATTCATTTTCTGTAATGGCCGTACTCCGACAATTTCGATAGCCGTGCTCTTATACAGTATCAATATGAATACAGGAGATTTTATAATTATATTAGTTTGTGATTCTAATCTTTTCTAACACCCGCTAACTAATCTATAAACATTTTATTTACTCCTAATCGCATTAAAACGATTTGAATTGAACAAACTTATGGACATCGACATTTTATAAAATATCCGTTGTTTTGCTTCTATTGACACTAGCATTTGAGAGATCCATCAAGTAGCTTTAAACACGCAATCCCCCATCTTGTCGTACTTCACCTTGCATTTCTCATGACAAGCCGAATGAGGTTGAAAGCTATGAACAAAAAGAATCTCCATGTCCATCAGCCGGGACCATTCTTATAGCGGCGATGCAGAAGCGTGTGTACCAATATGGAGGTAACTAATTTTTTTCGCCTACTTTCCATCAAGTTGTGTAAAGGGACTGAAGCCTATGAGCAGAAGGATATTCACTTGGCTATCACAGACAGTCCCCAAACTCGTAATAGAACTGGAATTACCCATTAAACCAGCGTTTGCAATAACTTGGGGGGCGCTGGATGTTAAACTGGGCAATTGGGGGGCGCTGACATCAATACGGGAACTCAAAAGAAGTGTGATAGTTTATGTAATTTACTCCTATGTTTTGGTTCAAAATAGTTTGCTTGTGATTTCGGTGTTGGAAATTTCTCGCTTAACGTAGAACAGATATTATGACTTTTTTCAGATCCGTTTTGTCTCATAATAATACTAGTCTAGCGCATACGGCATACGCTTCCTTCACCATGCACTGCAAGTTTTGTTGTAGGCTACTGTTTTGAATAACAGCTTCATTTTACTATCGTGTTCTATAGTGTTTCGAAGCGGCAGTGTAGGTACAACATCCTTCATATTATAATTTTGGTTTTGTTAAGAGCAACACGTGAGAGCTGGGCATCTGATTGACCTGACGCACGCCAAATAGGACCATCTCCATGTTGCGACTTAACAGATTCATTCATATTTCTTGAGTCATTGAATAATAAGGCTACATAAGTAATACATAAATTGGCAACTTCTACAAAAATAAAGTAATTATTCATTTTTGTCTACACTTGAACTAATGTTTGTGTATGTTTGTACCCGAAATTGTCGGAAAATCTAGGACGTTTTGCACAAAAATATGTTGTTCCTAGAATATATATGTTCCAAATGCCCTCATCGGTATTGAAGAAAGAATTTCATTCTTTTTGCAACATTGTCAATCACTCTTCTTTGGGCATTTATTTTATTTTATTTCTGCGATTGCAGCCTTGAGTTCACTACTCGTTTGAGGATTGTCCTGATACAAAGGTCCCTCGAACACCCTACATATCAAAAGGTTTCAATTCGATAATTGGGGTGCCCACTGGATGTCATTGCTGTCTTTTCTCTCAGGAAAGCAAGCGTCTGATTTTATGTATGGGGCGTCGCCTCGTTATGCTGGAACCACTGCTGGTCACCTCTATCAATCCCTCACGTGATGTCCAGATTTTTCTTGGCACAACTACGTAATGTTCTGTATTCACCGTTTGAACTCTTTCATTTCCATGCCCTGCGCTTCAGCAGAAAACTAAGTGGTTGAAAATTTTGCAAAACTTCTGAGAAAATCATACGCAAACAGAAGTTCAAGCGCAAATAAATAATTTTTTTGAAGATAGTTAAGAAATTTTTGATTTTCATTTTCTAGATAACCCCGAACTTTTAGAAGCGAACATGCACCACTATCATTGGGTTTATAGTTCAGTCGTTCAGTATTCCATCTTTTTGGAAACACAATCAAATTAAAATATCCTCGCCTGTGAGATCGGGTTAAATATTTTTTTCTTGCTCTTGCCAGCTCATTATTGGTAGAGCGTGTATTTAGTGCAGTGACCGCACTTTTACATATCAAGAGAGATTTCCTCGACAGTGTCATACGAGGAGACTCAAGACTTGTTTTTGACTGAAATGAAGCCAGATATTATCAATCTAGTGGCATTTCACTAGGCTCAATCTTCACATTATAGCCTACTAATAATAAATGAAGAAAAGTTGCTTAACTAAACTTTTTTTTGTCAGGGGGGCGTTTACTAGTTAAAAAGTCATCCAGGGGGGCGCTGGCAGAAAAAAGTTTGGGAAACACTGCATTAAACAATATAAGCACGTGCTTAGGGCACCAAGCAAACAGGGGCACCACAGAAATTTTCATAGCAGGTTTTTTAATGGTGTTTGTTAAAATATTACGAGTTCGTCAGACTTCAGAATGTTCGCTTATTTTTTCTCTTTGAGTATCATATTAACCTTCTTTATTAAAAATAAACACTGAAGCTTTTTTATTAGACACCGCATTGGATATCGCACTATGTGGCGGTTTCGCTATCACATTTCAACGATCTAGTGGTCAGCGAAGTCGGGAGTTTGTTGATGAGGTTGACCAAGGTGGTCCACACCCTGATATTTGTTAAAATCGCGTAATTTCAATGCTGTATTTATAAACGTCAAGACGATATCAATATGGGAATGGCGTCCTGTGAGCTGTGATCGGTACAAGGAGAATGAATTGTCGTGTGCAGATAGGACCAAGCCGGTTAGATGAGTCACGCTTCTCATCTCAACTTGCACCTTAAGCTCGCGACAAGTCTTATGTTAAGAGACGTTTGAGGCCTTTATTACAGTAAAATCACTCCTCCGTTTTCAAACGTGAGCCATGTGACAGTAGTGACAAAACGCAGAGTTGATTTAGCGAACAAATCATTTTTTTCACCTAGGTCCCGAAATCCCAACTTAGACGGACTTGGTTGTTATTTGACTATAGCACTAGGCCTTCTCACGCTGCAAGCTTTTAAATTACTCAACAATTCGTAATAAAATGAGTGTCACAAGAAAGGTGACAGAGTAAAACTGAGAGGAAACGTATTCTTCCTTGCCCACCACAACGGTAAACCACAGTGTCTGGTTTGATTTGACAAAACCAAACACAATATGCGAAAATACAACGGTAATTCTCGGTAATTAATTTAAAAATAACTAAACGCTTCATATATCTTCTTTAAAAGAGCACCACCCATGCAACATAATAATAGTCTTAAATTTAAAGTGAGTAAATTCGCGGTATTCCGATCACTTTTCGGTTTTCTTCGACTGCGGACGGCGAGACCTTCTTAAAAGATTTTGCGGTCCTGCAGCTTCGCAAGCTTGGATCACCATGACGTAGTCGTAGACTATTAGGTAACGGTAAAATTTTAAACGACAGCTGTGACTTGAATCCTTTGGTATTTCGAATCACGTTGAAACTGTATGCATTAACCTTCATCGTCACACTTCCTCAGGATTGGAGCTCAACCGATATATCATCCCTATATTGCGTGTTTGCCGATATATCATATGGGCAGTAAATGGCTCATATATATCGGTTATAGATAACAGTTAAAAAACCTAATGTTCGTAAATAGTTGTTTTATTCACAATTGATCTGCTAGGCGTTGCGTCTTCTCTCAACTTCCACACCCGTGAGTATCAATAATTCACTGGTCAGCTGCGCCCGTGCCCGTTTTGTAACCTGTAATCGCATGGAAGGACGCGGCTCGCTCTTCAAATAAACCGTAATATCGTATATCCTCTTGAGAATCTTTTCCACCACTTAAAGTCTTGATGAGTATGACTGAAGTTAACTTTTCAGTGGCTAGTTTCTTATTCCACAATAAATTTAGGCTTGCACGTAATTTACGGATTTACGGAATTACGTAATTATTTTGAGTTACGGAAGGGAAGTTACGAATTCCGTAAAGTCGTAATTATTGCATTGAAACGAGCTTTCTTCAAAGCAGTCAATTTCGTCGATTGCGAAAAATGAAAGCTCAACAAGTAGAAGTTAGAGTTCCGGTATTCGCAGCCGTTTTTCTCTCTCTTGTTACGTAGGTGAAGGAGGGCATGACGCGTTGCCATTCACTAACCTATTATCAACTTCTCTGGCATGGCCAATGTAAATTATTAACGTAGTTAAGGGGGAAGAACTGAGTAGGGCCGTTTGACGCCAACACACCTGGTTTTAACTTCTCCCGTAACTTAACCGTAGATAAGAGATAGAATTGCGTTGAGACCGATTGACGCTAACACACCTGGTTTTAACTTCTCCCGTAACTTAACCGTAGGTAGGGGATAGAATTGCGTTAAGACGTTTGACGCCAACACACCTGGTTTTAACTTCTCCCGTAACTTAACCGTAGATAAGGGATAGAATTGCGTTGAGACCGATTGACGCCAACACACCTGGTTTCAACTTCCCTCGCATCTTATCTAGCATGGCCATGGCCAATGTACATAATAACCGTAGATAGGGGGGAGAATTGTGTTAAGACCGATGGACGCTAACACGCCCGGTTTCAACTTCTTCGGGTGAAATGACTAATGAACGCAGGAGATCAATCTTTCAAACATGGTCTATCAAACATTTGTATCCATTTTATTTATTATTTACTTGTTCCAGTTTTCCGTTACTTATGGTATATATGTTCCGTTTCTATTTCATTTTATTTTATAGTCACGCGTTTAAATAGTGGGAATTCCCCACCAAGTGTGGATTAGCAATGCTTAACCATTCTTTAATGTTAATATCAACACTTGATATATGAACATGGAATATCATACTGTTTTTGGCTGTTTTATTTCATACTTAGGGTATAAACAGGAAAATATCCATAACCTTTCAACACGACGATTTTGTGAAATTTAACGAAGAGCTTTCGCGACGAATTGGAACCAAATAAGCCAAAAGAGCGATTGATCACTCGCGCCAATACCTCGCCGTGATAATTAATGTCGCGCTTATCAAATAGCAATATGACGACAAAAGAGAGATTGCGTAATGAACCAACGCAACTTCGTCTTCTCGGCATCGGTAAAGCGATTGAGACGGCAGAGAAACAGCAAAACGACGGATTCCTCGCGGACCGCAAAAAAATTTAACTGCTATCATATATAATCAAATATGAGCCAGTGTGTTTATTCTGTGCGAGATCCATTTTCTATTACAAAATCTTGATGTTCTGTTAACGGTTTTATCGTTATATATCAGTCCGGACTTGGCCTTGCGCATGATGTTTTTCACAATTCCTCTCAATATTTCTGCCATGTATGATTAACTGTCTTACCAAATGCGGCAACTTATTTTGATTTATCGTCTACTTGAATACCACCGGCACTCGACCAAACTTGTGTCAATCTTGGCCGATAGGATCGCCGACTTGAGTTAGCAAATTAATGTCGTGAGTGTAAAATAAATGTCACAAAATGCATTGTTTTGCGATATAACTTTTGTATTTTCGGAGAAGGCATATCATATAAGTTCGATATTTAAACTATACTCAAATAAATAATATTTAATCTAAATTTATCGCAAATAATGTTTTAAACATTCAGTCCGCGAAATGATTAAATATAAAATGAAGCATGGTAATCGGAATATCGTCAATAAGTCGACATCAATAATTATTATTATAAAATGCTAACAAGGCAGTAATGTCGGATAATGCAGAAGACGCTGCAAAAACAAGTCTTCGTCGCGAGGAAATCGCAAGTATAATCAAATGAGTGAATACGCTCGTCGTTGGTTAATAAATTAGAAACCCCCTAATTTTTATTCAGTACTAAGGTGGTTTTAAAAAACTATCGTTTCCATAAATAACCGTATACCAGTGTCGGTAATGATAAAATAAAATTGATCGCATAAAAATGGGACGGTTAATTTGCGAAGGTGATAAAGGAAATCAAAGCTAACACAAAAGATAAAAATCAGAATAAAATTAATTTGAATTCACTCCTTGATATTTGTCTTTAACATCTGCCGATGGCGTGTAGTACTGCCAAGAATATGAAAACCCAACTTCAATGTCCCATTCGGAAAAGAAGTGGATTCAATTGGTTGTTATGATAGGTTTAAATGCGTGGAAAAATATCACAATTACGGGGTCATTACGTAATTGATTTTGCCGTAATTACGGAATTGATTTTTGTCAATTACGTGCAAGCCTTTATTTCCACTCTCATTATTTTGCGGTGAAAAGCAACAAATGATCCACTTTGTTTTCTTAACCTCTCAGAAGAATTAAAAGTTTAGATAACTGGGAAGAAAAGTACGCCGCGTGGTAATTGTGAATTAGAAGCGTTTAGAGACAGTAGCTTAGAAATGAAGTAGCCAGATAGAAACTGTAATGTCATTTCCTGCGCCCATTATGTTGGTTATTATCGGAAATAGCACTTTGGTAGGACAAGAAAATGCTATTCCTTCAAAGTTGTCCATGTAATTCCCACAGTCTGCCCTTCCGTGTAACTAAGTTTTGATAAAAAAAAAACATGAAAAAGTGGTTCGCCTTTCTTTGTAAAGTAAGTATACTGAATATATTAGAATAGAACCCGATGGTTATTATTATCCATTAATTGTTCAAATTCATCATCATGAAATCCATTATGCGCCAAAGGTTTTAGTTATTAAATTACGTATATATTTAGGTCAAAAGCCGTCAACGCGGTCTGTACGACGGAACAACATCGTTCACTTATTGTGCATTATAAAGCATCGATATGTTTTACATCCATGTAAGAATTTGCGATGGGGTCGTTATTTCAAAGTGGGTTAAGTATTGGGTTGCGGTACATTAAAGATCGAGACAGCTGATTTAAATGGAACCTTGAATACCCGACCGGCTGTTTGAGCTTATCGCCACGCTTTCAGGAAACCGAGTCGTCTATATTTACATTATTTGTTGGAAATGAGTCGCTTTGGTGTGAATTCGCGCGCGCATACTTCGTTTGAATTCGCAAGACGAGGCCGCTCGTCTTATCGAAATAACTCTTTCAATAGAATAACTCGTGTAGTAAATGCGCAACGACAAATAAAATCATTCAGACAATTGGTCACAGTACAATTGAAGATAAAGTTTCATTCGTCCAATTTGTAACGCTTAGCTATTTGGATTTAGCTGTCGGCTCGGTAAGTGAAGGTGGATATTTAGCGTTTGGAAAGTGTCGTCGTGATGGTTTGGATATTATTAGCTGTACGGCAGGCCAATATACTCTTAATATGGTATAGCTGGAGGTAGATTATTGTGTAAAATATAGGAATATCTCTCCTGTTTTATTTCATTAATTCGGTGAAATAAAAAAAATTGATATTTTGTATGTACCATGGCTATATCATCAACTCATTGACCAAGCGCAGTAAATGACAGGTGAGAGCTTCGAACCTTTCGCCAGAGCAATATCCCTCTACCAATTGTGCCCTAAGCAGGTTATCATGTGAATTAATAATCGGAATGTTGTCAGAAACACACCCATCCTAGTCGGTTATCGGTCACCGGGCATTTAAATCTTTGTGTGTTTTGAGCTATTTTTTTTATCATTACATGATCTTTCGTTCAACAAATCGATTTATCTCACTACGATTTATGCTAGCTACATAGCTTTTATGTTGGTAAATATTTATCTTGGTACGAACAAGGAGCCTGTGGCCATAATATATACATATGCTGTTAATACCTTAGCGTGTTTATCGGCCCATCTTCAAGTGTGTATTTTATGAATACTGTATATATGCTATTCATATGTTAGCGTGGTTAAGGGCTCGTGTTCAAATGTATATTTTAGGCATATCTAAGCATACGTGCTCAAAGTAACAGCGTGGTGTAGCCGTGTTTCAAATATTGTTGTTTTCAATTTTGCACAGGTGTAAACATTATACTATATAGCTACCTACATTTTGCATTACCGATGAAATTTAAGGAGCTAATATGCGCGATATACTTGGCATCGATTTTCTTCAGTCATTCAGGTACGTTATCTTATCGTCATCCCACCTAAGCGCGCTTTAGGCAATTTGCGGCTTGCCATACTTTCATTCCCACGTTATTACGCGCCATTACAATATTATATTGTTTAGTCAACCTGAGATATCTTGTATTCTATATTATGGCGGTTCACGGCTGGATAACGCTGTGTGGTAAATACAATTGTGATGGAGTGCTTTTTGTAGCAAGTATATATATTTTTAAAGATCATTGCCTCAAAATCCATCACACTAATTGCCTTTGACGCCATACATGCCTTTAAGATTCATAAAAGGCTAATTATAATTTATGACGTATTAACTTAAAATTAAAAAAGTTACAAGCAGTTTTTTATTTTACCCATATTAATACGGATTTTGATGAAAATTCATATTATGGACGTTTTTTGAGGATTTTATTCATTTTTATTTTGGTGTAAATGTGACATAATCATCACGACAACGTTTTGATCTGGCTTATTGAAAAATTCCGCCCTCTACCAATGTACCAAGCATATCTTTGCACAAATTCATATAAAATTTCGACAGCGGGGTAAAAATATAGTTTGCAAGTCTGCCCTCAAGATATGAGCAACCGATTGTCAATTTACAACTGGGACCCGAGAAATGGTTGTCTTTATTTTTCAAAAGTCGGCAATGTCAGCCAAAAAATGAAATCAAGAAACAAATTCAGATATTCCCTCTGAACTAAAATTATTACTATGAGACTCGCCCTTCTTGCACCTGATATTTAGAAGAATATGTACAAGCTCGAATCGACTTGTTTTAGGAAATTCCCTTACAGATTACTCTTATTAAACCTTAGATCTGAAATCGTTGACGAAGAGGACATCGTCGACATTTTTGACTCGTGTAAATTAGGGAATTAGCACAAAACTAAATGTTTGGCTGTAAAGCACAGCACTAATATTTTTAAAAAATTAACTTTATTTTCGAGTAAATGTTTGCAAAATCGCCCCCAATAAAATATGAAAAGAATATTTTGGATAAATCAAAATTCTTTCGAATAAAAATAGATAATCATATCATATTCAAAGCCAACCGTGAATAAAACCAAATTTACGAATGAAAAATATTACTTTGTTTTTTAAATTGGCATCGTCAATATTGATGATTATTTGATGATGAATGATTGGGAAAATTTGTTTTGTATAATCGTTTGATGCGGCTTTCAATCATCTTCTGATAACTAAAATTGGATCAAATCAGTTGCCAACCTTTTCAATACAATATTTTTTGTATAATTCCAAAGTTTTAGAGGGATATGTTTCAGCTCATTTTACGAGCAAGGCTATCAAGTGACCATTGATACCTTGTGAGCTCATATTCATCGTTTGCTATATATAAAAAGGTGAATATTAGTCACTCAAACTGCGTATGTTTGAATTAAATGATGTTAGGTAATAATGACATTCAAACGTCCGTGAAGTCGTAACCTAACCACTTATTGCTGCAGTAGACAGACCATCTGATAACAATCAATCATTATTGAGATAAGAAGCAATGAATAATTATGTTGGTTGACTCCTTCCTTTAAACATTTTTTGTAAACTGATAAGTTATTTTGGTGGCAGTATGACATCGGATATGCTATGTGATATACACGAACTCTCCAAAGCATAGAGACTGCCTGAATTTCAAACTGGAATTGTTTTCAGAATCTATTTTTTGTATTGTTGCTTCCTTTTTCTGCTTGTTTAAAATTCCCCTGTATACTGTAAATCGCACACGTCTAGGTATCAGCAGTGGGTTAGAGGCAGTCTCAAATTTAACAAAGTATTTTCCTCTTGATCATTATCAGATCACCCGAAAATTATGTCAATTATAATTAGATAACTCAGAAGAAATATTGCCAGAATATTTCCGATCGCTATTTTATTCATTAAAATTATCTATTTCAGTTGCGGATGAATACTTTGAACTATTTGCCGGGACAAATGTATGGGCCAGAACATCATTTAGAATTCGTCGGTTTGTTTCAGTAGAAGATTGTGCCCGAAGATGCATTCAGACATACGGCTGCACTTCCTTTGTTTACAGCAGAGGCACACGATTTTGCTACGGCCGCAAGAACGTCAGTAACAAGCATCGACGTCATTGGCATAGAAACAGAAGATATGATTTCTATAATCGTCTGACAGGTTTGTTGAAAACATCATTTTGAACAGATAAGACACCTCAGGAAGCTAATAAATATGACAGTTTTGGTAGTAAAGTGGAAACCCGATCCAAAATAGCCCAGAGGCACAATTTTTATAATCCAAATTTACATAATCTATAATGTTTGAATATAATGTGATAAATCTAATCCATGTCATGCTTGATACTTCATCGTCGAATATTGCATGGATATTTGCTCGAGTTATCTGAGTATTATTTGTAGTGAATTTGTGTTTGTATAAAATTGCAAGGGGGCTTTCTACATTAGGCATGGACGTCCAATTAAATGACGGTCATATTTATTTGAAATCATTTAATGGACTTTATACTAGGGGTGATGGTCAAAGTAGTTGACTTGCTTACATTGGATTCAACTCCATTTTATTATCACGATCGCATTGCTTGCATAGTCCTAAAGACAGAATACTGAAAATATGTTTGTTATTTTTGTTTATATCGAGTACTATTCTGCATTAACATCGTTACTGTATTTATAGGAAGCGATCGTGAGCAGATTGAAAATGTTATCCCTGATACTGGAGAAACACAACTAATTTTTGTAAGACGGCAGCAGGCTTTCCAAAGGTATTCCTATTTACCATTGTATATCTGAAGTTGTTTAATTGAAATTTTAGTGGATTTCGCAATGTCGGTTGGAATGGAACTCAACTCGATTTGGCAAACCATTTAAGCATTCAGTTTGAACGAGGTTCGTTACGTAATATTGATTTTACTCTGATCTCTGAAGGAACCAAACATAAACCCCCCATCATAGAGTATCATACATATATGGTTTTCGTAAACGTGGAGTGTACTGAGTTGTTTTGTTCACTGTTTGAATGGCGTCTCTTCAAGTGCATACCAACTGCTTTTGTATTTTTACTGAATTATGTAAATCCTCTCCTTGTAGCAAACGCAAATATATATTTACAAAAGTGAAACAAAACTTTCGTGAATCGATTCTCAATGTGTTTCCATTTAAAATTTTAGATTATACCGATACTAACCATTTATCTTTCACGATGCAGTGACCCCAGCTTTAGGGCACCAGCTCAAGTACAACTTTTCAGCGTACTCGAAGATGTTAACAATTTTGAAACTCGCTATGTTCCAACAAACCGACCCATTCCCACAACAACTACAAGACGTATTGAACCAACAACGACGACCAGACAGTACAGGCCAAGGCGACCGCGTCCTTCGATTGAGACTACAACCACAAGACGGCCACGACCAACAGTTGCTCGTTCTCGCACGCGACCGACTCCTCGCCTTCGTACACGACCGACAAAGGTAGTCATCAGAACGCGACCGACTACTGAATACATCCGTATCCCTCCCACTGTAACGAGTCGTCGCAGAACGTATCCTACTACCACCAGACAGACGACAACAACGACAGAGCGAACCCCTCCAGATGTACGGACCCCTGGTAAGTATATTTATGCAGTGTTTGGCCGAAGTCTTGAGTCAAGTCGAGTCACGTGTTATCCGAGTCTTCGATTCCTTTGCAATATCCAAATATTTTATTTAGGAAACTAACATTCCTTGATTTATATTTCTGTTTTACTGCATACGTTTTGTAAAAACGACTGCAAAAAAGTGCGTTTGATTTACGCTGGGCTACGTGCTTGATTTACTTATATATATACCTATATAATATCGAGCAAAATAAATATTTCTATTTTAAAAGCATTTCATAACCTCCACCAGACAAATGTTAGGTTAATTTTCATCTAGATTGTAACTTTCAGAAGAATGAAAAACGAATGACATTTAACACCGTGATGATGATAGGTTTGGGTTAGGGTTGCATCTTTCTATACGAGCAGGTCCCGAGAGACGCGATAGACCTCACGATTTTAGTAACACCCAATTCAAATTTCCGATTTTTTTTTTGCTTTTAATATCAAACCAAATCCATCATTTTTGTTTCGACTCAATCATTCCCCCTTTGTTTAATGTACATAATTTTATCTTAATACAGAACTGATTTGCATTGACAAACCTATTGGATTAGAAGACGGAACCTTTCCAATGAATAGAGTATCTGCATCATCATCCTATTGGAGATTTAAACCGAGCAACTCAGCATTAAATTCTGGTAATGGATGGATGGCATCGACAACAAACATTGGAGAGTATCTAGAGGTTTGAGCAAGTTTAATTAGTTTGTAATTCTTGCTCAATCATAAGGTTCATAAATCACTTGCAATCTTGCGTTAGTCTCTTCTTTTGAAGCAACTCGTTGTTCACTAAATATAGCCTCTTATCAGGGGCGGATTAAGCTCCTTTGGTGCCCTAAGCACTGAAGACTTTGGTGCCCCCTCGTGTGTAATTTATTTATAAAAACAATAAACCACATAAGTGTATTATCCATTAAAAATAATCACAACCAACAGTAAATAAAACAACTTTTACGAACATTTTTAGGTTTTTAACTGTTATATATAGCCGATATTTATATCGGCCATTTACTGCCCATATGATATATCGGCAAACACGCAATATCGGGCCGATATATCGGTTGAGCCCTCATCCTGAGGGAGTGTGACAATAAAGATTCATGCCTCCAGTCTCAACGTGAATCGAAATACCAAAGGATACAAGTCACAACTGTAGTGGTTCAAGGTTGCTAGGTTGAAGGATCGCAAAAGCTTTTGAGGAGGTCTCGCGGGCCGTTAGTCGGAGAAAACCCAAAATTGCTCGAAATATCGCGAGTTTACATATTTTAAATTTAATAAACAACGAGAGTTTACCGTTCTAATCGGACTATTATTATGTTGCATGGGTGGCGTTCTTTTAAAAAGATATATAAAGCCGCCAGTTATCTTAAAGTTAATTCCCGAGAATTAGCGTTGTATTTTGCGCATCTCGCGTTTAATGTCGCTTCAAATTATATTCTTTCGTGACAGATATTACTTGAAATCAAACCAGACACTGTGTGATAGGCAAGGAAATACGTTTCCGCCGTGTTTTCCTTATGTCACTTTTTTTGCGACACTCATTTTATTACGAATTATTATATATATTGAGTAATTTGAAAACTTGCAGCGTGAGCAAGCGTGGTGCCATCGTCAAATACCAACCAAGTCCGTCTAAGTTGGTATTTCGGGACCTAGCTAAAAAAAAACTTGATTGCGCGGCGTTAAGTCGGCTCTGCGTTTCGTTACCACTGTCACATGGCCGACGCTTGAAAACAGAGTGTTTTTACTAAAATAAATGCACAAAGCGATAGAAAAAGGGTTTGAATCTCGGGATCCGAACCCCAGTTGGAATAGCTAGAAAAAACTCAATAACGTTCCTCCATTAGATACAAATATACGCTAAAATTGTTCTGTGAGCGGCACGGAATGTATCAGCATGACAGGGTTTGGACCACCCTGTCCTACCTTATCAAAAAACTCCCGACTTCGTTGACCACTAGATCGTTGAAATGCGATCGTGGAACCGCCACATGGTGTAAATAATTCATTTGTCCAATTGTTGAAGAGAAAAGAAATTATTTTAAAACAAAAATGCAGCAACGAGGAGAATACTAGAAAGAAAAAACAACAACAATTTAAGAAAACGACTCATAGGCCCATTTCGTGTCCAAAATAAGTTTGAGTGTTTATTTTTAATAAAGAAGGTTAATATGATACTTGAAGACGAAAAATAAGCGAACATTTTGAAATTTAAGTGTCCGGTGAACTCGTAATATTTTAATAAACACCGATAAACTATATAAAATTCTGCTCTAAAATTTCTGTGGTGCCCATTGCTTGGTGCCCTAAGCACGTGCTTATATTGTTACTTATCTATCTTATGATCGGTAAGTATGTTGATAGGTATTTGTCTGTTTGTTTGTTTGTCTGTCTGTCTGATGCACGCGATATCTCACGAAAGCGATGCTGAATCTGCTACAAATTTTGCATTCACCATAGCTCGGACCAGAAGCCTATCGTTTTTTGATGAATTATGTCGTATAATTAGCGAGTTATTAATTAATTAGTGATGGGACACACGGCGTCACTATGGAGTAAGAGCGCTGTTTCGGGATCCCCTAACTATCGATCGATAAGTCTTCGGTCTTCGACCGAAATGGAAAATTAAATTTTCGTTTAATGGTTAATCCGACGCTGCCTCTTATATATGCCATTGTTATGCACAACTTATTAGAACTGGATTAAAGGAACACGCTTGTTATAGTTGTCCTACTGCTGAATATTCGATGTGGGTGCGAAGGTTCGAGTCTTCTAAAACGGTTTGATGGCTGTTCTCTACGCCGCGGCAAGGCAATCAAAGTGATTTCGTTTCCATACACATCTATTCATCTGTACGGGTCATCTAAGCCTATTCTTTACTTCGACTGGCGCCATCCGGACAATAAACGGAAATTCATTATGTGATTAAACCTATTCTTGGCATTTGTCTCGCCGATATGGACCTGGAAAATTCTATACTGCACTCATATGCTTCGCAGTTTATATATAAATATATGCAATATAAATAAATCTTCTACTTTACAAGCTATTTACTATTACCACTACTCTATACTATGTCAATCATTCCTCTCAGTGAGATGGCTATTTAGGTATCGTACACGTTTTTAATTGTCTGTTATAATTTCAGATCGACTTCGGTGAGCCGAAAACTATTGTCGCTGTTTCAACACAAGGCTCAACTTACTTCTTGTTGAGCGAATACGTTACTCGATATAAACTCAAATTTTCTTTAAGCGAGAACGGCGAATTTAAGACTTACGAAGAGCATGGTCAAGAACGAGTAAGATAATTTGCGATTCTTTTATTACTGAGTGAATGCGCAATGCGTTCATAAATCATTTTTGTATGAAAATCTTGATGTCAATTTAACCAGGCTGCTATTTTTTTCGGTATTCTGAAAGTCAAAATTTATAAATACTGAAGATTGGATTTTGTCGATTGTGGGGGTCTTATGTTAGGCCCGTTGACTTATGAATTTTAAAAGTATCGTGTTTATTCTATGCATAATGGACAGTATACTGAACGCTTGTATATGCGGAACTCGGAACTTTCAATCATTTTCGTGAATCATGTGTAACAATCTAAACAAAAACCGAAATAATATATAAAAAATAATAAAATAAAAATTCCCGTCGCTTCCCAACGATTAATACTTCAGTTCAATCAGCATATATATCAAAAGTCGAAATCGACACTCGTTTTAAAATCATGCTATAATTGAAAAAAGGAATTTGATGAATATTGAAAATTATGCTTTTTATTTCTACAGACCTTTGACGGAAACTCTGATGCCAACACTGCGGTCAAAAACCAACTGAAGAATCCAGTCAATGCCTACAAAATACAGTTCCATCCCATCGCTTTCTTTAACAACATCATGATGCGAGTAGAAGTTTACGAGGCTTGTTGAATAACGGCAATTCATGGTGACACGGTCTAGTGTCTTAGGGACTGCACATCATGGATTAGAAACTAAGTACCTTTATTAAAGGATCTTCATCTCGTATCTATTGCATACTTTGTCGAATCAAAACATTGTTGCCGAATATGGACTGGATTGATTGTGTAATCTACCGCTTTTGTAACTTTAAAAATTGACTTACGAACCCTAATGAGTTTGCATCACAGTAATACATTTTTCATTTATTGTATTTTTATTATCTGACCGTTTTACTTGTTCGTGACGCCATGTTCCTCATGATTATATATATATATCGTAATCCTCTGGCTGTTTTGATATTTTGACACTGAATTGGAATGAATCGATCAAAATAATAAATACGCTTGAAATAATTTTTTGCCACTCTGATTGCCCCCTTTTAATTAGCTAATAACTGGTGAACAATGACTTGATTACTATTTCTAAAAAAAGACCACCCGATGGATTTGGAGATTTTTATTTGAGTAAACACGGTAACTTAACGGTTGATTGAGTTGGTTCAGTTGAACCTTGGAAATGACTTGAGTTATAGATCAATGTACAAGGGTCATCTGATTCGATTTGCACCTGGTACTTCAAGCGAGGTACCTCAAAAGGGACATGGGGTCGCCTTCTGCACACTGTTTTGATTGCAGTGTAACACTCTCGTTAAAAAATCGTGACGGTGCCCATATAGCTGAATATTATGCATAACAACATCCGGATTTTACAATATGCTGCAAATAGCCGGAAGACCTCTATGTTGATTTTTTTTACCAACGTGACTTTACGTTGATACTCAAGAAATTTCAAATTTGCCGAGTTCAGCTGAAACGACACATAAACTTATCATCGCGATTTACTAAGTTTGTTCAGTCTCAGGTAAGTCAGGTGATGGAACCATAACTGGTGAGGAACATTTCAATTTCCACCTACTGTACGCATTATTACCAACTGATCTTTGTGTCCATGGACTCATAATATGGGAAAACAGTTTGCATTGTTAACATCAACATAAATGATATTTGACTGACTAGAAGATTCTGCTATTCAACTATATAGTACATAAGGGACGAATTTCCATTAATATCGGTGACCTAAACCAAGGTTGATCGTTGGAGCGATTCGAATCACTTCTCGGCGGTTGTCCCCACCTTAGACAAAATTTTCCAATATTTGGCTTTTCCCGAGTCAATCAGGAAACTTTAAGACTGTCAGACTTTAGGATTGAAGGTAACTTTTTCCATATCACCAGGTGTGTAACGAACGACTTTGATGATTACAAACCTGGGCTCCTAATTTGGCACCATGCTGTGAATATCCGGATGCGATGTAGGCTATTCATTTGATAACGTGACTTTAGTATATGTGCTCAAGAAATGCGGAAGGCCAGTTTAGCGTAGTTACGAAGGATTGCCACCCTTTGGTACGATAAACGAAAGTATGGAAGCAACTATTCTGCGTACTCAGTAATGTGTGAAAGTATGTGACAACCAAGATAAATAGGTTCAGTTGTCGGTACTTGACACTAGCAATTTCATTCCTTACCAACAACTAGGTTGGTTGCATGGTATCACTATTCACTATATGAAGATAGTATTTGACCCCGCGAGCGTTTTGGACCGCGCGATTTTTGACGTCACAATAAGAAACGCATTTCTAAGTGATGAGGACGACATGACTTTGACAGGTTATCGTTGTTCACCTTGCGACTTTACTAAAATAGAAGTACAAAAACCGGAAGACGTTAATAAATTTTTAATTGCGGAACGATTCATGGGAACGTCCAGTCATAAAAAATCGTCGGTTAAAATATGATCGTTCTTTTTATGACGCTGCCCTAAATATATAAAGGCATTCTAGTTTGCACTGGTGAACCTCTAAATATTTTTATTTTTGAATACTTTTATTAACCAAATATTTAAGTTGGTTTAACACCTTGCCATCTGATATGAACTCAATTTCTTTCAATTTTTGAAATGGCTTGGCGTCAGAACGAAATTCTATGCATCGGCACTAAAGCATTCGCAAGCTTTTTGCAGTGATTCTTGAGCCTTCAAATCAGTGAATGTGTATTTACTATTGTAAGTTTCTTTGGTGTGCAGTATGTGAAGTCTTGTTAAAGAAAAATATCGCCCATATATCGAATTCAGCTTTATATGCAAACAAGGGTATGCCATCCGAATAAAAATCAACCCAAACCTCGCCGAGAGTCTAAATGATGAGCCTGATTACGAAGCAAAAAATTATTTTTCAAACATCGAAATTGTTATATTTTGAATTAGTTGAGCTTTTTATTGGTTTCTACTAAGAGCTTAGAAACCCATGTACTTTCCCGATACGTCATATTGTGAATAACAAGCTCAGCGGTTTCATATTTTGATATTACAAAACTATTAGTGTTGTAAATATGAGAAATACGTCTTCGTAGTCATACCGCTGAAGATCATCATATTTGCCCGAGGGCGGAACGAAAATAATGCTAAATATGTGTCACCATAACAACGTATATATATAAACCGCATCTATTCTCTATAAACATTTATGTACGAGAAAACTATAGAAACTAGACTAAAAATGAAGATTTTAGTACTTTTAATTGCAGTTGCCCTGCTCTTGGACGGAACTGAATCTATATTTCCAAGTTTTAGTAAGTGTTTTTGTTTATGTTGGGTTTGGACTTACTTTTTTATTGGCCTACCATCGTGTTATGCTGTACGCATTTTCCTAATTTCACTGACCGTGAAAACTGTTTTTAGAGAAAGTTTTATTGAAGGAATAAAATTTTAGAAGGAAATTCGTTATTTTGTCTTTTATGGGCAATTTATTCAATATCTCAAACATGACACATATCCAGAGATCTTTGTTTTGAATATACAATTCTTGAAAAAAAATTGCTGCAGTAATCTAATCAGTGTATTTTAACAGAGCCGAAATGCGATAATAAATGCAACAAAAACAGTGATTGCAAAATCGGTTACAGATGCGTCAAGATCGTCTTCTGTAAATTTTGTTGGCGTAAGTATTGTTGAAATATATATGGTTTAGAAAAAGTGTTTCAATTCGTGCAACAGAAAAGGAGGCCACAGACACAAATAACGTTGACACTATCGAATAGTATTAGATTAGCTCACGTTTAGGCTTTTCTGTCTATTATAAATGCTTGTTGGAATGGTCTCCCTTATAGTATTCTACAATCACTTTTTTTCTTCCATCTCATTTTTTTGCTTATAATTATTGAACGACGAGCGCGTCTTACGTGGATGGATGTATATATTTTATTCATAGCTGCGAACTTTATATAACAAAGATTAAATCCTCTACCAAACAGCACGATAACAAATTCGTTTCTTTTATTTTAACAGCGATATTCACAGCGAAACCACCTACTACCACAACAAAAGCAACGACACCACCTACTACTCCCTCTACAACAAAGCCAACGACCAAACCAGCCCAAAGTGAGAATGTTATTATTACTTCTAATTAAAATGTCGGAAGACAATCTTTTTAAGACAGCAAATTTTGTTCTAGCAATTTCAATATATATATATATATCACAAAATGAATATATTTTGCGTGACACTGAAAATATAATCCATCCTCATTTCTTATAGGAAAGATATATTATATACTGGCTTTCTATTTTATTTCCTTTCTATTTTTCTATCAGTACTTTCGAGTTCTCAATGGGTGTCATTTTCACAATTAATCTAGCGCTCCTGACCTTGTTTTGGATAAACTTGTATAGAATAGAACACGTCATACAAGTGCTTTCTGTGAATTGCAACGTTACTATAATCTAAGTTAGAATACCCACTAAGCTACAGCTGCCATTTTTTTAATATTTTGTTATACTTTCAGCAACCTGTGATCCCCCGAAAACGAGTGACACAACGGATGTAAAGTGTATGCTTGGACGAAAAAATGGAGACATGTGCTTCGCTTCTTGCAAGACAGATTACTGTCCCGGTGTTGGGGCTACGTCGTTCACAACTTGCAGATGCAAAAACGGGGAATGTAAATGGGATAGAGATGTCTCAAATTACTGCAGGATAAGTATGTTAAGTCATTTTAAAGTTTTTACTTAAGATTTGTTCACTGAATTTGCTCACAGAGCGTGAGGCGGCACTGAATGGTGGAAGGATCGGTAATTTATCAGCGGTAGCGGGAATCAGCCTGCAAAAGCTTTCAATCGCATTCGCAATTCTTATCGCGACGTGATGACCAATTGTAATTAAATAAATTACTAGTTTTAATTTTAAAAATTTCTCTTTTCATTCTGCAGGAAAAACTGACCAGTGTAAAACAGACTCGGACTGCCTTGACGCGAGTAAGCCATCATGTTTACCAGGACGATGTGGCAAGCAATGTACAAAAAGTAAGTGCCCAACTTTCCGACATATTAATGGACACGAAATATACCTATGGATCGTTTTATGTTGTTGTTCTTGTTGGTGTTTTCTTCTTTTTGTAGTGGAAAAATTCGCTTTTCTCATTAATTACTTGACCAATTGCTTTAAAAATTTTCAGTAGTTGGAGATTGTAGGGGGATATTTCTTTTTATTTATTCTAAAACTTTCTGTGGGCTCTATGGGATTTATTTTTCACTTCTAAATTTTGTGTGATGACCTCAATCAAAATTATTTGGAGCGGTTTCTCAACCTCTCTTTTGCTACGCGAAAGTCGGGAGTTTTTTGACATTACGGTACTACTACTTCACTTTGGTCTTCGTTTCCATATATTTATATATCCATATTGCTCTCTTAAATTAAATTTGACATTCCTTAGGTGCATTTCATCTATGAATCAACATCTTTTTATTTCAAAAGTAAAACGTTTCGTACTCTTGGATTAAGTCATTATTCTTTCATCACACATTGAGATTTTTTCTTAACTATGTTGAAATGCTGATCGTAGTTTTTACGATTACATTCATTTTAATTAATATTCTACGCAAAATCAAACAGGACTCACCCCTCCACCCTGCCTAGGCACGTGCCAAACAACAAGTGACTGTATAAGTGGAATGATTTGCAAACAATCCACTCTCCTCGGATGCAAGTCTTGTGTTCGAGAAGGTATGAATGCACGGATTACTTTTTGCTTGTATAACGAAACAAATAAATATATATTCTAATAATTGCTAACTTATAAATTCAGGTGGTACGGGTTTATTTCCTGGATTGACTAAACAGCCAAACTGTCCGATTCCAGAATTGAGCTATGCTCCATCTTTTCGCGTTTCATGTCCTAAATTTCCTTGTAATAGCAAAACCGGCTGTGAAGATAACGAAGTTTGCTGTTACTCTTACCGCTGTAACAGTGCAAAGTGTGAAAAAAAGAGTAAGTCTTAATTAAGCTTTATATCATTATGTCTCGAAAAGGAATATGCTTGTATGAAATGTATGTGAAAGTTTGGATGTATGAAGATTACAGTTATATGAACATTTTTATACACTCATATAGACGATGAGTAATTGATAACTTCCCGGATACAAATTTAAAAGTTTTAAATCCAAATTTCCAACAAATAAATGAAGATTTACATTATCGAGGAAACATGTACCACTTTTGAATTTGCGTTATACTGGAATTGAGTGCTTGAAAAAACCTTTGAAAAAAGTCGGGAGTCGAAAGTAAAAATTTTCTCCACCACGCATTCGGAAGTCAGAGTCGAATTTTAAAATTATTTGGTTTTAATAATGAAAATCACACTTTTTTTTGAAGTATCACCAATACCCATAGAATTATATCATTTTTTTGATTAGTTTTAATAATATAATCTGTGTTTTTAAAAGGTAACAGCTGTCCTGTTGGTACCAAAAATCAATGCACAACTGACGGAGATTGTAAATCACTTGTCGAAAAATGTGTTGTGGACAAAGACGGATGTAAGAAATGTTCAACAGGTAAGTTTGGCTTCAATTATGATTTGTTACAACAGAACTGAAAAAAGCATCGTGGCTTGCTGAATTTGAAGGTCCCCAGCATTAGGTGATTAGGAATACTAAGCGTGATTTTTTAATCCGCAATCTTAAGTAATATATTGCCTCACAGTTTGATCTTCTAAGTAAATACAATCAGCATTTATTCCAAATACTACTTTTCAAGCTTCCACAAACTAAAAAATGTTGAAGAGCTCAAAGAAAATAACAATAACATGTAAATAGTAAATACAAAAGAAATAACAACTGTGTCAGCGAAAGCTTTTGGTCGAAGTTAAAATTTGCTCAATATTGTTGCAAGATATTTAGACAAAGGCGTATTTAAATATGTTTATAAATAGTTTCGAAACAGCATATTTTGTTTTGGTCACAGATATAGAGTTAAATAAAAACTGTCTGAATCTAAGTACGCATAACGAAACCTCCCATCATTTGTCATGGACATAATCCAAGTGTAAAAAATTAGGGTTGAATAAATTAACTTCATATACCTTATTGATGAAGTTTAGTTTGAGTTTGTATAATTTTCCTAAGTCAACAACGGAGAAGTGTTGAGAAGATGATATGTATTTTAGGATATTTAACATTTTTTTATTGTTTCCTGTTTAGGTTTTAGTTGTCCCGGGAGATCTAAATCTTGTAAAGATGATACCGATTGTAATAAACTGGAACGTTGTTTACCTGGTTCATCTGATGGCTGTCGTACATGTACCTCTGCATGTGAGAATACATTTCTTTGTTTACTAGTTACAGGATGTATGCTTGTATTGATTTAATTACCATGATATAACATTCGTTTTTTATAGTTTTAGGCAGGGAGAAATTTATAAATTATTGGTATAATTTTCGACATATGGACCAAATGATCATAAAGATAATATCGAAGTAATATCGATTAATGGAATTTGACATTTTTCTTTGTATAATTTGCTTTAGCACAATATTTTACGAATTTATTTCTTGTGGTGCTTACATAGTTTTTCTTGATACATTTTGGCATGATAGGCATACGGTTTGAATATGAGATCTTTGGCTAGCTACACCAACATAAGTATTCATTATGCTATCACCAACAGGCAGTGCTACTGTAGCCTTTTCAATTATATATTCTGTGTTTCATGACATTAGAAATCTGTATACTTTGGTAAATCATGGAATTATACAAGAAATATAGGTTTACAAACAAATAAACGAATACTTAAAAATGTAAGGACTTCTGCTTGAACGAGTCGTCAAATTTTTACAACCGGATTGTTTTCAGCTATACACATAAAACCTACTTGTCCGACACCTGAGTCAGAATGTCACGGCATTTGTGATTTGCTCGGTACGAAGACATGCCAATTAGGGGATGATGGATGCAGAAGATGTGTACTAAGTGAGTATATGCTTGTATTTTTGTAAAAGCATATAATAAGAAAGTTTTTGACAAAATTATCAACTTGGAATGCCATCCCATTACTGTATGTAAAATAAGCCTGACAATTCTATAAACGAACCAAATTGATGTGGATTAGGAATTTTTAGATAATCATTAAGTCAATACATTTGCGACAATCACCTAGTTAACTGCAGGTAGGCTACAAGTCCCTAAATCCCGTGTTGTAGGTCGAGTTGAGTCACGGGAAATTCGAGTCTTGAGTCAGGTCCGATTCACAGCAAAAAATTAAAATTCGAGTGTCAGTTTGAGACACTGCCCTTTCGAGTCCCAAGTCTAGTCGCGTTTGAGTCCGAATCGTAGTAGATTCCATAAACAACGTTGTATTAGATAAATACGAGCATTTTAAAGGTCATACAATAAGATTTAATTATGCATTGGAAACATTGGCATCGTTATCAACACGGCTTAGTTTTAAATATTGTTGCAAGAAGTTAATATATATATATATATATATATAGTTTTTCAATACAGCATTAATATACGTAGAAAATCTTATTTTATCGAAAATTTTTGCTATTCTAAAGACACGCCCAAAATAAGTCCCTAATTCGAGTCTACCCGATATTGGTTGTCCGTTCCATACTCGAACTGTATTGTCATTCGAACTGGACTGTATTAGGCTATTTAAAAGAGATCGATGCTCAAATATATGGACACGGAGTATTTAGGCAATCTGCTACAGCAGTCTACCGGTACCGTACCACAGCTGACCACAAAAGCACAACTTATGCGAAAGATGATCCGCCACTAAAAGCGCCATTTTGAAATTTGATGGCGTCATCGCATAGCCTACATAACAAATCACAGAAATTTTAAAATAAATAAATGTAATAGCCTTTTAGCGAAAAATGTTAAACATTTGAAAATTTCAAAGGGATTGGTCCAGTAGTTAATGAGAAAGGCGAAGAAAAATAAGAATAGGCTACTGACAACATGCTCAGCAACAACCTAATAACAAAACAATTTTTATGTAAACTTTGTGTTCAATAATTGGATTTCTGACTTTTAGGATCCCAGACACCAAAACTTCCGTCTATACCTACATGTGCTGAACCCGAAAAAGAATGTAAAAGCCTCAGAGATTGCGAGAATGGAAAGTACTGTTTGCTGCAAAGGAACGGGTGCAAAACTTGCCAAGGTGAGAATACAAATGATTACAAAAAATAGAGATGCCGTGAATAATTGGTCTGACGGTGCAGTTAATTATCAGCACCACATTCGAAGCACTTTCAATTTTCCTAATACTGCATCGAATTTTCGAATGTTGTCGAAATTATCATAATAGAGAGTTTATAAAGGTTACGATGAAAGAGTTTGCGATTCTAACAATGACAATTGCTTGCTTAGCTATAGATCCTTCCCAATATATAGTTTCATTTGTTTTCCAGATCTAAGAAGTGGTAAATAGACCACCATACAATCCTGCTCCGTGTGGATATCTACCGACAATGTATTCAGATATTGGATGATTATACTCCAGAAACAAAGAAAATGAGCAAAGTACAAAAGATGAAAGTTTAAAATGAAATTTGTTTTGCAATCCATCATCTTTTGTTAATAAAACTTTGTTCCAAAGAGTCTAAAATTGATGAAGTTTAAGATTCTACGAGATATGCTTTAGGTTTTAGTTGGGCGATGTCCACTTACAAGGTTTTGCGTTTACATAATATTCACATTGAACCTTTATCACACAGCGCTACTGTATGTGTGTGTGCTTATTCGGTACGGAATTTTATGCAATGGGTCCCGGGATTCTGAAATAGATTCAAAGTTCGCAGCTCATCTATGACATTTAACAGAAAGGGCGTTTGCACACTGGAGCAGTATAGGCTCGGTAATTGGCGAATCGCCAGGCGATAGAAAAACGCTGGCCATCGCACTGGTACCCTGCGCGGATTCAGTATTTCCATACTCAACATGGGCTGGTAATCGGACTAGAGGCCATGGTTCGTCATACGATTGAGCCTGATATTAGATTTCCTCTCCTCTGGGATAAATATGAAAAATCCTACCTTATCGCAGCCATCTGATTGGAAGCATTGTGATCACGGGCAAATAATTGGGTTTGATGAGACATGCTGGCTTAGGTTGCGACTTCAGGTAGATAAACAGAAAAGAATATAAAATGAAATTTTTAACAAAATGGATTACCAGCTATCAGAAAAGATTTTCTCTGTAAAATACACTACCCTTTAAACACTGAAATAGCTGCATCAAAAACAACATACGACCGCGATCGAATAACAATTGTATTCTTTACTAGATAAGCACAGCCATCCACGGCTTTTCACCGGGGTAGCAGTTTATATCATTAGTTAATTAAGATTTCTTATTCAATCTTACCTGTAGAGTCGCACAAAAGACTTCGACCCCATCAGATAACCTATTACGAATCCGGGTTGACGAATAGTTTCGCATTTTAGAAAAACTCGACTCCATATGATAAACAAAAAACTCAGAATCCGCGGGTTTCAAATTTTTTCTATTTTTGTAACTCTCGACAGATCTTTGACCCATTGTCCCGAATAAAACACATCTAGCGAAAACGAGTACGATACCGATGTGCAATCACTACATACGCATATAGACTGTGCTGGACACACGAGTCAAGTCGAGCCATCGCACTCCCCCGTGTCGCAAGTCAATGCAATTTGCTACTGTTTCAAGTTACAAGTTGGGCTCGAGTGATAGTAGATTTCATAACAATATTGAAATTGGTGAATATGAGTCGCATTAACACTGAAACGTGAAATTTTCATGTCGCCTTAGACTGATCAAAAAATCAAACTACAATTTAATTTTTGATTTTAAATCGTAAATTATATTTTACTGTAATTTATTTTTGCTAATTCAAAGGACAGTCAAAAATATGCGCCGATTCTTAACTAACGTCTATCTGGCAATGAGTCGAGTCACTCGAAAACTTGATTCGAGTCCGACTGATCAGAGTCAATAACTCCCTCCCTTGTTCTTCCCTACACTACATACACATACTCTCAAGAATATACACGACATATCATCTGGTAAATTATTTGTCTTAAATTGGAGAGATTACTATAGACAGTGTATTGTTAAAGCGTCAAAAAATAAACAATAATATATGGAAAGGCATAGTACAGAAAGAGTGTACATAACAGAACCTATATAGTTCGTTTATGCATATGAAAAATTGTTGAAGGCAAGGCATAGTACTGAAAAAAGAGCAAAACGAAAAGTTTTGTCTATGCAATCAACAAAGGTAAAAGCGGAATATTCAAATGAAATACCTCAGAGTATAGCATGATATAATTAAGGACAGAATCTAAAGATCTTCCTGTTCAAAGTGCAAATTGAAAACATAAGCCCAAAATGATATAAACCAGGGTTTTCAAACTGGGTCCTCGATGGTGCTCGGATTGGTTATCCGGTGGCCACGAGTAAAAGCCTCGACTTGATATCATTGTTATAAATGCATTTATTTAAAGGAAGAATGTTGTAATTTGTTTACTTTATTGACTGGAATGCATTTTATTTTACTTCCGTTTGTTGGCTTTTTTTATTTTCGAAAGTAGTGCACAAAATAACTGATGAAAAAAACGCTTCAAAAAAAGTAGGTTTTTTCTACTGAAAACACGGGGCCACAGGTGTTGAGAGTCTTTGGAAGAGGGCCACGGATTTTTCCCATTGAAAATTATCCGCATACCATTAAAAAAAACTTTCAAACTCGAAAAGCATTTTATAACGCAACCACAATTAATAGGGAACATTGCATGATATTAAATAAAGTAAAGTTAGGGAACGATTTTGTTCGAAAGAGCTAGATGCAATAAAATATATTATATCAAGGCACATTCAATAAAAATAATATTCTAAAGTAGCTCGTATTCTATTGCAATAGCATAATAGTATATTATATTTTTCTCTAAAGCATTTTGACATTCAAAAATGCAGTTTCCACTGCTTCTCTATTCTTACATGATAAATATTAAATAGCTAAGGATCTAGAATTTTGGACGGAGAATCGCTGATATATATATATAAGAAATGATTCAATTAAAATAACATGCTTTCCTTCGACAATGCGAGTAATAATAGTCAGAATTATAACCAAATGACAGTGGGACACATCTTGCCAGAAATAATAGACACTAGTAACGTAAATTCGAATTCATTTACCATCTCTAGTTAGTGTTGAGGCATTGTGCAATAGAGAAAATTTTCATATGAATCAAGTAGGCCTAACGCAAAATTAGTTGCGAACACAAGATATTAAGCGAGGACTTTCGCGAACAATTCCAAATCTATAATTATGTCTGACTGTGTATAATATAAGCTCATTAATTGAGTAAGAAAATTGAAGCTTGACTTATACTTAGTTGTCGGTTTTGCATATTTTTCTTTTACACGCTCCAGAAGATACATTGTGTTTCGTTCAAAAGCATGCTGGGGGCATTCTGTGAAACAGTAAAATAGACATGAGTTCTGTGAGGAATGTAAGCTTGAAGACACACATTTTCAAACACTTGCCATTCAATCCGTAGCTGAAATATTTTACTATGAAACTATAGAGCAAACGAAATACTGTAAATATTATCCCATGAACCTACTATTTGTGGCAATACAGGTAGTATTATTATTGTTGTATGGATTTTTGTCCTCATATTGGGCATGATAAAGCTGAACATGAAGGAAATATGAACATTTTAAAGGTTTATATACAAGATTCCACGCGTGAACTGCGCGGATGCAAACACATAGAAAAAATTATATGAACTTTAAATACATATTCACTATACATATATATAAGCATATATAATCTTTTATTATAATAGCGACATTTTTTGTCCATGTTTTTACGTCTGAATTCTGTTGTCCCCAGTTGATGTGCCCTAACTTTGTCTAAGTCAAATATAGCATGTGACAATCAATTCTGTTTCGATTTCTTTTGATCTTAATTGTGGATGGTGTTCAAGTTAATTACTGGAATTTTGAAAAGTTAAAAATATTGAGAATGGAGCCTAATAAATACAAATATGCAAATAAATTTTGAATTACAGTGGGCGGATGAAGATAAGGGTACTAATTGAATGTGGATGAAATATTAATGAGGAAAATATAGAAGATATCGATGAAATAAATATATAGTTAGAACTTAGAAACGAAATCGTCGCGTGTATTTCACATTTGAGAAAATAGCGAATAAATATTTTATTAGGGCGATGACTTATAATTCAGCATATTTGACTTAATGTCTATCCGTTCAACTTATCGCTGAGCAATCTAATCGAGCACAGAAAATAGACATTGGCCCGCTGAGTTAAGAATGGGATGATGCAGCAATAAATTTGTATGGAAAGAATAATAAATTCAAGTAATTTTACTTTCAGGAGTGTTATAAATCTTGTTTAATTCAGAAATTTCCATCCAATGAAGCGCGTGGCCTATGGAAAAGTATGAGGCCCGCTGTGACTCTGTGCCCGCTACAAACCTTTGATCTTTGAATCTATCTTTTGATCGAAAAGAATTCGCTCTACCGACTGACGAAAACGATAACGGAGATGATTACAAAATAGGGCTAATTGGTTGCAATAAAATGATAACAAATGAAGGGATTGAAAAATGAATTGGCGAATAATGAGGAATTATTAGCTTTGTAGATTTCTGTTGTTTTTCTAGAAACAACTATTGTTGTAGCTAGATCCATTAACGAGAATAGAAAGTAAACAAAGCATCACAAGCGGTTGTTAGAACCACTTGAGTGACGATCAATTTGTGTTTCCTTTGATAACAAATAAAACCGCGGAAATTGAAAAGATTTCATCTCAAGTTTGAAATTTCATTCGCGAAAATCACAAATGTGAATTAAGTGGAGCGATTACATTTTAGGTACGAAAATACGGTTCTAAGTGGGCTCCCGAAATAAAATTGCTTCTAAAGGCTTTTGATATGTATATCAACAAAACCGACATGAAATAACATTGCTGCTGTTATTGGAAAAGTGGCGTCTACGATGAAAATATTTATGTGTTATTTTTGACCATTTTAAACGCACTTTTCATCTTTTTAAGAATTTTCGAGGAATTTGAAAATTGAGGCACTCAATTGCAGTATCATATGCTCTGCTCCAAATATGTCAGAATGATCGTGGCTACGTATTTATCCAAATTTCATTTTTGAAAAAATATCATAAAACATTAAGGCAAATCTTTTGGTTTACATCATTGCACTTAGAGGTAACGTTAAGATTAGGGTGGGATTTTCAAAATTCACTCCGGGGAGAGGAATTACCGGAAGATGGTTTAATCATATAGCGAACCACGGCTTTCTGCCTGGTTTCCATTTCATGACGGGTATTATAATAGTTATCAGATATTTGTTTCAGATGATTGATATTGGTTGCTCGATCTGTTTTTATTTTCAACGACATGGGCAATTTGCGTTCTCGAATATCGATATTGAGCACGATATAAATAATTAGATATAGGCAAATTTATATGTACGTTTGTACGTGGCAACATAGCCTAAATATTCTCCCGCGACATACTATTTATATCAACCTCCCAAACTGCAGCTGCAGTATATCTAAACCTGAATAATTTACTACAAAAGTTTTTTTTTCAAGTCTTCAGAAAATATTGAAGAAGTGGAATTCAATAATCACTGCAGGCCCCTGGATCATTGTAGGCCTTCTGCATTAATTACACGTAACTTTAACCATAAAGTTAGAAAACTGAACAACAGTAATATCGGAAGCTTGCATAAATTGGGTGGTGCTATACTTAGAAAAAATACAATTATCCTATATAGTCTTTTTTTTAAAATGACATTCAATTTTTGGTTTACTGATTGTTTTTCATTTCACACTTCAAACCGCAATTTGAGAAACATAAAAACCGGAATCTGCCGAGTCACTCATTTTCTATTTCCGTAACTTCCGACTTCGATGTAATTAAAGCTCATGTCTTGAATTTATAATAGTTACAAAATAAAGTCTTAGAGACTGGAATACAATTTTTAGTACTATTTTATGGCATTATAATTTGACTTTAGCCGACAGGGCGACGTAATTAAAAGTTATATTTACGATGTAATCATCCTGGGAAACTATGCCTAACCATCGTCGTCGTTATTAAAGTATTCATAGGGGTATTGGTTCTGATCTTATGCTTCGAAAAGCTATAAAATACCCAGTTCACTTATTATAATTCGTTATTTTGTTTATTTGCATAAGTTCTTACCTTCCAGTGGGATTGGATTTGACTCAGTTCAATATATTCTGCTATACGATTTCTACCGGCAAAGATTTCTGTTTAGTGCCATCTGAAATTATTTCTATATTTTCGTGCATGGTTGTTGTAGTAGTACCGTTGTAAGAGGACCTAACATATTAAGAAGATTTTTTTTTTCAATTTCCTTCGCTATATAGAGATTTTAAATTTTTAACTAAATAAATCAAAGACCAATTAGCATATTCATCCTAGTGGAAGTATAATCGGGCATGTCGATGGGTATTGTAATGATAATATGTAAAAATATCCTTTTTTTAAGATCTTGAATTAATATCCAAAATAAAATCAATTCATCCAATGAGCATGTAATTTTTGGTGATGATAATTCTCTAACATTGAGTGCATTGAATAAATAAGCGTTGTTATGAGCATTTTGGCAATGCTGATCCTACCATGAACATTTAGTTTTTCACATTTTCAAATCATTATGTACAACTACGTTTTACATTTGGCGAGACCTAAATATACTTATAGTCGGATACTGCTAACATACCTCGCGCTAGACGATGTACTCCCAATGTCGATCTTCGATATACTTAAAAATGAAGCACCTGAACCATCGTCATCCTTTTCACCGACTTCCAACGCTGCGTTATCGTACTCATAAAAGGGTGGAGGCGCCCGTTTTACAGAATTATTGTCAGTGGTGTTTACTTCTCCATTTTTTGAGATTGCACTCGACGGCGAGTGAAGCGATTCGTCATCAGCAGTTAACACGACTGCAGAGTCAGCGCTTTTATCACCTTCAAAAGCCAAGTTTGAAACTCCAGTCTTCTTTTGCTGGAAGCTAATCGCAGATAATGAAGTTGACTCTCGTATCCTCGACTTTTCAACTACATCTCGAATGTCTTTTACATTAGGGTCATAATCAAGATCCAAATTCTTGTCAATATTTTCAATCGTAAACATATGCCATAGCAAAAAGAATCCCAGTCCGAAGAAAATGACCACACCACCAATGTAACCAACTGAGTCAGCTCCCGCGAAATCAGCAACGATACCGACGATCATCAGCGGTAAACCAATTATGCATAAAATTCCGCCAATAATATAGAACGGTACGCATTTTCTCACATCCCCTTTCCGTTTGCAGCAGCAAGCCATATTACTTTGCAACTTGCAAGTACACCACCAAATCAAAATGTTACTGTACGTATTTTATCATTGATAATTACTGGCGTCTGTAAATTAGATCCGGTTTGTGATTAATTAAAACAATGACAATCCGATACATAAACAAAACAATTACGTACACAAATAAAACAGGAATTGTCGGAAAACGCATGTACGTGTAGAATTATCATAACAGAAAGATCAAATGACGCATATAAAATCTTGCGTGTGGAAATTTAGAATAAGAGAATCACCGCCATTTCGTAGGTTATGGATAATCATTACGTACGTATTATTAAAATGAAAAAGTCCTGGAAATCATTCATGTCGTTTTTGATTTGAAATTTATTTGATGTATAAATAACCTGTGCAGCTCGCATTTATATGGAGATATTCGTGCTGTTGTTATTGACTGCCCTGATATGCTTGTCAGCAATAACTGAATGCCCACAAAATATATATGTACCACGTTTGCCACGGAGGGTCAGATTTGATCGTCATTTTCCACCTTGTTATTGAGACGTCGAATGACCGTGATACGAGTATATTGAGATTGTTTTTGTAACCCCTGATACTTGGGTAGAAAAGAATTTCTATGTATTTTAGCGACAACGTCCAAAACAATATATTTGTCCAGTCTTCAACGTATTATATTCATAATGTTACTGATATCCACTGAATCCTTACTTTATCAATAATATTATATCGTGCAAAATCAGTGCAAACAAATAAGCGGATATGAAAAGCCATACATACCTCATAGCCCAAACAAACTGTACAGATAGCTTAAGTCACAATATAATCGAATTAATTAATGAATTTGCTGTTAATCTCAAGTATATACACAAACTCTCGATTACTACAATAAATTCTCACTGTATGAATCGCAATTTGTATGAGTTTATGGCCGCAAAAAAGTCAAATAGTGTTACTAAATGTTAACCTACACAACTACAGGACTTTACTAACAGCCTATCTAAGAAAAGTCACAAAACGTCACCAATGGAGGAAGTCGTGGTATCAATCGAGTGCGCACCATGCGTAATACGTCATAATTTTTCAAGTTATAGGCGGTCGAGCTAAGTGATTCAGCACGAAACGTGACGTAATATAGAGTTTAACACAAAACAATACACCTGACAGTATCATTTCAATTTAGTTATGGTATTATATCACTATTTTTACTACCAAATTATTTTTGGTCAATTTTTTTCATTTATTTTTTGTTTGTATAATTGAGACGATTGTACTGTACCAAACAAGAACTCATTTATTCAACTGCAAATCTTGAAGGACAGCCTAGACAGGATAATGGCATATATTTTTATATTATGTTATAAAACTGTTACCAAACTAAATATTTTCTTCATGCTGTCAGTCAAGGAGATTACGCAGCATGAATTAGTTCAACTATTCAAATTATCACTAAAATATTGGTATAATTTATTGTTTAAAACGCCATGTTCTCGATTTACTTTAGTTGATAAAAACTGGACACATACAGACACAAATGAATAAACGAAGCGTTTTGTTTATATATCCACCCAAAATCCCGTTTACGAAAATGGTATGCATAGTATGTCAAGGGCCTCAAATATACCTTACACATTACCTGACTTGCAGTTTTTGTCTACGCTCGCGAAAATGAGTGTAGCCATCTCTAGACAAACACTTTCAAAATTTTCGTTCATTTACTCATTTGGAAATTTCTACACATGCCTATTCGTACAATATTTTCCCGGTCGAATTGACAATTCCTGTTGCGAAATCTCATTCTTCACCTTCGCTAGAATTGTACCTGGCAACCACTATTTTGTACTAAATATGGAACGGTCCTGTTAGTCTTGTTCTGAAGTATTCAATTTCTCAATATGTGCGTTTTATACGCTTTAGAAATTCACGAAGCGAGACCGCAACGCACGGCGAGAGGGAGATCCTTATTCTCTTTGACGGTTGTTTTTCGGGCTGAAAGCCACAGCATTGTGTGACACACCCGCCTATAATATAACCCAACAATGGCACAAGTCAAATAGAATATGAACTCATAGTCCTGTGACAAAATCTATTTAGTCTTATTTTATGGCTCTTAAACTGACGTAGATTTCGTAAAGTATACGTTGCCTGCGTAAATGTGAGACCGCCTGAGGGTTTTAGCTTAGATAATGTGAAACGATTCAAAAAAATGAAAAGTCCGCCGATTCAATGACATCTATCAGTAGTTCAACCTTAAACGACCAATTCCTCTCATCGTTCCGCAAAAACGTTCTATTGACCTCGAGCGACTTTCACAGACAATTTTCTTAAACATATTTGTTACCAACGCTATAAAATTCTATCATGTACCACGTAAGCTAATGAAGCATTGAAATTATGATACGTAAATTAATTACGTTAACCTGTCAAAATAGTCGGGATATTTTAATCTTAGAAGACGGGCATTGATTACCTGGACGTGGACCAATTGTCGATCACTATTTTAGAGGATTGCTAAATTTAGGCCAGTTGAATGCCACAACGAAAATTAGACTATAATAATTTTCAAAGTAATACTAGAATAGATAATGCTGACCTGGCAAGTGACAACTCACAAAATAATATCTGCTCGTGCGCTTAGTCGCAGAGGAAAAATTTTGAAAATGTCAAAATTTGCAATTCATTAAATCAGGCTATACAAAACGTTTATAAAGTCAATATGCCGTAACAAAAATTTTATATAAAAGACGCACTAAGACTAAGCGTATCGTATTTTAGGGCTTCATAATTTTGTTTTTCAAACTCGAGATTGCCAAATATAGTCCGGCAGAATCGGGCCTTAACATTGTTTTAGAACATAAAGTTTTTTTATTGTTTAGATATAATGTATATGACATATATAATGATACCCAGGTGGATGTGGAGTATATAATGTTGAGCAATTTTTTTTAAGTGGATTTAAAGTATTCGGTCCAAGATGACGCACATCCTGAACCCTAACCTGGTAAACATACAATGTTCAGGTTGTGCGCCATCTTGGTACGAATACTTCAGGAGCGCCTTTTTGTTAAAAACAATTATTTCATAACTACATGGTTTAGTTTTGCATACATAGTAACATTGAATCTCCTTACAATGTCAGAAATTCAATTTTAGTAGAATAAATGGTAGTTTATTTCACTAATACAAGCCAAGATCATTCGACAGCATCTATCCACTTTCTATTGCGCTCTTCAAACTACATATGCGTTGCCGCGCGCATTTCGTTTTCCTAGTTTAAGCTTAGGGACTTGGGAAATATTTTATTAGTTGAATTGGATTGGAATATTTGACCTCGTCTTTCACTCCGAACAAGGCCATGGAAGACTGGCCAAGACCATCCACTGGTATCTGAAGATGTGTAACGTGTTTTCTTTTGGAAGAACCGCAACCTTTCAGTCAGTGCTGCATTGATTTTGGCAAAATTAATATATCCTTGTGGAGATAAAAGGTATGCGTATGCGAAACCGAGATGTGCACCTGTTATGCCAACATAGTTGAGTCAAACGTTTTGAATACTAGTACTTCACACACATTTCCTGCGTGCTTCGGTTGTACGTGGTAACGCGCACATTTTTGCGCACATGCATCAAATTCCACTTGATTATTGAGCTATAGGTTTTTAACGAGCTTTCGTGTATGATTTCATTCCATAGAATTTGTATGCTGTTCTAAAGAATACTAGTTTCAGCCTTTTCATTCATTCAAACCGCGTGTTGAAAGTAAGTTTTGTAATATTGCGTGTTGGTTTCCAACATCCTTAAATCGGGGATGCCAGTAAATCTTTAATACAAAAAGATCAGTAACATCTGCGATGAAAACAGCAGTACCCACTCAAATGACAGTAGGGAGATGGATACTCTCAGTATCTGCTCCATCGCGTGCCTCTTACGGTCTTACCAGTTTACATGAGTGCCAATTGGTATCTAAGCTCAGCCAGAGACAAAAAGTTTCGGACTGCAGTTGGCGTGACGAAATGTTTTTAAATATATATTCTACAATAAGATTATTTGATTGCATACTACTGAAAGTTCCGCCTTTTATGTCTTCCCCCATTGTACTATTCCTTTACTGATATTCGATAATATGACGCTCATCTGACAGAGTTCCAAAAGTGTGTAGATGGGTATAATCTTTTCCACGCTGTTCAGATGGGAATGCGCGAATATATATAAGAATTGCTAATATTGGTTTGCAATGCGATGAAATCCCATCTTGGCATTTCTTGGCAAACAAAGTTAAATACAAAATATTGGTTGTAAATTGCAAAACATGATCATGTTGTTGGAATAACTTGGCATTTTACCACCCATATATCATTCATTGTTGAGAATATTAATAAAATCATAAAATTTGAAAATCCGTTTTGGTGAAATTTTTGTTGTAGCTGAATTCTAGGGACAGCATGACAACAGGCAAGAAAAGCACGGTCGCCTCTTTTAGTTTATGACAGGGTTTCCTAAAAGGGGACCCCGTCCTCCTTGGAGGCCGCTGATCGGTTATCTGGGAGCACGAACAAACAGATGGAAATGCGAATATATAATAACAATGTATTTTTATAGAAGAGAAGAAGCAAAAGTGTTGAGAGTCTTTGGTAGTTTGAAAAGCATTGGCTTGGAACATAATGAACTACAGTCTTTCCCAGGGATATACTATGAAACGTAGCAATTTTCTCATTCTTGTTCTCGTGATATCATTATCTTTCATTGCGTCTTCGTGATCATCCCGCTGCATAGCAATTCTCGCTAACAAATAATTGACTGTTCTCCACCGGGTGTATATCCACTTGAACCACTGGCGACTGCATTAGCAGGCTTGTATTGTTAATTGCAACAAAAACGGGTATTTTGAAATAGTATAATACTCTTTATTTTACGCGTATGTTTTGACAGTATTTCTATATACTGTATATGGGTCGCGACCCAAAGCTGGGCTCAACAAATACCTAAAAGTTATAGATTTTATTTCCTAGTAAATTTGGTGCTTGCGTAGTAACCTGAACATAGTATTGTAACAGGTTATGATTCAGGTTATGCGTCATTATGATGCACAGGTTTGACGAAAAACACTAATACAAATATCGAGCCGTAAAAAAATTGCTCAAGGGTGCAAACTCCACACCCATGTGGAAATGATGGGCAATGACCTCAAGATGAATAATCACAAATAAAAAAAAACTTTGTGTCTGAAATCAAACTTGGGCCAAGAAGGTCCCCTTATCTGCCGGACTATACAGCTGCAATTTTGTAGTGTTAGTAAATATATTCAAAATCCATTTACGGCGTCATGATATATTTCAAGGGCCACGGAAAATTCAATATGTCGGTGGATTTTCTCGTTGTGTCATATACAAAATATGACATGAGCATAGCTTTGGATGTGAAGTTCGAGTTTGTTTTTTTGCTGACATTGAAGACAAGATTTGTATATTTAAAAATTCTGAAGTCAGTAGTAATTCTTAAACTCCCAGCTATCGGAATTAGGTGGTGACCGTACATTTGAACCCATGTGTATATCCGCGGGTTCAATCTATATGCGGGTGCTAAACCCCATGGGTTAGGGTTAGTATGGGTTCAAATCTCCGTAAAACAAAAAATTTACATAGGTGCAATAGTATGCAGGTGCAATTGTCATGGGTTCAAATGTACGTGGGTTCAAATGTTATGGAACCGAATTCGGTACTTCGGAATGTCGAAATCTTGTAGTTGGCGCCGATGTTTCAATCCGGAGTCATCAATTTTTAAATGAACTGAACTTCTTTAATTCTGTCTAGGAAAATAACTCTGGTGCTCAATCCATAACGCCCCATATACTAGATCAGTTGTCAAACGTTTTTGTACGGTCGCCCTTTACAGTACTCTTCATGTTATCATCGCCCTAAGCATTACAACAAAACATGATGTTAGAAACAAATTTAATTTAAAACAAATAAACAAATAGACTGATCCTGGTGCATCATGTTTTTCAATAAGATAGAGGATTTTCAACAAGATTTTTCAATATTTGAAGACAATTTAGTCAGGTACCATCTCAAATCATCACCATTCCTAGCTTTGATGACCCCTTTTCTACCAAATAAAATGTTAGAGATAACAAATCAACATTTCTATGTTGTCAAAATGCCAGATGACTTGCCTAAACTATATCATCAGTGAATTTTATTTTGTATTCAAAATAGAAAACGGAAATTTCGATTAACATAGTCGTCGCGATTAAGCCTTTCGTTAAAATTGCCGAATTTTACAATAATGATGATTTTTCTGTTGTACAAAATATTCAGTCCATGGCCGCTGATACGAGCATCAAAAAATTTCTTGCCATATTAATTTAATTATTATTTACAACATAACTCGTCGTTGTGCCGACTTACAATAAAATAAAAGTATTACTACTATGAAATACTGCAATCTGCCTACATGGAAATACGTGGTATACTGCCCGATTATAATTAGAATTGATTCGAATTTTTGTGATCTTGGTAATTTGTTAAATTTGAGCCGCTTAAAGATTATTTAAGAACAAATTATAACGATTAGGTAAAAGCATTATTACTCTGAGATACTACTACTACAACCTGTGTACATTAAATACGCGGAAAACTGCCCGATTATATTTAGATTTGAATTATTTTTTTCGAGTTGTTCTTGCAACATTATTACTTAAGATCATTTGTAAGATATCGCCGTTAAAAAAATCCGAAAGACGGCGACAAATTCCTAAAGAGTATATACAGTTTATTTTAGAATAAATAAAAAACACTATTGAACATATTTTACATTGATTAGTTATATATATCATCATCGCAATGTGGCAAAGAAGTCAAATGCGACCCGGCGGTAATTTAAAATTTGAATGGATCAACTTAAGTGACTGTGCCTATGGCCTAGGTCAGGGGTGGGCAACCCCTGGCACACGTGCCGATCTTGGCACGCGAGCCCATTTATTCGGCACGCGAGCAAGGCCTCGAAAACGAGATTATTCTACTTCAGCTAAAGAGTATCAAGACTGATTTATCTGATAAAACTTGGTGTCCGTTTATTAATTATCGTTTGGTAACAACCAGTTATTTATTAAAACTCTTTTTGTCCTTTCATGACATATGACTACAAAGAAATACCGTATATTATGAATTACCAAATGAGTGAGCTCTCGGGAAGAGCGCAGCATTCATTTGGCTCTATTATTGGACACGTTTAGTGGCCATAACGATCGTTTCAATATTATGTTGTTGTTGTTCTTGTTCTTTGACACGTTTTTAAAAAATCGCTTTTCTCTTCGAATACTGGACCAATTGCTTTGAAATTTTCAGTGGATAAAGATTAATTTCTTCGCTAGAAGGCTATTACTTTTATTTATTTCAAAATTTTGCGTGAATTCTATGAAATTTGATATTTCGTCTAAAATTTTGCTGTATTATTTTTTATCCATGGGAACACGGATTTTAGTCAGTGTCATGACTGGCTGTACGTTTTGATTCTGCAAAATTCTTGCTACTGGAAATTCAGAACTTTTTTTAGGGTACCGGTAGCGTCAAAGGTACCGGTAAAGACTGATTCGCTCTGGTCTAACGTGTCCATATATTTGTGCGTAGCTCTCTTGTTACATAATATAGTCCGTCTGTGCCACCCTTCTTTTATATTTCTGCTGATATAGAACAAGAGAGCTATGCTCAAATATATGGACACGTTTGAAGTAAATGAAAGTAATAGCCGTCTAAAGAAAAATGTTATCTTTAACCACTAAAAATTTCAGAGCAATTGGTTCAGTAATAAAAGAGAAAAGCGACTTTTTAGGTTCAGGTAAACAGTGGGCGTGGCTTTCCACATGTTTTCTCACCTCTCTAGGCGGAGACAATACCCCATGCCAATGCCATTTAAAAAATTCCCAATACTCGGGCAAACGCTTTCCCGCCCCGAGACGGAATTTAACGGCCTCTAAACGCCAAAATCACTGTAGCGTGACTTGATCGATGGCTTGATTGACAGGTAGGTAACCTATTCAGGACCAATAAAAGGCTGTTTTGGCCCCCCTTTCTTTGCCCAATCGTTATGAAATTTTTTCCGTGTCAGTTTGGTAACACTTCCACGGTTCACACCAAATTTCGTCCGGATCGACCCGCCATTTCTATGGGAGGTGGTCAAAGCCTTACCAGTCAGCCAGTACCTGTTGGCGTAGGCCTGCTATTCGATCGTGGAACGGTTCTTTTCTGACATATAAAAACTCAATTCAATTTGCTCTTATCAAAACTAACAAATACGGTAGGCTAGATTTGCTATAAAACCTACATTACTGCAATAGTAAGATCGCGTGAGGAATAAGTCAATTTCACTGTGGTACGGTCACTTAGCAGCATCGAACCCGCAGACTTGACCACGTAACCGCTTGAAATAAGTTCCAAGACAGTGTTCTCATGAGTAAATTTTAGAACAGCGAAATTTTGAATGAAATATCAGATCTCATAGAAAATTTAGAAATAAAGAGAAGGTAATAGCCTTCTGAAACAAAAATCAAACTATAACCACTAAAAATTTCAAAGCAATTGGTCCAGTATTCGAGGAGAAAAGCGATAATGATAATGACGAAGAAGAATAACAATAAGAAGAGTGTCAGCATAAAATGTAAAACGATCGTTATGTCGACTATGTGTCTAATAGGAAAAGTAATCAAATCTATTTGTAGGACTGATATTTTCCTGAATAGTGAATCTGCCTGTATGTTAAAAAGGTTTATTATTGTGTATCTTTGGTTTGAAAGAAGCAATGCATTGTTTGTTATTTTGGTTGGCACGCAGAAGAATTTTGTCGTTAAATTTAACCGTTTTTGGCACGCGAGCCGTAAAAGGTTGCCCACCGCTGGCCTAGGTTCTCAAAGTGCTCCGTACGGAGCCCAGGTCTCCGCGAGAGAAACCTAGGGGCTCCGCGAGCTATTCGATTACTTTTCAAAATACTGACTTGACTAATTTTGTAACTGTTCAAAGAAGCACTAACAGCTTTGATAAAATCTGACAACAATATAGCCTCGAAATATGGCAAAGAGATGGAATTGAAAAATGATATTATTTATAAACAGGAGGAGGGAGGTGGTTCAAAATTAGAATCGGAAATTTCCGCGCAACATTCGCGAATAAAAAACGGATAACGAGATTTCTGTTGCGTAAAATATTCAATCCATGACCGATGCGAGCATTTAAAGTGTCTGGTCGTTATAATGTAATTGTGCTCATCTTTACTCACGTTTGATTCGAGATTACTATTAGGATTACTAAAATGAAAGAATACTATTCTAAAATAACATAAAATATGTGATAAACTGCCAACTATAAATAAATTGGAGTCGTAATTTTGCAATCTTGGGATTTGTCAAACTTGATTTGTTCTTTCGCACTTGAAATTATTTTTAAGAGACATATCGCCGTTTGAAAAATCACAATGTCTGGGCAAAATACGAACAATTGAAATTTATTTTATTGCATTCGGCTCCGTCGGTAGCAGTGTTCCCTCTAAGAAAATTTCACACTGCGCAAATATTGTTTTTACTGAGCAAGACTATTCTAAGGCTGAGCAGAATCCTAAATTATTTGCAAACTTTGTGAAATGTAGTAATAGTAGCTTATTATGTAATATCGGAATGCGATCAAAGCACACGTTTAACTCAAATAGCTCATCTTTGTTTTCGTGCCTTTTCAAGGTTTATACATTTTGTCCGTGTTTGTTGTGTTTATTGCTGAATCAAGCGACAATCATCCAAAGTATACAATACTTGATGTACAATCTCGACATTTTCGTTGTTGAAATATCATTGTTTTCCTCAAAATCAGAGTAAGAAATTTTGCTTGTCTTATGCTCCGCATGATTTCTTCCCTGGCGACAAAGTCTATGCTTATCAGAAATTCGAAGCCGTAATTTTTGCTTCACCATGAATGTGGCAATTTAGTGTATGTTGACATGCGATATTTATTAATTTGCGGGACAATATTGATCAATTCAGCTTAACACGTGGTGGAACTATCTATGTGAGGCTTCATTTCACTTGGTGGGGTTTTCAAAACTCCACTTTCTTCAGCGGTCGGTATTGCGGTGAAAAAGTTCGAACAACCTCCTCTTGCTTCCACGTTTCGCTTCTGAGTTAATGCATCTAGTGCGTCAATGTGCTTTTTATGATTTAAATAGCGTTTTAAATAATCAACTTCTTATTTCCTCCCATGATTTTACTTTTCCAAATCACTATCAGATGCCACTTCACGACAAACTTTGTGGATTATCACATTCCTTGACGGGGAATAGCAATAAATTTCGCAAAGTTTAGCAGTTGTTTTAGCTTATGCATACCGGTATCAAGATTGCAAATTAGTGTCGAACACTTCACTATTGTATTTAGCCTAGGGTTACCATATTTGAAAAAGCAAAATTCTGGACAGTGCATGAGTATTTTCGGCGCTCCCGAAGTATGTGAACCAAGATGGCGCATAACCTGAACCCTTACCTGGTACACATACTAACGTTGTACGATACTCATTCTAAAGCGCCAGCTACCGAAATGAAAAGTATTGTCTTCAGTCACAAGCAGAATCTCACACTAGGCGGGTAAGCAATCTCTAAATATAGCTCTAAATAAATTTTAACTTCAGAGTGAAAAATATTAATAAGAACTAGATTGTGCCTAATTTACTCTTCTGACCATGCATATTTTTCTAATGATCTAATTCTCTTCAATAGGGCATTTACAGTTGTCTCCTGTAAATGCCACACATTTTTGCTAACTTGTGCTAATGATTTGGTTTCTGCGAGACTAACTACTTATTCTTCTTCTATGCTCTTGTGCAGGCGGATCTGTATCCATATAATGCAAGGATGCTGTAGCAAGAGTGAAGATAACTATCTCAAGTGATTCAAGAGTCTTGCTGCACACTAACACAAATATATTTCTGTAACGTTTCGTCTGACCAAGGTCAGACTTTTCAGACATACATAGCTGGACTGGCCACGTGTGTACCAATCTAGAGATTTAAGAGCCGACAATGCTAGCACTCGCTTAAACTCAGCCCTTCTTCAAATTCCAACTAGTTTAGCCTAACCATACGGCTACGAGCAACCAACAAATTTCCCGTAACAAACAATGGGCACCAGCTTTGCAACATTTGATACCTATTAAAATCCTTAACTTTCCCATATCTTCATCTGTTTGATTACACTACGGACAATGACAAGATCTTGCCGGGTCGACAACACGAAATTCAGAGCACGCGATGAAAATTTTAAAATCAAACCGTGAAACATAAAACGAGCATTTTAGTTGAGCGAAAATGACATATGAAATATGAGCCACGATTTGAAAACGAAATGTTGCAACTGCGCGAGAATGAGATTTTACTGCGCAAATGTTCTGGTGGTAATGCGCAATTGCGCAGCTTAGAGGGAACCTTGGTCGGTAGTTTCAGAATGAAAAAAGGTACATCGCGGATCGCGCGCACAATTGATTGCGTGCGGCTCCGTCGGCAGTTTCCAAATGGGAAAAAAAGGTGCATCGCACGCACAATTGACTGTGTTTCGATTTCGCAGTTACTTCGATAAAAATCTAACATAACAGCAAATTTTGTGATTTACAATGTCTATAAAAGCGTTTTCAATCTGAGGTGAGTCTGCTGAAACCAAACGTGTGATCTTCATTTTAAGTTTTAGTTTTAATATTTTAGAATGCCGCTTTTCAATCAAGAAATTTGAGTTGCGGATCTACCTCTTCATTAATTATTATTTTTAGCAGTTCGTCGCCGATGACTATGAAATGGTAACATATTTTTCACATTGAACTCATAATTCCCCACGAAAACAAAAAAGCAATTAACGTCGTCATTGTGTAACAATACATGTATATGCCGAGGGAAATTTTTGATTTAGGGAGAATAAACACCGGCGTAAAGATGTAGATTCAAAAACACGCCGCCATGCTGAGGAAAAAAATCGGCGATTGTAACAAAATGCAATCGCGCACATTATTAGAATAGAATTTTTAATCAGTCGCGGTACTCTTTAAAACTAATTTTTTTTTAATTTATATTATAACACCGCTTTCTATTTTTAATATTCACTTCCTTATTTTCAGTCGGAAATTGGTTTTGTGTATCCAATCCTTAGGTTGTATTTAGAGGCTCGTCCCAGATGTTCGCATAATGACGGGATTTCCACACTTTACGCACAGTTCAGGAGGAGAAAAAACTCTTTATCAACGTCCTTTGGCGCATATCCAGGGGACTACTTAGGGGGGCAAGAAGAATTCGCGGAAATATAGTTTATCGACATAATTACCGATGTTCACGGTCCAAATACCCACAGAAAAACAATCGGCGATTTTATCCAAATTTCGACTTCCCGAAAATGCGCAATCGCCCTCTCGGATTTTCGCCCCTGTTTTGGGGCAATATCGCCCACTTTGAGAATCGCTGTACTAAATTATGTGAATTGTATTATAACATGGCCAATTGAAAGAATATGTGTTTCTTAAGCATGTAAATAAAACAGAAAAATGAAAATAAGCTCAGAGCTCACACTGTTAAAACATAATCCGTGCAGTCGAAATAGTGATTTTTTCTCTTATTGAAATTCAATTTGACTCTATAAACTTCGGTTACACTTCTTAATCTGACAATGCCTCGATATTCTCTTGAAACTGCTGCAAAATCCCCCGAACTCGTTGCATCTCTGTTGATGACGTTGTACCCTCTTGACCTGAAAGTCAAGATACGCTTTTATTCATTTATATATATCCTGACAATTAATATTTTCTTGCTTACAAATGTTTTAATTATATATTTGAACCTCGGTCGCTGCTTGATAACCATCGCTGGTTCGCCACATGCTGTGTTTTACTGGATGGAAAAAGAAGCTTGACAATGGCTATATGTATATGAATTGTGCAATAAGAATTTACGTTTTATATTTATATTGAGGCTTTTCATTGTTTTAATCAAGACTTTACTCAGCGGGATATGGCAATTTTCAACATGAATTTGAGATAATTCTTCAAGTCGTTGTTTTTGATGAGAATCGTCTTCTTCACACTTGTGTTTTTTACCTGTGGTTGACAAGACGGATTGCTGAAATGGCTGATCTATATTATATAGCGCATGCAAGTTCACTTTTGCAAGTCTTTTTTCTTAGAGAATCTTATGACACGAAACTAACCACCTCAAAGTTAAACATGAAAGATCGCTAAACTTTCCACATATAATATTTTTCCTGAAATGCCCAAATAGTGCTACCGACTAGTATAGCAAATTACGTTCCTAAGATTTTGAACACAATGGTCATTTTTATTTGTGTAGAGTATAATTGGGATCTCCTATATATATCATATTTCATTCATCTATGCTTGATAGTATGTCATATCGGTCCCAGGAAATAAAAAAGTTAGTGTAGGCCGAATATACTACAAACTACTGTTACTAGTACAGGTTATAGGCATGGAGAAGGCTAGCAAGTTGAAGTCTCGGACATAGATATAACCCCTATCCTTGCTATATATATATATATCTATAGTGGTAATTGAAAATAATATCTTAATTTACAGACTAGGTACAGCAGGCTTTGTAACTCAAATGGAAGGATATGAATAGTAATTAAAAAAATACCTCCAGCCACGTACGATTTTCGGCCAGGATTGTGCCGTACGCGTAACAAATGTTCTCGTCCTAATGAAGCGTCTTTTCCAATATCGTAATTATTCAGGGCTTCTTGTGCAGCAAAGGCACACAAGGGAGAAGCGAAGCCTACCGATCTTGAAATGTAATTTGTAAAAGTTTATATTATTACGGTACACACAACTGTGTAATAATGACCACAAAAATACACCAACAAACACAATGCTCTTGGGGTACGGGAGAGAGCGGAACGATCGTACATATATATGAATTTTGTGGCGAAACAATCATCCCACTGTTTTTATGCGGCTGATTTGGAACTCACAGGAAACGATAATGTGTAAAGAACAGCTATGCCTCGTGTCCGTGTTTCATATTGAAAACAGGGCTTGATTTCAATAATATGATTGATATCCCCCTCTTCACAATAATTCACTAAAATCTGATTGAACGCAGTGCTAAGTTGTTACTTACACTTTTCTTATATTCGCCGTCGTTTGGAAATTGTCGAGCCCTTGTACAGTAGTGATATTTCCATATTCACTGCACAGCTTTTGTACAGCAGCATTGGTGATTTCTTTTGGGACGTTATCAAACTCAGCAAAGAAACACCACTGAAAAAACATTAATTTACTGCAATTGAAAATGTCTTCTAATAGGTTTAGTGAACAAAATCTTACCCGTCTGTTACTTGCGAACTGAACGCTTTGCTTCAATGAACGAAATTTCTGTTTTCTTCTAGTATCGCGATCGGGTGGCATGCATCGGAGACTACTTGCCATAGCGACTTATGTTGTAATAACTATAATATCTCAAACTAACAGTATGAAAAACAAACAATCAAAATAAACGCCCAAGATTGGCCTAAATGCGAATGTACCACTCGTGGTGTATGTCTGTCTACTCTGTTAGTCTATTGCGAACTATTTTAAGAAAATCTTCAGACACCTGAATGGCTTAAAGTGGACTGGGGTATTTTCGGGACAAAGTGCAGAAATAAATTTATCCTACTCAAAAGTAGTAAACAGTGAAGGCTTTATTCTCGATCCTTTGTCGGTTCAATCAGAAGTTGAAGTAATAATTATTCCCAGTCTTTCTCTTTTCCGTGCCATAAAGGCACGGATAAATTTTGGTACAGGCAGATAGAGACAGGACTATCGATGAGAAAGGTTCAGTCCAAATACCACAATCTTAGAATATTAAAATTTGAATATAGTCACCTAGTTTTGATAGTAATTATTAGAAGTTCACTACTTAGCCAATCCCTAATTCATCTTAGCTTCAAACAGTATTTGAGGCAATTTTCAGTCAAATACCGTACTGAACAGTTACCACTGAACACTGAACTACATTACCTATAAATTTGTAATGAGACACACACGAAGAGTATTTTTCTGATGTTCTCGACTCAATTTCTATGCACATTGAAAGTTGCTTTTTGCTGACCCGCGGGGTATGAAGCCTTCGGATGGACAGTTATCGTTGCGCCACCAAGCGAAAATGGGATCCGGATTGAGAATTATTCTTTTTTTGGGGATAGTTGATATTTCCTCTACCATTGCGATGTTTACTGAAGGTACAACAAAGCTTTTTTAATTTCGTCAAAAAGCATAAAATGTCGCTATAAAAAGGCAATGGTAACCTAAAATTTGCCGTTTATCTTGGTTACTTTAATTTTTTCACATGTTCTTCCTCTTCTGCCCTTTTTCTGCGTTTCTGTGCGCCACTGAGAGGTTTTGCTTTCGACATCATTCTGACAGCCCTCGTAATTTTGTCGGTGCGATCAAACCACAAGACGCCGAAAACCGACGACTCCCTCGCATTGTTACGTAACAAAACGATTTCAGCAGAACTAACATCAACGATACAAGATGTGCATTACTTGTTTTGCACTGCAGCTTTTGGTTTGCGGCTTAAATTTCTAAATTCTAACCGCTTGGGCCCCTTTGCGCTGTGGGCCCTCCCGCGTCCGCGGGGCTGGATGCTACGCCACCGTCCCCCACGGAATGCGAACCCACGCAGGTGCGATGACGAGCGTTTTACTAACGCTCAGCGCGATGCACCGACCGCTGCAACATGGAATTTTAATTTGATTAACCTGATTTAATGTATTGCAGGAAAAAAGGATGGGATTCATATTGGAGCTACGACTGAGGGCCGTTATCTACTTATCTGGGAAGTTTATATCTTCAGGAGAAGCTCATGATAATCATAAAGAAACAAGAGTTATCCGAGCGGAATAATCAGGCAGGTTTTTACACAACTGGATTTTCAAACTTTCGGCAAAAAAATTGTTAGTTTGGGATATCAGTGTAGAGAAGTCTGCATACTGAAGATTTTAGGTCGTAACTGGTGTCAGGACTAAGTTATTTGTATGTCTGACCATCATCGAAAAATGCTAATTAGAAAATTTTCAAAAAAAAAAAAATTTTGTTCACAAGAACCAGCGCCAGAAACTAGTTTTCGATTTTGTTGTTCACTTTTTAGCTTTGTTCACTTAGATTAGAGGTTCTCAATGGAAGTTCCCCACCAGTGCGCTGCGAAAATTACGTCTTGTATTTTAAATGTGTTATTGTTTATTTTAAATAGTGTGTATATGAATCAATAAATTCATTTTATCTATGTCGTTTACTTTCTGTTACGTAACAATAGAGTAGACACTCTTGCTGCAGTTCATTTATTTGCTGAACCGAGTTTAGCGAACATTAGTGATTTTAAGATTTAGTATTTCAATAGAAAATCAGGCAGAGATGAGAAAGAAGAGTTATTCTTTTGCGCTATATACTACAAAAGGTATAAAGTACACATTACCGATCACAGTTTTTAGTTTTATTTGAAGGTAGGAATTTATGTTTGGTACAAGTGCGCCGTGATTTTTTCCCCTGATAATTTGGCGCCGCGGGAACAATAAGTTTGGGAACCGCTATTTCAGCAAATGCATTTCTTACATTTTCCGGATGCCTCCCATTGACTAGATTAATAACTCAGGACCACAATATAATCTTTGTATTTGTCTAATAAGAAGCATTTTAGAGGATCATTCTAAACGTAGTTTTCAAAAAGTGTAAAATTCACAGTTTTGTTACAAGAAGATAGCATGATAAACACAAAAGTTCGTACAAGAACATTACCTTTAGGGATGCCGAAAAATCACAAGTCGTGTACAATATGCACTTAATATATGACTAACCTAAAAAAGCATCATTCGAGCAAAAATGTACGATTGAAAAAATTTTTTTTTTTTGTAAATTAAATTTTAGATTTTCTGAATTTTAAATATCGATTCAAAAATCAAAGTGATACTTTTACCTGTAATACAAGTCCAACATTGATCCCAGCACCATTAACTGTCTATTATTCTTGAACATTTCATACAATTTGCAAAACTGCAGTTGATCAGTTCTCACAAGTTTCCAACTAGGATATTCTGTATGGCACATATAATCTTCAAAATAATAAATTCCCAGATATGTGGAAAGCATGACTGATACAAAATGCCCGAGTTGAGACATTTTAAGACCTCGTTCTAGGTTTTTGTGTTATTCAGTGAACACTGTTTTTAAATTGAACAATGTTTTAAGCATTAACAAAAAAAAGCAGTTTACAACCACGGACCACGTTTGAATTGATCAGGAATGTTACCATGAAATGTAGAAGATGGTTGACAACACTTATGAGGGTTAACATGATAACTGTGATATCACAGCCATTTTTGGTCAGAAGTAGTAATAAAGGAAATTTTCAAAAATGTGTAATTATATTGTATGAAAACAGTTTGAATTTACATCTTTGTCGAATTTTGTTTCTGTATGATTTCATTGTTAAATTTTTAACAATAGATTGAACATACATACTCATTTTCTCATGTTTTCTTTCCATGAGGTTGAAAAAAAATTGGAAACGGGAATTAAAATATAATAGATTTTGCTGCCGGTGGTTCAAACAGAAACATGGATGACAATATTCTTGGCAAACATTCAAGCAAAATTTAAATAAAAAATCTTAAAAAATGAAAAACAAAATAAAGGGTACACCATTGCAATCACAGGAAATATATGGCAGCTAAAGACGAGAAAATACATCAAGCGTCAAAGCTTTAAGCTTATAAGTCAAATAGTAAGAAATGAAGAAAAGTTTTAATGGCTAACTTTTGGAATACCATTATACTAAGATTATAATAAAAATGCCTCATCATTAGACTCGATATTTGATAAATGATGGAAAAGTGCAACTTGGTGGTATATGAAGCTGAAGGCTTACTAGCTGTTTTTATCAGTATATTAAACAAGAGTCATAAACGGTTTTCTTTTTCTGTGATTTCGAAGCTGGAGTCGGTTTTTATGACAAGTCGAGTCAGAGTTTCAACCCGGAGTTTGAGTACATTGTAAATTTTCCAAGATTCGACAGTCCCGGATAAAAGTATTATCTGATTTGTACGTTAATAAAGATTGCTTGATATTGAAAGTTGGACACAAGTCACTCTTTGTAACGTGATCAATACAATAATACATCAATACAATACGAAAATAATCAAAGAATTTTTGCAAATTTAACTGCGCAATTCATCTCCGAAATATTGATCAGTAGCCTATATAAAGTAGATGAAACATGTTACATGAAAAAATTGAATCCTTTTTGCAACTATCAACTGCACAATCAAATGAACGTTTGCTGTTGACATAATTGTTTTGCTGAAGTTTCATTGAATTTTCTATACTACGCTTATTCATGCCTTCTGCGCCAAACAATGCCCTGTACAGGTGTCATACATAAGTTATCGTATTTTCTCACAAAATGAGCAATATTTCATTCACATAAATGCATCAAGTTTTCAGCTGTATTAATCTCAGTGAAATTGTGTAAATAAACAACGTCAACGTTTCAAAATCTGGCAATTTCCATTGAATTCAGACATCAACAAATGGATAAATCAACAAACATTAAAAAAATTATTGGCAAAAACTGCTGAAATTTTTTTTTTATTTTTGACTTTATGTTAAATTTCAAATGGAAATAAAAAGTAAATGTCTCGAATTCAAATTTAGAATTTGACTGTGTATCAGTCAGAGTGTGTAGAACTGAATTGTAGAATTCCAGAACATTGTTCCTGAAGATGTTTGCTATGTGTAACAGAGTACAGTTTGAAAAATGATAAAAAATCAAGTATAACTAGACAAATACATAGAAATTAGGTTTTCAGCTCAACTTTTCGAACTCGCAAAAATCTACAATTTTTTCTCAAAATCATTTTGATTAGCTAGTTAGCCAACAATCTATTCGTATTGGTAGTATCTAGTGTGATCACAATTGCATTCTGTTTGATAAAATTAAATCTGAAGAACCGTATCACGTATTTTGTCTTCGTCTTTCTTGAGCAGCTTGTACCCTTCTTGCATGAGCAGCCATGGCTTCATTTGCACGAGGTCGTCTGCCGCGCGAGGAAACCGCACCAGCATTCGGTGTCGTTTCTGATGTAAGTAAAGATTGTCTATCATCTAATGAACCTGAATTTGAACTTCGACCCCGAGATGAACCACCTCTCGCTCCGTTCCCTCGTCGTGATCTTGATTGAGCTGGGGATGAGCGAGAACCTCTCGATGAACTACGCTGTGCACCGCCACGTCCTCGACTAGAGTTTTGTCGTGAACGATTAGGACTTTGATTATTTTGTTGTCGAGAGCGTTCTTGATTCCTTCCAGCACTGCTAGACCTCGGAGTGTTATTACGACCACGTTCGGAGTTTCTAGGAGGATTAGAAGGTCCTGGATCAGAGGAATCAGTATATCCAACACCTGCTTCCGCATTACGAATAATTTGGTCTCGGAGGGGATTAGCTGGTCTATTTCCAACGTTTTCATTTGTGTTCGTTGTGTTTGGAATATTAGCGCGCCGTTGCCCAGCGGGGGCGATGAAAGACCCATGTTTAGTTCTTACAATGCGGCTTTGTTCATTTTCAGAAACAGGCTTCCCAGCTCCGCGCTGCACATCATCGTAACTCTGAAAAAATATTTAGGTGATTGAAAGTCTTATAAAAACACAAACAAATGCTTCAAGCTGCGTTTCAGGTATTTGGTATCAGAGTTTAGCATGTTGTCACTAAAACTGTAGTATTTTCACTCTCCGAGTCAGAATTACAGAATTTCAATGGTGAAAATTACTAAAACAACTTCAATTAACTACCACTCCAATTAGGATACTGGAGTGTTAGACTATTCCGAATTTCAAGCAAAAAATTCATTTTCAATCGTTGTATAATCAGAAAAAGATGGTCGCCTGCAAAGGTGTTTTAATAGTATGAAGATAACAATAATTATAACAAAACTACTCCATCTGTACGCTACCAAGTATTCACAATATTTTTTTACACAAACACTCAAATATTATAAAAGTAGTATATATGTGTTACATTATAATTGCAACTGATATGATATAGAAAAACTGAGATCATGGTCAGAAAGTTGTGAAAACTTTTAGTTTATTTATACCAAGCAAAGTGTTAGTAAGACAGCTCAGCATGTTTGACAAAGAATGAGATTATCCATTTTGTAAACATCAAGTGTTAGCACATTTCCTAAAGTAGGTCAAAATTTAGGCACTCTGATTTGAAAAAGAGATAAGGTGACCTATATCTAAGTCTAAGTACATTGTAATGAAATGATAAGCAATTGCTAATTCTAATCTTCTAAAATGTAATGAATATTATATTTTAATAATGGCACAAAATATGAGCTTTCATGTGGGTCTGATTACTAAAAATTCCTTAAAGCATTCTGTGTAATAGAAAAATTATATTCTGCTTCTACTCAAACCAGTGTTGGGGAAGCTTGAGTCATTAACTCAATTTGAGTTCCACTCGAGTCATTGTTTTTCAAAGACTCAAGGTGACTCGGACTCGTTGCCAATGATACTAACGCAGTGATTGACTCGAGTCTCACGACTCTTGTGCTTACAGACTTCCACCCAAAATTATTTATTAGTATAGCCTCATTAATGGCCAGTGTCATATACAAAATGGAAAACACCAACTATACTCATTTTTTCCAGTAAAAAAACATTTGCCTAGAATTATTGATAAAAAAAATTTGAACATTAACACTGTGAAATGGAAATCTAGGTTTTTCGTCGAGAAATCATCAAAAAATGTTTCATTTTATTATTGCGAGAGGAAACAAAGAGCTCAAAGAAATAATTGTAAGTATGAATTATTAATATGTTGGAAAGAGAAGAAAAGCTGTTGCATGTTAAGAATTAGATTCGGGTGACATCATGAAAGCTGGTATGCTAAGATACTTGATCCTGTGAACTAAAAATTTGAATATTTGATAGAATACACTCCTGTAGCATTGTTACGAATATTTCAATTTGAAGGTTGTTTCCCTGACCCTGGCCTAGACCACAAATAACTTGATACATTTATCAATGCAATATTTTTGATGATTATTTTGAGAGTGTTTTTGTGACTTGGCTTTTATAAACTAGTTTACTGGTTTCATAATCATCGTTTTGATTCAGAATATTAAACCATATGCCATTTAAAGAACCAGTTGCTTATTTTAGTCCTGTCTATCGCAATTTTCCAGGGCTAATTTTGGATTGCTACACTACTTAGGAGTGAAAACAACCATTAAGTGATTTGATTTGTATCAAAATTTTAGGAGCATAAATAAAAAGTGACAAATAGCTTAGCATAATTATTGCAACAGTGTCTGAAAATATGTTTGAGTGAAAAAAGTGTCCGAGCCGCTTTTAAAATTTCAATTTTTGTATAATCATTAACATCTTTCTGACAAGCTAGTGTGTATAAGTGTATAGGCTAGGAAATATAAAAAAAAAAAGGAAGTCAATGGTGGGAAAACTCTTGGATTTTGAACCACTTCTTTACATGAAGATAATAAAGTTTGATAAATTCCGGTAATCAGTACAGTATTATGATTTGCATTTTGCAATATAGCAGAGTAATTTTTTCATGTGTTGTATATATACTACACAAAGTAACACATTAATAAAAGCATTATTAAGTTGGCAAAGTAAAATGCCTACACTAAGCATTAAAACTGAAAATAAAAAAGAAATTCAAAATTACTATTGTCATAGTAGAATGAAAACAATGACGATCTTTCTAAGGGAATGAACTAAATAAAATTTAAAACATGTGGATAGCTCCTACTTTTACTATAAGCCGATTCAATTTATCATGGAGGTAGGATTTAAAACATGCAAATATTGTTTAAAGAATATTAGTATATTACCGGAGGTAAAGTATCGAAGTTGGTAGAAGCTCCCGCAGCTTGTTGACGCTGTGCACCTCTTGCTCGTCCTCTCTCTTGCTGACTTGAATGTCTTGAAACCTGTTGTTGAGGATCTCTATCACGGGATACTGCTCTTGCACTGTTTGGTCTTGATCTTGGCGGCTCAGAAGCAACAGAGGTAAGTGTATCAGTAGGTGAATGATTGCGTCGACGCTGTCGTACCAAATGTGTTCGAACTCTCTTTCTTTGTCCTCTCAAAATTATAACTGCGTAAAAAGATATTTGTTTATATATAGGGCAAACTTTTTATCAAAGCCTTTATATTTTGAACCAAGGTTTATAAAACTGGGCCTTCTGCTCACGGAACGGTTCTCTGGGGGGCATATGCAAAGACCTTAGGTACTATTTGCGATGACTACAGTAATTCAAAATAAATTGACTAAGATATCTTCCATTCACTGCAATACATTTATGATTTACCTTGTTTGTTGGCTTTTTATTACTAAATGTGGGGCATAAAATAATGCATGGAAAAGTTTTAAAAGCAAAAGTACGGTAGGTATTTTCAATAAAAGAAAAAAATGCAATTGGCCACAAGTGTTAAGAGTTATATATAATTTATAAAATTGGATGATTGTCAAAGATAGATCTCTCATCAAGTAAATAGTAATATCCTTTAATCCCTTTATAATTAGTTTTGACAATATGGCAGCACACCTCACAGGAAATATGTATTGATTTATTCTCTACGAATAATGCATAATAATATACACAAGACTGCAAAAGCTGATAAAGGAAACACTATTGGCGACAGTTCAATAATGAACAAGGTAAGTGTGTTGTATATTGCATGAGGTTTCACCATGGGCAGCACGCTGATTTTAAGGCATTATGGAATTGTACAAGAATGATTTGATGAAAATATGTAATCATGTAATTTCATTTTCTATGAAATTAATACTGAAGCGTTATTAAAAAAAATTCTTACCGTCTGTGTGATCATATCCTTTCCCAGTAAATTTCCATTGAATAACAGCACCGAGTACTGTGGAAAAAGAAATTTATTTTAATTACAATTACAGTTCGCCATAGAACATTACATTATGGTATTTTGTAATGCCATTGCTCAAATTCTACAAATCGAAATCTAATATTTGAGAGCATTTTCCACATATTCATTACAAATACACTTCGAATTACTAGTTTGACGGTGATAATTTACCAGGAGCACCATATCAACTCTTGAAAAGTTAACAATATTTGGAATGATTCAGAAGTTTATAATTCAAATTATTTTACTAAGTAAATGTGGTCTGTGGTGTTGCCTGCATTTCTGAATATGCTCATTTATTCAAGTAACTTGGTTCGATCATTATTTCACTTGTCAGTAGGGCTTTGAGTAATAAATTGTTTTCTTAGATGAGATAATGATAATGAAACATGAATATAATATTTGCCTATTAGGTAATCCATGTTGTAGTGATCATTTTTCTGAACTTTATAAGAGGACAGCAAACTCATTTAAAATGTGATAAGTAGGGAAACATGCAACTGCACTTTTAAAACTCCGTCCAAACGACCATTGCTGGGGGAAATTTGCTCGGTTTATTTCTGAGAAAACAACTAAATTAATCAATATTATGACTTACATGCAAGAATTGGCCAAATTCCTAAAATAACCCATGAATACCAGCAGACATCTGTAGACGATGAAGCCATTAATGCTTCCCATATATATCTGTAAAAATGTTAATAAAAAACATTACCGAGAAACAACACTTTCAAAAAGCTAGAAAAAGAGCGAAAATCGTGAATTTTCAACCCCGATATTACAATTCGTGGTTCTTTCACGTCAACTCGTGATATAATTACATCAGTGAATGACTGAAAGTGTGTTGCCAGACTTTCAATAGGATTTTGAAGTGATCAATAACACAGCTGTGAACATGTATATAAGCAATATGTATTTATGCGATACATTTTTAAATTATGAATGGTAACACTTTTCACTTTTGTTAATTTTTTAAAGTGAATGAAATAATCAATACAGAAGAAAATCGAAGTTTAAAAAAATACTAATAGATTGACAATTTTTGTCAAATTGACAAATATGAACATAAAAACATTCTCGCAGGTCGTAGTAACCACTCAAAGCAGACAAGGAAACTAGAAAATGACCCTTGAGTTGCCAAAATTCATTGTTCATTATCGACATCAGTTTCAGTCATGTCAAAAATCCCATTGTTTAAATTATTTGAATTAAAAATTCATAAGACTACAGATACCAAGGATAATATGTAAAAATATAATCATTTTCTTATAATTTGACTCGCTAATATCAAGCATGTGATAGACAATACAAACAATAACCATGTTTTATCAAAACCCTTTACTTAACAAAAATCATGTAGTACATAATGATTAGTGGTTTCACTATGCTCCACATTTTAAATAAAATAGGTTTCTCTTTAGAAGTTAAGTCTGAAAAATAGTTTCTTATCATGCATTATGGTATCTATTCATGTCTACTTTTCGATAAAATCTGTAAAATTGGATACAGGGTAATAATAGTGGTTTCGCAATGCTACACACTTATCAGTGTAATAGTTTTCTGTTTTGAAGTTAAGTACACAAAATAGTTTCATATCAAGTATTATCAAATATATTTACATTTACGATTTAGATGAAATTTTGTGTTTTTTTTTTGCACACGAGGTCAAAAATAACTATAAAGAAATGTATATATGATTGATTAAATTGTTACATTTATATATATACTTCGGATATAACTCTGTTCTTCTAAAACTTCTGAGAAAAGTATATATAATATAAATATATTTTTAAGGTTTAATTGATAAAACTTAATGGATAACCTTAATCAACCTAAACAAGGCTGTTTTCTGATGATTACAATAATTGTGATGCAAAGTATTTCCATGTGAATTTAAAATAATTAATGTCCAAAACAGTTTTCATTTAAAACGATTTTCCAATCCATTTGCTAAGTTGAAAGTCACATATGCCAGGTCCAAATGTTGATGATTTCACAACTGGCCCATTGGGAATATGAAAGGCATAAAACCGTAATTAATAATTGATACAAAAAATGCAAATGAACTCAATAAATCAAACATATTGCCAATAATATTGAACGACAATACAGCTATCATATCATTTATCACAATATTAAATTGATATCATCATATAAATTTAATATAATTCATACAATGAATTGCCCCGGGCACTTTCCAATAAATTTCACAAAGCAAAATATATTTAGGAAAAAATCACTTACTCTGAATCAAATCATTTTCAAAGAAAATTCTGTTTGGCATCTCCAAACGACAAAAAGAAATAAAACGAAAAATGTTTCTTTGTTGAAAACAAAACTTTGGCCAAACTATTCTGTCATTATGACAAAAACCAGAAACAGAAGTATATTTGACAAGTTTCAGAATAGTTTTGTATTCTAGAATTCAATTAATTACAATTGAATAATTTAAATATAGATGTTCTGCGACAAAATTCGGCCGAATGTCAAATTTTATTTTCCAAATTAATTCATGATTTCTTCGCTAAGAGGCAAAATGTAAAAAAAAAATTATGTTCAAAAGTACAGTTAACAAAAAAAATCCCCATATCACATTTAATTTGATCTCCATTTACCTATTTAGTATTTACTAAATTGTTTGTGCATCCCTACTTGAAATTAACAGCTAACCCTTCAGATGAAGATATTAAATTATCTAATAAATTAAAATTTTCTGCACCGAAGCGTAAAATAAAATAACTATTACATTAGAATTCAAATGCTTACCTTAATAATAAAAACTTTTCCATAAAATACTCGAGACAAACACAAATAAGTGCAGCACCCATAACAGCAGTACTGAGTAAAATAAACTGTTTCTGCCATTTTAATGTCAACAGAGCAAAAATAATTCCAGTTCCAAACAAAATTCCAACGGGAATCCATGGTGTAGAAGGATGGTAGAACTTTTGTAAAGCTATGATTGCTGTAAGAACAAGAAAACTTAGTATTGATAAAAATACATCATTTAATTGCAATTATCGGCATATTTTTATGAGGTCTTTCATACCCTGTCGTATTAGTGCATAGCGAAAAGATAGAGAATTGCATTGGGCATAGCCCATCTTGCTTAGTATCCCAATTTGAGGGTTCTCCACCAGGAGTAAATTTACCCTTAGGGATAAATTTCACTCGGGGGAAAAATGAATATTAATACATTGTTCAATAACTGTAGTTATGTGAACCTCATGCAATCAATATAAAGAATCTACAATTCTGTGTTGAAATTTCCCCTTTCGAAGTACTTTTCATCCCATGAGTCATTTTTGACATTTGTGAAAAGTGAAAATGTACAAGGTTATGGCCAATTTTGAAAAGGGCAAATGAAAGAATGAGGATAAAAAACCACTCCCCCTTGGTGATTATTAGCATAAGAGTGGGCACCCATACAGGCTTATTGCAACAAACTATATTTCTGTTGGCACTATGGCATGATGAACAAGGACTTTCTATGAGATGATAGACAGGCAAATCCTTTTAAAATTCTAAAAGTTTACCACTTACCACCAATGGCCACAAGCAGGCCTAAAAAGAATCCTTGTAAAAATAAGCCAGCATATCTAACAAGCATTGTTATAAAACCACACAATACACCAATGCCAACAGAAATACCTGAAAAACAAACACCACAAAATAAATTATTCGTTAAATAATGTAATGAAAAGCAGGAGCTGTATTGTATGGTATTGTTGTCTCTTTCGTGCATTGTACACAATATGTATTAAAAAACTTTTTGTCCGATACTTGAAAGGATGAATTTATATATGGTTTATACTAAAAAGCTAAATTGGATAAAAATTGTATAAACTCGATATATTTTTGAATTAGTTTCAAATAGTAAAATTGCAGCAGCGTCTCCAATTTGATAAAATGAATTGAAAAATTAAGATTACACATGTTTCAGATAATCTGTTCATTCATTTAGAAACTCAAAGGCAAACTATACTATTAAGTGTACATTTCTATTGGGATGTTTGTTTCGAATTTTGTTGATAATTGCAGAAAAAACATTCACTTGACACATAAAATTTTTTCTTCCGAAACAATTGTGATTATAACATGTAATAATCATTTCTGAAAAAATACATGAGGCACAGTAAACTAAATTTCTTATTGACATTCTTGCCTATTCAACCATTCAAAATAAAACCTAGATATCTCATTCAAGGAGTATCCATCTTACTTATTGCAATTGAACAGCTGATAACAATCAATGCCAGATTATTGTTTTTTCGATCAATACCTACCAACAATAGCACCAAACGAAAGTGTATGTTGCAATATTCGTTCTTCTTGGCACAAAACGAAAACGACTGTTCCACCAAATATTAATCCACTTAGAAACATAACAGCTTTGAAGCAACGATAACCTAAAACGCAAAAGTTTAAAATCAATACATTTTTAAAATATTGAAAGTATTTTTGAATAAAAAAAAAGAGCCTCAAAATTTTTTTTCTAAATTTCGCTCAAAGCAAAAACAATGTATACTGACGTTTCGGACCACAAGGTGGCATAATGTGGTTTGAGTTATGAGTTTGATTTTTAACCACCTTGCGAGTTGTTCAAGAGTGATTATTTTACTAAATATAGGTAGATTCATAGAATATCTGGGCTTGGACATTTTGGCATGGGTTGTATAGGTACCTGTTTTCAAACTCCTAAGGAGAATAAAAACTAAACTCATAACTCAAAAGCCTTATGTCGCATTGTGGCCTGAGTAGGTCGAAAAATTTGGAAACCTAACACAGTAACAACATTACAGCTACATTCCAGCATTACAAAAAATGCATGATACTTCAAAAAAAGTAACAGACAAAAATATCAAATTAACATACCAACAAAAGTATATAGTAGGCCGAATAATCCAAGCGTCACACATAATGCAGCCAGCCCAGTATCATAATCCAGATTAAGTGTCATGTTACAGTCTAGTGGGCCTGGATTATTCCCAGGAAATGAATCATTGACTGTAGCCATCTTTCACTGACTAACGAATAACAGCAGCAGTAAAAGATTTGGTAATTAAAACTTGAACAGAGGTAGTAAACCTTTACATGTTCAGCACCATAATTATTATCTTTGAACTACAAGGTAGCAAAAGAAATCATGTTGAAATATTGTTTAAATTTATGAACGCTACAGTACTGAATTACTCAATTACTGAATTATAATGACAAGTTGATAATGACAGTTATTCCAATTTATCTGACGACTATGCATATGTAGTTGTCGAACACAATATTTAAGTACGAGAATTTGGGTAACAATGTATCAACTCAACCTGTATCATCAGTCAGCACACCGAGATATTAATTAGCCAATTATTACAGATTAACAGACATCACTATACTGACCGACTGATATAGCCATATGGAAAATTAAGATTATCCATTAATAGCTAAGAAAATCAAATAAACACTTAAACAATAAACCAATGCAACGAGATGGTACCAAGCATGAAAACTAATGAATTTAAAACTGTAAAATGAGATATCTTAAGCTCAGTCGCATTAATCTCCACATACAGACATGGCATACAAGTCCAATCCTATGTTACTCTAATATATTACTTTAGTTTGATTCATTTCGTTGTTTGTTTGGGTTCAGCCCAAAATGTATAACGATAGATAACTTATGTTATTATTTCAGTTTGGCTTTATAGATAATGTAAGCGCTAGAATGCCAATGATAATATGAGTCTGAATTTATTGCTTGTCACTTGAGCTTAAATTCCGATAACAAAGTGTCTTACCGAGTCATTCCTGACCATTTCAGTTTATAATTTATGTTCATCATTTTTCACTACAATACACACTTTTAACAGTATCAAAAATATATTATTATCCCTAATAATATAGTCATGTTACAAAATTGAAGTCTGCATCTCATCATGATTTTTTATTTTTATATAGGCCTACCGGTATGTGACAATGTGAGATTGCAAACTACCGGTACTGCATTATGACTTTTATGTCTTTCTTTCTTGACTTTTCTGAATTTTTGTAATAGCCTACAGTAAATATTTTTGTCTTTATAGATTTCAGTTTTTATGATAATTAATTATCCTATCATGCATCAAAATATCAAACTCCGTTTAAATCTCCTCATTTGAAAACATACTTAATATTTGCAAAAGTCACTATACAGCTATATTCAGATATCATTGTACGGTACGGTAACTGCTGGACTGGGTAACAAATACGGTACCGCTGGACCGGTACCGTCAGTCTACCTCTGTATCTTGAACCATTCGCTTCACTGTAGCATACTGTCATATGTACGCCGGTGAACAGTGAAATATTCGCCTACTGGTAATCAGATATCGGTACCCCTCGCCAGAAGTCAGGTACAACTTGAGAAGAGCTGGCGTATCAATACAGCAATAGTTGACGGCAACATCCAGACGAGAGACGACCACAACGTTCAGTTCGTCTGGGCCTTTCTCTCAACCCTCAACCGTGTAAACTGTATGACGTCATAAACTTTCCATCTTATATTCGGTACGTTGGTTTTGAACCTTTTCTCAGGGTTTGTTTGGGATGTGATATGGGATATGATTTACATATTTATCCCGGGAGAGAGGAAAGCCGATAAGACGGCTTATCCATATGGCGAACCACGGCCTCTCGTCCGGTTACCATTCCAAGTCGGGTATGGGATTAGTTTTACTGTATTGTTTGTTTTCGGAAGCATGGATTTGGTGGTGGAGGAAGCCATAACCGACCAGCGGTTACGTGAACCACCCAACGACGGCGAGGAGTCCAGCAATCCTCTCGCACATAACCATCCCTGCATGGGATTCGAACCTGCGAACCCACGCAGAGTTTGCTCTCCTGATTTCATAAACATTTTTTATTTATTAGTTTTTTTTTCAATCATTTTATTGCCTGTCATGCTGATTATGAAGTCGAAATAAACTTATCATTTGAAAATTAAAGGCGGGGGTTTGTTAGTCGACTGCCCGCTGTATTTAGACACGAAATGTACATGTGGATCGATTTTGGATACGACGTGGACCTATGCATCGTTTTATTATTATTTTGGAAAACTTTACCTACAGGTAACAGGTACGGTATTTAATGCGACGAATCCAAAAAGGTTCGGCTCGGCCGAATCACGAGTATTTGCGCTGGACTCGTGTCCGAGTCCAATACTTTTACATAGCTCCGAAATAAATACCTAAAGTGATGCTGTTGTTCGCGTATATTGGCCGTAAATTAAATATTTCCGTAAGATAAGACTATGTACCGGTAATTCAAAACGTTCCACAAAACACTATTGCTTTCGGGAGAATCATTTTTTTTAGTTGGCGTTGATAATGATATATAAGAATATGTGATTGTTGATTGCTAAGGCGTATTTTTCTTTCTCTCTATGAAACAGACATGAAACGAATTTTACCGTCGTTATGGGCGCTCAAAAAGAGAGAGGGGTTAAAAGCTAATTTAGGGACTCTCTTTTTCCAGCGCAATCACTTTTAATAATATAAATCATGACGCATTGAAAAGCAAAATAAAATTTATAAATATTAATTTACAACGAATTACGAGTAAGAATTTACCTACTACTCTCGCTAACAGACGGAAACGACAAATGTGACAAATCTTGTGATATGTTTTTTGTTTTCTTTCTGCGCCTATCTTTTTTTTTTAATTTCTAATTTTGCATAAAGCCGGTGAACTCCGCTTTTTAAATTTAGATACGTCGAAACAGATTAAGTAAATAATGTATTCTATGGAAATTTCCCGAGATTTTAGGGGAAAATATTATTTTGACCACATAGAAATGCCAATATTGCCGATTTATTTAACTATTTAGTATTAGTGTTCTAACCGAAAGATTCAACACTGAGTATTCAGGCGATGACCAATTAGCGGGGCTTTTAATTATTAATATAATATGAAAATAACACGGAAACGATATAAAATTAAAATCATAAAAGAGTCAACTATCTGCTTCACAAATATTCCATCCCGGGAACAATAATAATAATAATGCTCGATTAAAATTGAAACAGTAATTTACAAATTGTGATATGGAGGATCAAATCCTACACAGAAGATAAAAAAATAAAATTAATTTGTGTCGTGGACTCGTGAATTCAGTCCTTGATAACGCTGTAACATCTTCACCGATTTAAACTCACAATTCTGTCCGAAAGATAAAAACCAAACTACGATGTCCGCATAACATAAAAGTGCTTTAATATAAGTTACCAGCATTAACTGGTATGCCGCCGACAAAACGATCACGATGACAAAAAATAATCAGCGACTATGACAAAATTATGAAATAAAAAAACGCCGTGTTGTTATGTTAACGAGTTTTCAGTCTTCTAATAAATTTCGAAAATAGCTTTGACAATATTTCACAATCCGGTATTCGTTAAATATTAAAAACATTCGAATATTTCGATTGGAAAAAATCGATTTTGCACACCACAAATCATGGCACATGTAAATAAATACTCATTGAATGGCAATAAAAATCGACTTGATTTAACATCAAATAATAGTTTCGCATTTCATACATTTGATCGGCGCTACATGCAAGCGTGTATTTGTACGTATATATCAACGATTATAACGCCACTTCTGCCTAAAATTGATTTTCACGATTTTTATTGTTTTATTTCTAAATGTGGGTACCCACTGACTACGGAATAATGGTCGATAATTAGACGATGTTCGAAATACGACTTGCAAAATATCCCCAACACCGTTAGGCAAATGGAGGTGACTGGCGAGCTACCCGTAACCGTGGAATTTCGTTGTGAACGACGCATACTTTTTAGTTTATTAAACGCCTTACGTCGTCGTGAATTGCACTTTTGACGCTCTTTTAATTTCACCGTAAGCAAACCCCTGCATTATTAAAAAAAAATCCTGTCTGCGTCCCTAGTTAGATAGTTGGATAAAAGAGAGGAATAGCGAGAGAAAATCGGCTGGATACTCCCGTGGCAAAATAGAACGAAAAAGTTGAATTTCTCGTGTAATGCGCACCAGTCTGCGATTGACTATCGCGTGACGTATGGTGTCCCGGGCTCGGGTAAAATCATCAAAGACTCGGGCCGAATCCGAGTATCAAATTAAGAGAGATTCGGCCACGAATCCGAATCTTGTCGCATCCCTAGGCCTGCCGTTACTACGGTACCTATTGTTCACCACTGTGAAGATAGTAGCACGGTTACCTTTGTATGCGACCAGGTGAAAAGGTCAAAAATGGAGGCAGAATTATAGGGGGAGCCAAATTTGACACAGTAAACAAACATGAAAATAAAAAACACGACGATGAAAATATATTCGTTGATTACACTGGCCGACAATTTTTTTTCCATGGTGCCTAAGATGTTTTAAACGTTTTCTAGCAAATTTGAGGACGCTGATTCCAGAAATGCAGTTACTTTTTCTCTATCAGGTCTAGTTTTTCTTTTATGGTATATCCCTCTCTTATATCAGCAGGATGCCGATAGCTACAATAAAGATAGGCAAATTGAAGAAACAACATTTTTCTGTAATTTTATTGAACCTATTCATGGAATCTCACCGAAATATTCACAATTAAAGCTGGAAGTTGTAATAAACGCTAACCAATAGATGTCATCGGCCATAAATTGACGTTTTACTGATTTTCTAGAATAGAAGGCCCCGGCATCATCGCGCTTGATAGACCAACGTAGTAGTCTGCAAGCATGGTGGAATCCCAACGACCTTGATAGCGAACTTCCATGTCGCTGATATCTTGATGGAAGCGCTCCCCTTGCTCATCGCTCATATCGCCTAAATTTTCTGGAAAACGGGCAAGATGACTGTGCAAAAAATGTAACTTGATGCTCATATTTGCACCCAGTTGACGGAGACTTGTAAGTAGTGTTTCAACAAGTTCTTTGTAGTTGGGCGCCTTTGTTTTTCCCAAAAAGAATTTTACTACATTTGCAAACGCCGTCGAAGCACTCAATTCTCTTGAATTCATAAAATTACAGACCATTTGGAATACCAAAGCGGAGTGGCTTTCTATCCTTTTTTGTCCACTGTCGAGGATGTTCAACAACTTGCTTACCTACAATATGGGGTGCCCATATCTTATCTTGATCACACAGAATTACTTTGAAGTAAGCATACTACGCAAATTTACTGATCCCTTTCCTGTTGAACTGCATGTATATTCTCCGCAAATATAGCAAAATACATTTGGATTGTTTTAACAATGTCGACTAAGAGAAGATGTAGCCATGCTTAATTTTTGCTCCAAAAATCTGCAACTCAGACAAAACAACGCAGCTTATTCATTTCCTGTCTGACTTAACAAAATAAGCCGCAATCGGCAGGCTTATTTACTACTGAGTGTCCGCTTCTTATAAACTACATACCTCTTTATATAGCAAATTTGACTTTTAATTTAAGGTGTGTGATGTCATACTTCAAGAGGTCCCTAATCATTTGGCATGCATCACAATAAAAACCTACACTTGTAATTATAACGCTAAAATGCATATAGAAATACCCCTAATTTTAGGGTAAAAAAGGTATAAAATAGCAAATATTTCAACAATTCGGCCTGATAAAAGTGTGATTTTTGAACTCAGCACCCCAAAATTAATCTAAATCAACTTAGAAACCTTGGGCACCAAAAAATGTGTTGGCCAGTGTCATGCAATTCGAAATATTAAAAACATGCGAGGAATAAAAAAACATGTAGATTAATTACCCATAACAATATTACATGAGTTTTTGAAAGCATAAACATGGAATTTTATTATTGATAATCATTTCAATATATTCGCTTCTGATGGGAACAAAATTTTGCATTATATGTATTCCGTTACTGAAGATGCCATATTTCGTTAAAATCGCGTGAATTTTAACAACTTTCAAGCTGCAGTAGTATGTCCATTTGATTAAGAAGGGCGAGATTTTATTATTGATAAATGTTTTAGTATAAACACTTTTAATCCCACAAGTTGAGCTGTTGGGAACAAAATTTTAAATTTGTGTGTAAACAGTAATCCGTTACTGAAAATGCCCTATTTCGTCAAAATCGACATAAGCGAAAAAACGTGAAATTTAACAACTTTCAAACTTCAAAAACATGTCTATTTGATGAAAAGGGGCATTTATTATTGATAAATGATTATTTTAGTATATACATTCTTCATCCCACAAGTTGAGTTGTTGCGAACAAAATTTTGCATTCCCATGTAATCCGTTACTGAAAATGCCCTATTTCGCCAAAATCGACATAGGCGAAAAAACGTAAAATTTCACAACTTTCAAGCTGCAGTAGTATGTCTATCCATTTAAGAGGGGCGAGATTTTATTATTGATAATTATTTTAGTATATACACTCTTAATCTCCCCGATTTGAGTTGTTGGGAACAAAATTTTGCATTATATGTATTCCGTTACTGAAGATGCTATATTTCGTTAAAATCGCGTGAATTTTAACAACTTTCAAGCTGCAGTAGTATGTCCATTTGATTAAGAAGGGCGAGATTTTATTATTGATAAATGTTTTAGTATAAACACTTTTAATCCCACAAGTTGAGTTGTTGGGAACAAAATTTTAAATTTGTGTGTAAACAGTAATCCGTTACTGAAAATGCCCTAATTTCGTCAAACTCGACATAGGCGAAAAACGTTAAATTTCACAACTTTCTAGCTGCAGTATAGTATGTTTAGCCCATTGGTTCCCAACCGCCGGTCCGCGAAGCTTTTTTTGCCGGTCCGCGAGAAAATTTCGGTGTTTTGTTGTTTTAATGCCGTCTAAATCGCTTTACCGAGGACGAGGTCGCGTTGGTTTATTACGCAATTTCTCTTCCGCCGTCATATTGCAACATCTTGGCGCCGAGTAATCATACTTTTCGCTTTTTCGGCTCCGATTCATCTCGAATGCGCTCCAATCTCTTTACCGAAGACGAGGTCGATTTATTACGCAATTTCTCTTCCGCCGTCACATTGCGACGTCTTTCGCGACATCTTGGCGCCAAGTAATCACACTTTTTGCTTTTGCGGCTCCGATTCATCGTGAATGCGCTCCATCAAATCTCGCAAGATTCAGAAACCTGAAAATTGGCACGCGTGCTTTTTCTGTTCTGCATGCTTTTCCTGATTAATATGACCATCCAAATAAAACGTTATGCATATTTCTTCGTTCGAACCAAAAAACAGTCAAGAAAAGTATAATACTTCAGTAAAATATGGAAGGTGGTCACGAGGAGCGCAAAAAAGCATGGGCCGCTGAGATCTTTTCCAGTATCTCGAGCAGACAAAGTAGGATTTTGAGCCTGATGCATAATTACCGACGACTTTGTCATTGTAATGTATATTCATTCCGTTTGAAGCATCGATCGACTGCAGAGGGATTAATATGATAAACCCAATGAAAAAGCTTGATTCAAATTGTGATTCTGCTTTACAGTCCAGATTTAAAAAAGAATCACTGTTACAAATTTGGATATCTCTTGATAACGAATACCCATCGCTAAGTAATCGAGCAATCGAACTGTTCTCCGTATTTTCAACGAGTTACTTATATTTTTATTCCTTATATATAAAATATTTTCATCACTAGCTTTAATAAGAGCGAAGCAAGAAAATTGGCTGCACGTCGCTGCAGGGCTACGTGTTGCAGAAACTTCCTTGATGCATCGTTTGCAATCCTATATTGGAAACTAAACAGCAGCAAAATTCTTACTAGAGTTAATTGCGTTTGTACATGATTTGACATGTACATGTTTTTTATATGAGATGTTTTAGGTGTGCCTTTCTTACGCATAATGGGTGCCCAGCACTGCATTTCATTACGCAAATATTTTTGGCGGCACATTATTTGATAGTTTTTCTTCATGTGAGCTGTTTTTAAGTGTGCCTTTTTTTTGTCTAACTCTAGATGATATTGAGGGCCCGACATTGCATTGTATCACGCAAATATATGTTATTCTTTTATGTTCCGGTCATTTCAATTTTTTGCCGGTCCGCGAGTACATTTAATTCAATTTTACCGGTCCGCCAGGGTAGGAAGGTTAGGAACCACTGGACTCTAGCCGATTAAAGGGGCGAGATTTTATTATCTAAGAATAAAATAGTATATATATGTGGAATATCATACAAGTTGAGTTGTTGGGAACAAAATTTTGAATTCATGTGTAATCCGTTAGTAAAAATGCCCTCTTTGGTCAAAATTGACATGAGCTTAAAAACGTTAAATTCCACAACTTTCCAGCGACAATAGTATGTCTATACGATTGAGAGGCGCGAGATTTAATTATTGATAATTTTTTTAGTATATACGCTCTTCATCCCGCGAGTTGAGTTGTTGTGAACAAAATTTTCATTCCTATATAATCCGTTACTGAAAATGCTCTATTTCGCCAAACTCGACATCTAGGCGAAAAAACAGGGAATTTCACAAATTTCAAGCAAGCTGCAGTAGTATGTCTATTCGATTAAGAGGGGCGAGATTTCAATATTGATAAATATTTTAGTATATACACTCTTCATCCCACAAGTTGAGTTGTTGGGAACAGAATTTTAAATTTATGTGAAATCCGTTACTGAAAATGCCCTATTTCGTGAAAATCGACATAGGCGGATAAACGTGAAATTCAACAACTTTCAAACTTCAAAAACATGTCTATTTGATTGAAAGGGGCAAAATTTTATTATTGATAAATGATTATTTTAGTATATGGGCTATTCCAAGTGACACTACACAACTATTCCAGAAATGTTGCAAGTTGTTGGATGCAATATATTTTCACATTTTCAGCTACATGTTTTGTTTCATTGTCCAATCAGTTGCTTTATTGAATATGTAAAAATTTGCACAAAAGTTACACCCAAGACTTACTTAGTAGATGAAAAAAAATAGTAAAATATAGCGTGACACTACAGGACGGCAAATCCACCATGTACTAACAGTACGTTGTGTTGTGCTGTAAATTTTTGCGATGGTACAGTAGGAGCCCATAATATTTTCTGGTGCAGTAGCTGAACTACTCCTCTATGTGTTGCTCAAGTTACTTAATGTAACACTGTAAATCCATGCCAATAATGTGCATATTGTATGTGACACTACAGGACGTGACACTACAGGACATTTTACCACTTCGAAATAGCGGCCTCTATCATCTCTTAAAATTCTGGTAATAAATCGTTAAATGGGTGAAGAAATGTCTTACAGCACTGCAAACATTTAAACTTTATTATCTTAAATCCAGTGCGTCAATTCCATATGAAATAACTGTCCCACACAATCAAACACTTTGTGCCAGGAATCATCACAAAATATGTCAATTATACCAAAATTTCTACATTTCAGGCCATTTTTTATAAACCATCAAAAACCTGGGTGAAATTTTAAATTGTTCGATGAAATGAATGCAGTCCAATAAAATTCCAATGTCTTTTGATAACAGAAATAAAAAAAATTACTTTCACTACACTTTTTGAAAAATTGATGGAATTCAACTTTTGCTTGGAATGGCCCATATACACTCTTCAACCCACAAGTTGAGTTGTTGCGAACAAAAGTTTGCATTCCTATGTAATCCGTTATTGAAAATGCCCTGTTTTGCCAAACTCGACATAGGCGAAAAAAACGTGAAATTTCACAACTTTCAAGCTGCAGTATTATGTCTATCCGATTAAGAGGGTCGAGATTTTAATATTGAAGAATATAATAGTATATATATAGAACATCATTCAAGTTGTGTTGTTGGGAACAAAATTTTGAATTCATGTGTAATCCGTTAGTGAAAATGCCCCATTTGGTCAAAATTGACATGGGCTAAAAAACGTGAAATTCCACAACTTTCAAGCGACAATAGTATGTCTATTCGTTTAAGAGGGGCGATATTCTATTATTGATATTTATTTTAGTGTATACACCCAAAACTTGAGTTGTTGGGAACAAAATTTTGCATCATGTACCGAGAAAACACGGTATTGTGGCACATTTAATGCGCGGTAATTTCAGGTAATAACCTATAACAATTGCTATTATTTGACTAAAATGCAAAATTCATATAGTGTTTATCAGTTAAAACTTCCTTGCCCTATCTGTCGAATTAGATGTTAGAACATTGGGTGTCGCTGCTCGATAACCAGTTTTGATTTCCCGCGGCCTCCCAGTAATGTATATATCATTTTCCTTATATTTTTTGCATGTTTTTTTGTTCTTTGCTGGTTGGAAAAAATGTCAACCACCACTGATACGAACCACGCTATACCATCAGCAATGACTTGCGACTTATAGGCCGATATGACAGGTCAAGGTGATATATGGCAGATATGATGGGCACGGGGTTAATCTTGAACTCTTCACTCTCGGTCATCATCTCATGCGACGTCGAACGAACGTTGATCATCACCTCTGTCACGGAGTATTGGGACTTTATAAGCATAACCTTCGCAACATCACGAGAATATCTGATAGCTTTTATTACTTATCGATCTCGATCGGTAAGTATGTTGATAGGTATGTGTCTGGCCATATGTCATTAGTCTGACCAGGGGCGGAGTGGGCCCCTTGGGTGCCCTAAGCACTGAAGACTTTGGTGCCCCCTCATGTGTAATTTGATTATAAAAACAATAAACCACATAAGTGTATTATCCATTAAAAATACTCACAACCAACAGTAAATAAAACAACTTTTACGAATATTTTTAGGTTTTTAACTGTTATAATTAGCCGATATATATATCGGCCGTTTACTGCCGATATGATATAACGGCAAACACGCAATATCGGGCCGATATACCGGTTGAGCTCTAATCCTAAGGGAGTGTGACAATAAAGATTCATGCCTCCAGTCTCAACGTGAATCGAAATTCCAAAGGATACGAGTCACAACTGTAGATTGAAATTTTACCGATACCTAGTAGTCTACCTCAAGTGGTTCAAGTTTGCTAGGTTGAAGGACCGTAAAAACTTTTGAGGAGGTCTCGCGGGCCGCAAGTCGGAGAAAACTCAAAAGTGATCGAAATATCGCGAGTTTACGTACTTTAAATTTAATAAACAACGAGAGTTTACCGTTCTAATCAGACTATTATTATGTTGCATGGGTGGCGTTCTTTTAAAAAGATATATAAAGCCTTCAGTTATTTTAAAGGTAATTCCCGAGAATTACGGTTGTATTTTGCGCATCTCGCGTGACAGATATTACTTGAAATCAAACCAGACACTGTGTGATGGGCAAGGAAATACGTTTCCGCCGCGTTTTCCTTGTGTCACCTTTCTTGCGACACTCATTTTATTACGAATTGTTATAATGAGTAATTTAAAAACTTTCAGCGTGAGCAAGCTTAGTGACCAAATACCAACGTCAAATACCAAACAAGTCCGTCTAAGTTGGTATTACGGGACCTAGCTAAAAAAAAACTGGATTGCGCGGCGTTAAGTCGGCTCTGCGTTTCGTCACTACTGTCACATGGCCGACGCTTGTAAACAGAGGATTTTTTTTTAAATAAAGGCACAAAGCGTTTGAAAAAGGGTTTGAATCTCGGGATCCCAACCCCAGTTGGAATAGCTAATAAAAAAACTCAAGAACGTTCCTCCATTAGATACAAATATACGCTAAAATTGTTCCGAGAGCCGCACGGAATGTATCAGCACGACAGAGTTTGGAACACCCTGGTCTACCTTATCAAAAAACTCCAGACTTCGCTGAACACTAGATTGTTGAAATGCAATCGTGGAACCGCCACATAGTGTAAATAGTTCATTGGTACAATTGTTAAAGAGAAAAGGAATTTTTTCAAAACAAAAATGCAGCAACAAGGTGAATACTAGAAAGAAAAAACAACAATTTAAGAAAATGACTCATAGGCCCATTTCGTTTCCAATAAATAAGTTTTGAGTGTTTATTTTTAATAAAGAAGGTTAATATGATACTTGAAGACGAAAAATAAGCGAAAATTTTGAAGTTTGAGTCGTCTGGTAGAATCGTAATATTTTAATAAACACCGATAAACTATATAAAATTCTGCTCTAAAATTTCTGTGGTGCCCCTCTTTGCTTGGTGCCCTAAGCACGTGCTTATCGTCACTTTTGGGACCCGGAAATGATAAGTCGATTTGCCAGACTCGTTTTATTGAGAATATTCAAAACGGTTGACTAAAATATAAATGAAATAAACAGCACCAAATAAGTCAAAGACAAATGATACAGAATATAAAACTAATACTTACACAAAACAACTCCATATAACAGCATAGTCCCAAAATGACAGATATAACCAAGATAAAACAATAACTATAAATGCAATACAATACGAGCTGTAGACATGCAAATATAATGTTATATCGAACGATTCCAAATCCAGTAGAAAAGGACGTTATAAACGGAGACTACTAAATGAATTCAAACCATAAACTGCTACCACCGGAAATGCAAACCTAAACATCTTGCTGAGCTTAGATGGACGATAATAAAATGAATACGTAAAACAATAACACGTGAAAGTGAAGAATGCGACACGTCGAATGCAAGAAAAAATAACACAGTAATGATGACGACGACGAGTTAGCGATAATCATCACGATGACGATATACAATTGAACGAGCCCGAACTAAACTAAAACTTAGACTACGCGGACTGCCGACAAAGCCACCCCCATGACTATCCCACAGGAAGTCATCCATAAAGGAGGCAGAATTTTGGTGCGGGCCAGCCAAACTTGAGTAGTTTCAACTGTGACAGTTCGGACGAGTGCGTAAGATCTTGGATAACGCGACCAACATTTCCAACATTTTCTAGGAACAATACAAACTAGTGCCAGGTGTCCTCTTTCCATATTCGATTCCTTTTCCATAACTCAACATAGTGTCATCAAAGTTTGCCCCAGTACTCGTTTACCGCCTTTTCCAAAACTGATTGCAAATAGCTTCGGTTTACCTCGTTCATGCAAACGCAAAAACTCTGGTCCATCTAGCCGTCTGTTAGAATTCTCTAATGACTGCGGAACGACCATACTAGTGTAGTAATCAGTGAGATTCTGCGCGAAAGCAGCGTACGTGGAACGACTCTGACAATTATTCTTGAAAGGCTCCGATATCATTCGACAGAATATTATCGAATTCGTACAAGGAATATTCACATTTAACATCTTTGAATTGACGAGAGATCGAAAAATTCTTCAAACTTATTAACTTTGACCAGGATTTCAATCTGCTTTTGTTGAATTCTTCATCCAACGCACCAGATATTGAACTCAAAACACTAAGGGCCTTTATCATTGTGGTTAAGTCTGTGAATTCCTGGTGTTCAAGTGTGTAGAAATTCATTTTGTTTTCCCTGTTCAATTCCGTGGCATTCTTTAAAGGTAGTCTGTCGAGATCTAGGTCAGTACAAGTGGCGACACGCTGACCGTACATCTTGCGTAATTCCGATTTAGAATTCGAAACACATTCGGTAAGCTTGAACCCTTCATCGTGTAACATTTCAACCAGCTCCTTCGATGTTAATACCACTGAATCGACTTTCCATTTCGAAGTAAGTAAATCAACATAAAAGTCTCTATCAACAGTTGATATTGGGCCACTAGGAAATTTATTACCGCTAACGTACGTAACTCTCTTCATACAACAAAAGTTTTCCACATAAAGCGACTCAATATCTCCGAAAATACGAATCAATAATTTATACACATCTGGCGGTTTCCTAGAGAAAAGGTCTCTAAACCAGAAAGAACGTGCAGAATCAATATCATCTTCCAAGAATCGAATCACATGAAACATGGCTATTATGTCGGCGTTTATTGCTGTGGGTCTTTCCAGAAAATTTATTTTATTTGACTTGTTATGGCTTTCAGCGCGATGAAGCCGGTGCCGAATTCGAGGTCCGCGGGCCGCCTCCTCGTCCGAGATTAGCTGGCGCACCCATTCTTTTCCAATATCCTTAGTCATCTCTTCACGGTATAAATTCCCCAATTTGAGTCGTTTGAATCTTGCACGAGATGCGTGTTCGTTTGGTGGCATTTCAAAATTTTCAATAATCCGCATAAACCCAAATTCGTCAGGACCGTCAAAGAACTTGATTTTACTGTTCGTCAGAATATCTTCTCGTCTATCTTTAAACGTCTTGCTACGGGACAAATTGTACGTCGTGCCTACGGATTCGCTGGACCAATCGCCTTCGATTCGTTCTGATAACATTTTATACCGGTCACGTAAATCACAATACATTAAATTTGAAATTGCCTCATCGTCAATACTTGTGCCTAAGGGTCCGATCAAAGTCCAACCGAGAGGAGTTTTAATTCCCACTGGTTCATGTTTTTGGCCCACCTTACGTTCAAGCTGGAAATGCGCCATGGGATTATCGGCCCCGATTAAAATCATAGCTTGATTCGCCTCAATATCGATCAACGGAATATCTTGCATGTGAGGCATATATTGGTCTCTTTTTAGCATTCTAGCCGGATGTGGTATGTGTGAATCGACTACAAACACGTTGTTTAACTCCAATATTTGACCACTTTCGTCATAAGCAGATTTCACCGACAATTTTACCACTTCCGCCTCTTGCGAAACGCCTTTGTTACACAAAGTGTCAATGGTAACACGGGTACGATTTCCATTTAGACCAAGTTTTCGTTTCAATTCAGGATGTATAATTGAGATTTGACTGGCAGAGTCTAGCACAGCGATAGCGTATTCAGAGGAGGCCAACGGGCCTTTTACTACAACTGGCAAAAGCTGGAACTGAACACCAGCATTAACGCCTGAAACATGTGCATTGGCAACGCTGTTTGTACGAGTAGAGACATTGGGCTGACTGTTATCATTCGATTTGCTCGTAAAGATCCTCAGGCCATGGATCACCGAATGTTGCTTACCAGAACAAACGCGACACGTGTTATGAAATCTGCACGAAAAGGCTAAATGTCCAGGTTCGAGACAATTGAAACATAGGCGTGAATTTAGTAGAAATCTTCGTTTTACATCATTGGAACTGAACTGAAGCTGTCACAAAAATTTAGAGAATGTATACCATTGCAGAAGCAACAACGTTTTTGCGGTTGATCGAGCGAGTGATTTGAACGATCTGATTGAGGATAGTCAAATTTTCTCTGAGAGTGACGGGCCGCGATCGTCACGAATAATTCTAGTTGTGAAAACATTGCATGCAAATGGGTTTTCTAGTTCCTCGCACCTTTCCCACAACCACTGTTCGAAGTCAAGTAAACTCGGCATTTCGTCCGCTCGAATCATATCAGTCACAAACTTATTCCAACTCGAGGCCAGTTCTGCCGTAATTCGCATTGCTGTCTTTCTAACATTTTCAATATTATACTATACAAATCTGCAAGCAATCGCATTTTCTTCAAATTAATCACAATGTCACGAACTTCAGAGTGAAAATCGGATGTTTTTCGGGTATTGAATTATGTTACTCGTCTACCATCTACAACCTTTTCGATAAAGGCCCGAGCGATCGTCGGTTGGCCAAACTTATGTTTCAATTCACTCAACGCGACAATATAATTACTTCCCCCCGTGCCTAAGCCCTCGACATTACGTTTCGCCACCCCCGTCAAGGACGCGAATCAAAAAATAACTCAATAAAATTAGGCCATTCTAGGGGCGTTCCGCCAAAACTAGGAATCGTAATCGGTGATAAATGGTGCTGGGACAATATTCTAGAATTCAACTGTAATGACAACATAGTTTGTTCCTCTAGTGACATATTAAAACAATTACCAGAAAATTTACCAGACCTGCCATTAGATCTGCCATTCGTTTTTTTTCGTTTATGTCTCGACTTTTGATATCAAGGCGATGCTCCAGTGCTGATATTTTATTGCGAATAGAATCTTCTTCTGTGAGAAAGTCTCGTTTAGCCACGCGTACAAGAGAATCAGCTCTCTCTACCTCTCGTTCTTGCTCAAGTTGCAATCGCTTTAGTGATTCAACACTGCACTTGCGTGCATCTGATTCGACAGACCCGTGATCAGAAACGATCTCCTCGTCAAGATAAGAATTAAGTTTACTTTCAATTTGTTCGATTTTCGATGACATCCTTTGCATACCAGGTTCATATTTCTTCAGAACATTTGGATTACGAGTAGTCGGGATGAGTTTTTCCATCACTTGATTGATCATAAGCAATTCGTTTAACAGGAAGTTTAATTTTTAGATCAGTGATGATAGAATTCTGAGCATTTTCATTAATCGATTTATAAATGTTGTCGCACAAACCATTTAGTTCATTTTGTAGTCGGACTCTTTCGTGGCATAATACATTGCGTCCAGTAGTTTCAGAGTTACCGTCGTCTGTTTCCGCGAGAGGAACTGCGGTTGAAGAAGAAGCTTCTCGTCTATTCAAATCTTGTGTAATTGATTCATCTGCTTCGTTCATCGTCGTCACAAGGAGTTTGTTCAACTTTGTCACTTTTGGGACCCGGAAATGATAAGTTGATTTGCCAGACTCGTTTTATTGAGAATATTCAAAACGGTTGACTAAAATATAAATGAAATAATTACCACCAAATAAGTCAAAGACAAATGATACAGAATATAAAACTAATACTTACACAAAACAACTCCATATAACAGCATAGTCCCAAAATGACAGATATAACCAAGATAAAACAATAACTATAAATGCAATACAATACGAGCTGTAGACATGCAAATATAATGTTATATCGAACGATTCCAAATCCAGTACAAAAGGACGCTATAAACGGAGACTACTTAATGAATTCAAACAATAAACTGCTACCACCGGAAATGCAAACCTAAACATCTTGCTGAGCTTAGATGGACGATAATAAAATGAAAACGTAAAACAATAACACGTGAAAGAGAAGAATGCGACACGTCGAATGCAAGAAAAAACAGCACAGTAATGATGACGACGACGACGAGTTAGCGATAATCATCACGATGACGATATACAATTGAACGAGCCCGAACTAAACTAAAACTTAGACTACGCGGACTGCCGACACTTATATTGTTACTTATCGATCTTAAGATCGGTAAGTATGTTGATGGGTATTTGTCTGTCTGTTAGATCAGGGGTGTGCAACCTTTTTCGCAGGCGGGCCAAATATCAATATCTGGGTAAAACCGCGGGCCGCACCTTCATTTAACATAGGCTTTATATTAGTTGCAGGCACAAAATAGTTTCTTTTTGTTATTGATCTCATGTTGTCATCATAAGGGGTCCTTGCAGAAAACGCATAAATATCTTAGAACTGTAATCCAAATATAATGTCACACCCAATTTAAACGAATTCGGTGAGAAATTTGCTGCTGGATTCTTTTCCTGACTACTTTTATCCAAATTTGCTTAAATGGAAGTGCTAGCAATTTGATATGACGCCAATTTAAAAAAATATATATATATGTAACCGAAAAGTGCCATAGTTGAAGCCATGACTTTTTTCAAATGTGGAAAGTTATCTTAGTTGCGATGTTCTCGGTATAATACGCCAAGATTCATTCCAAATACTTTGCTGTCAAATCTTATTCTAAATTAGATTTTAACAAAATCAACTGATAGGCTGGAACCAAAACTCATTTAGCTTTTGTATCTCTTAATATTACATTTTTTCAAACTGCTTTCCAGTAGCCTAATCTTCAATTGTCCGTTCTTACAAATTCATTAGTGCTCCGCATTTTTCTTTCAATTGTTCGCTGCTCGGCAAGGGACAGCTTCCTTGTGAATCGCGTTGTTCGCTTCGCTGTGAGGACGTTGTAACGTCATAGGCATAGATAATAAATTGGACTCGAATATAATCTTCGCAACGCAAAGGGAACCAGATCAAACTAAATTAAAAATTAATTTAACTTGCCGCACACCATTCAAAATTGGCACTTCTCCGCGGGCCGCACAATTTGTCCTCGTGGGCCGCATTTGGCCCGCGGGCCGCACTTTGCACACCCCCGTGTTAGATGAACGCGATATCTCACGAAGGCGAGGTTGAATCTGCTCCAAATTTTGCACGTGCATTCATAATATCGGACCAGAAGCCTATTGATATTGTATGATTTATGTCGTATAATTAGCGAGTTATTAACTAGGATAGGATAGGATTTACATATTTATCCCGAGGGAGAGGAAAGCCGATAAGACGGCTTATCCATATGGCGAACCACGGCCTCTCGTCCGGTTACCATTCCAAGTCGGGTATGGGATCAGTTTTTACTGTATTGTTTGTTTTCGGAAGCATGGACTTGGTGGTGGAGGAAGCCGTAACCGACTAGCGGTTACGTGAACCACCCAACGACGGCGAGGAGTCCAGCAATCCTCTCGCACATAACCCTCCCTGCATGGGATTCGAACCTGCGAACCCACGCAGAGTAGTTAGAGGTGCGGTGGCGAGCGTATTCCTAACGCTTAGCCCGTTGAGCCACACCGCCGCGCCGGTTTAGTGATGGGACACACAATGTCGTTATTGAGTCAGAGCGAAGGAATCGAAACCGCAGTTTCTGTTTTGGGGGACCCTTACCTTTCGTCGTTGCAAACGATCGTGTGTGTATCAATGCCCAGTCTGCGACGTGGAGCGTTTAGGTACTTTGGTTACACGCAGATCGATAAGTCGGCGTCTCCGATCGCTATGTAGTATTGTCCGTATTTCTGAAAATATCTCAGGTCTAACAGAAATCCTCAGTTTTAGTGTCGGAGTGTATACTGACATAAATGCAGTTTTATTTATGCTCCTATATTTCACAATCCGAAACTCCATACGTTTAAGGTTTTGTAATACGATTCATGCTTCATGAAAAAGGCCTATTCGTCAGGTGAGCTATATATCGAATATGTATAAAATCTCCAGATAAAAATCATTCATACTTACCGGTACAAAATAATATGCAAAGATAGTGAATAACAGACTGCATATGTACACAACTGGAAATTTCAGAATAACCAAGGTCAGTCACTGAAACGTGTAAAATTACTGTTAATTTCAGAGTTGTCAAACTAATTTAGTTTTGGTTCATCTTATCAATTACGTATGTTCGTGGTAATGTGTAGTGTTATGCCCAATCAATTTCTTTGAAATTATTTTTGAATAATTTTTACAAAATTTATTCACTCGGAATTAGTCATAAAGTGATCACACTATATCAGGGATGGCGAACCTTTTTCAATGAATGGGTCAAAAATTATATTGTTATCGCGTAACAGAAGAGAGTGGGTCACAGATATATGATCAATGTTTGTATCTATAAGAAACTTCTGAAACAAATCTTTTAGGCTTCTGTTGGTGTAGTTTCAGGCTTTACTTATGCATCACTTCTATCAGGGACTTTTTATGGCTCTCGATTTTATGAAATTAGAGTACGAAAACACGCATATGAATTACCAAAAACGTTTAGGATGATGCGGTAAATTATTTTACGGTTTCAGAGAGTTTGGAGAGAATCCCACCCTGACAGTTTCTATTTTTCGATCAACTTTCAACCTCATTAAGGCACTTTTACACTGCCCCATTGTTATTTCAGATTTCTAGGCTTTTATTTCAAGTCTGAAAGATTTTGTTCTCCTAACGGTATTGTGGGCGAGGAATTAATAAAATAAAAAGTAGCATCTAGATCTCGCATAACCCCTAAAACAGTCTGCAGATAAACTTCCGAAAGAGACCAGACATAGCGACAAATGAACATATCAGTTGCATTGTTATGTTATAAACGATGTCAGAGCCAATAGCTGAATAATGGTTCACAGCGGTGCAGACATGCGTCCAAGATTAGGGGTTTTGAATATTACCATACCGGCACGAAATTAACAATTTGAATATGAGCTCTCGCGGCCCTGACTGCCCAACTGACGGTAGATTATAATAGTTTAGGTATTGTTAAATGAATTTAAGGCCGGTTTTATCAATTTTTATCACTGATATGTTAGCATTTTTTTTATTATTTTATTCGTGCCTTGGCGGGTCACGAATAAAACGCGGTGGGCCACTTCGTGACCCGCGGGTCAGTGGTTCGCCATCCCTGCACTATATGAACATGAACAAAACTGGCAATCTTTGTGAATGATACCATTGGGCCTGATTTTGACAGTCTGTAACGGAATTAGAGGGTCAGAATCTCGATGTCATCAGTACACAGTAAGCAATATTTTATGATGAATTGTGCATTTTATTACCAAAAAGTCGATTTTGAATTAGCCAAATCTGTGTATCAATTGTAAGCAAAAGCAGTTGATTGTTTTTTTGCAAAAGATCGTCTTGGCAATATTGATTGATCCTATATCCTTTGGCAGTTAAATATAAGCCCTGGTTTGGACACATAATGCCAACGATATGATTGGTATAAGAAGTATTACTACTTACTACCTATTGTTAAGACCCTGAATTTCACTACCACGTCCACATCGGTGAAAAATTGATTGAAACATCTCCTATATGATTGTGATTGATTAAAGAACAGACAAAACATATTATATTAAAAATTAATTTTAAAAAGTGACTAATGGAATTATTAAAATTTTTCAAAAATTTAACACATTAATATCTGACAATTGAACAAATCATTTAATTTTCATTTATAGTAGAAAATAAATATCAAACCAATCTCAGCTGCTACCATAAATAATACCATTATAAATAAGCAAAAACTTGTTGAATGCTGAACAGGACCAAATTTGAAATATTTAAATATTCTCTTTCAAAATGTGTACACACTAGTTAATATGCAGTTTTGACCATCCCTGATAGCAATTCGAAATTAAAGTAGTTACATAGAAATAGAATAAAAATGGAACATTTTTTGTTCATATGATACATGATAAAATACATAATTGCATGCAACAATTTACAAAAAGGCACTTAATAAAAATGTGAAGAAAAATCATATAATATTGCGTATACTGATTCAGGTTTTGTAAAGTGCATTAAGCAGGTTTCAAATTCATGTATAAAATACTAGTTCACAGTAAACTACGATTTCAACACTTCAAAAATTATGCTGCATTTCATGAAATTAAAATCGAAAAAAATTTAGTCGAAAATACGAGAACTGTACAAAGTAGAAAAGTTCAAGTCACACATAGTATTGATTTGATCAATGGTATCCTGAGGTAAAATACAATGGCAGTGCAGTTCTGTAAGTTTATCACACCTTGACGCTAACTGCAGAAGAGCTGGAGGCAATGCTTCATTAGCCTTGTCATTTGGATCTAAACTTGTATAGCAGCTAAGCGAACGCAGTGTAGTGTTGCACACATCGGCAATGTGTTGAACTTCTTCATCAAGCCAGCAATATATGTGAAGATCGATTTTTGTCACAGGAATTGGGTGGCACAATATTGGATTGATCATATGACGTGGCATTGTACTATGAAACTTCATGATTAGCTCTAAGTCAGGATTAGATTTCTTCAATGATGCCCAAGCATCAGACGATACCATACTTGTATATTTATCACTTCTATTGCACATGAGTGAAAGAACATTTAGAGTTGCTCTACCAACATTATTTGATAACACATCTATGACATCATCAGTGATACAATGAAAAAATGCATACAACTCTTCAATCCTTTTGCATGATTTTACCAATTTCAATACACCTTCAGCTGTTATGTTATCCACAAGACAGTAATTTTGAATATGAACCACTCGTAGGCCCAAGTGCAATTCTGATAATATATTTAACATGCTATCATCTAGTGCAATATTCATCCGTGATAGATCGATTACTCTGAGATCGAAAGCGACGTCCTTGTCTTTGATTGATCTCAATAAATCCTTGACTTTATCTAAAATATAATTTCCATTGAAACATAATGGATTCTCACCAGTGAATCCAAACTTGAATCTAGTTAATTTCCATAATTCAACTTCAATTAAACTATCCACCACAGCAACGGCTCGTTTGCGACTAACTTCCTGAGATTGGTTAACAAGAAGTTCAACATCCTTCAATTCGTTATTGTATCGTTCCGCACAAACTAATGCTTTTCCTTCTGCATCGTTGTTCGTATCAAATTTGAAAACAAAATGGCTCCAAAGTTGTGAGTCATGGAATACTTCTGCCCATGACTTGCAGACAAGACTAAGTGTCAATCGATCATTTTGTGACAGACAAGAGAAAATTTGAACAAGAATATGGTGAGGTAATGTCAACCATATTTCATCATCCATCAGATATAGTATTTACCACTGTACAATAAGAACAATGTTTAATTTAGGCTATTACCATACTGTATTATACTATTTTGGTACCTGTACTGGCAGTGCTAACAATACTCACAATTCAGCAGTTGGAATTACTGATTAACCAATACCAATAACACTATCCAACGACTGTATGGCAAGACGAACATGCATGTACACAGTCAGACAGTACACAATTGATTAACAGCAAGCTGTAAGCAATCCTTGAAAGTGGGTTCAATTCCAATGCAAACATTATACTGTTATAAGTCATAACTATAGTCTATACCAGGGTAGTCTAAGGTTGTCCGCTTCGCGGGCCACAAAATTATTTTTCCTTGTTCACGGGCCACAATAGTGTCAAGAATAGGTAAACAGTGCAATGCAAAACAAACACTTTTATCATTCAAATAGATACGGTAGTTATCAGACATAGCCATCCCAAGCTGATACAATCCGCATTCGATTTTCAGTTTCTATGATGCCTATATTGTTAGCATATATTCCCGACCTAAAAGATAGAAAGCCAGATAATAATTCAGACTGCCAAGCAAATCATTCAACTTCGCTAGTTGCATCAGCTAGCCATAACACTAGTCAATTCAATGACATTATTGATGTAACAATATGTCAAAAGATTTTTCTGATTAATTTTATTAGTGACGCGGGCCACAGATAATAAAGCGGCGGGCCACATGTGGCCCGCGGGCCTGGTTTTGGACCACCCTGGTCTAGATATACTGTAGGGTACCGTACCATGAAGAGTGAGATATAGCGGTAATCTTTAAAGTGACCTGCTGTGTCTGAAACAAGCCTAAGATAGTCCCACATCGGACATCATCACATTTCTGTATTTGTAGGATATCGACAGATAGCCTAGTACCGGTACCGGTAGTCTGATAGTCTGCAGGCCTATTTCTGCAGCTCTGTATTTTTAGCAAAATCGTATATCCAGATACTGGTGATATATGTGCAACGTTTTACCGTACGGTACCTATCAGATGTTTTACAATCTGCCAGTTTAGTTCTACTATTTCATTGGATGACTATTCCTCATTTTATACAAGTATGGCAAATAGCAAAGTGGAACTATTTTGGCAGCGAACATCGCGCTGCACGACGACTCCAAAAAAGGATAAAAATGATGATCGAGGCTGAGGCTAACACGAATGACGTCATTCATAACTTCTACACCACTGCCGCAAAACAACAACTATAATTACATGTCTCGTTCTGCCCTCAAGAATTCCTAAACAGAACAACTTTTGGGCACGAAATGTACATTCGGCCCGTTTTGCTAAGCTGCTAATAGTTTACTAAAATTTGTGCTGTTTTACTTTTAAATAAAGCGAATCACTTTTGTTATTCCGTCATGCTTGTCCAACGATAAGGAGATAAATGGACAACTGCGGCTACACCACGAGAGAGAGAGAGAGAGTTTATTTCATTTTGTCAAACCAATGACATTAAACAACATGATAGGCAACTCTGACGTCACTCCATAAGACTACAGGCAAATCATTGTATTTCATGATACGCTCCAATGCACATATTTCTCGTCGCCTTTCGCGTCCGTTTTCCGCTCGCTTTTGCTACTCGGCGTCTTTTTTACGTGTAGTACCTGCCTTTTTGCGCCTGTAACGAAACAAAATAATCTCTATATCTAAGAAGTTTTGCTTACTTGGAAAGCTGGAATAACAGGCAAGCTGTAAAGAGCAATTCTGGACATCATAGACGTTTTTTTCTATCAGAGAAGATTACAAACGCGATAGCGGAAAGATTTGTGTGGAACATTTTGCAGATAATGACAAAGTTCAAAGTTAGTAATTTTAATGTTTGCGCTTAATCATTGAAATTTCATTTAAAGAGGGTGTCATACAAAACTGTGCTGCGATACAATTCCATAACACAAAGTTTGCACCTATCGAACTTGCTTTCGTAGGTGAATTTATTAGACATATTACATATTCAGTTAATCGTAGGTAACATTGCTGGTACATAATGCATCGTAGATAGGTTTGTTTAAATTTAAGAATTTACCTCATAGCCCACTAATTAATATTATCTTCTATGCAGGAGGTTGCAGGGCTGAATTCAACTTGCAGCCTTACCGATCACCTGACGATGCTCATTTAGTTTGGCTCGAGCAAGTCTTCTTGAAATGCTTGTGTGGATAGAAACTACCTATATTTTTTGACTTCCTCCGATTTTAGACAAATTTATTCTGAGGGATTTCGCATATAATTCTCACTGATTGTTGGCTGTTTATAATTCCTATTGATTGTGAATTCTGATTATAACAATGAGTTGAAAATTTTTTTACCTAATTTACTGGCACCTTTTTCTTGTCAATACTCCAAGCTGAGGTAATAAACATGACAATACATTTATGTCATCTGGAAGCAAAATATGCACACTAATTAATAGTTTGGCACATTGAGATAATACATCATGACAGAAAATACAAGTTAAAGATATGTATGTGAAGATGTGTTAAAGATATTAAGTATGTGACAGCATCTGTTTAAGACATAAGATGTTCAAATCTCACCACTTATGCGGCAATAGTTCTCAATCCTCATACTATAAAAAATATCGCAATTCACTAACACATGCCATTGAAGATGCTAAACAAATGTATTTTCAAAAATTGATTGCCCAAAACAAAGGCAACCCCAAGTGTACTTGGCGAATTGTTAATCAAATAGCATCTACTAAAAATAAAAAAACCAAAAGTGTTAATGAAATTGATTTGGAAAATGGCAGAACCATTAAAGATAAGTCCTTGATTGCACAAGAATTCAATAAATATTTTTCCACTGTTGGGTCCAACCTTGGTACTAAATTCTCCAATGATATGGATGGCTTTAAAATATTTCTAAGCAAGCGTGTAAATCAATCCATATTCTTAAGTCCTGCAACAGTGAATGAACTGACCATGGAAATAGTATGCCTCAATGAGGGTAAAGCGGTTGGCGCTGACAACATTCCCAGTCGTTTCCTTAAGTATGTGGCAGACATCATAGCACCTTGTATAACTGAGTTTTTTAATAATTCACTTCGATTGGGGATATTTCCATCTTCACTGAAAATTGCCAGAGTAATTCCAATCTTCAAATCTGGTAATACAAAACAAATTTCAAATTACAGACCTATATCCATATTATCTGCTGTTGATAAGGTTTTTGAACGTCTAATTTACAGGAGGCTAATGGACTTCTTTACAAAGCACGATGTTATAAATAAATCACAGTTCGGTTTTCAAAGCAATCACTCCACGTCACATGCCATCTTAGATACTATTTCTCATATATATGATAAATTAGAGAGGAAAGTATATGTCAGTGCAACATTTCTCGACCTTAAAAAAGCTTTTGATACTGTCAACCACAAAATTTTAATGTATAAGTTGTGGCATTACGGTATTAGGGGGGTAGCAAATCAACTCCTTACTAGTTATTTGACAAGTAGAACTCAATATGTTCAAATAGGTACATATTGCTCCTCTGTCTTACCTGTGACCCATGGGGTTCCCCAGGGTTCGTCCTTGGGTCCGGCTCTGTTCTTAATTTATATTAATGATCTTGCACATAGCTCCACTCTATTTTCCAAATTATTCGCTGACGATACGAACCTTCTCGATAGTGATAAGTCTCATGTTGTGCTTCAATCCAGAGTGAATACTGAAATACAAAAGGTTGCTCATTGGATGGAACTTAACAAACTAACATTAAATGTGGATAAATCAAAAACTATGTTGATAACTCCTAAAAAACCAAAACGCATTGATGGTTTAAAAATCCAAATTGGGGGGACTATTCTGGAAAATGTGGAATCGTATAAATATCTTGGTATCGATATTGACAATAAATTGAACTGGGATATTCACATATCCAACATTACCGTTAAATTATCTAAGGCGGTAGGAATGTTGTATAAACTTCGATCATACACCTCAGTGTCAACTTTACGTATGGTTTATTATGCTCTGTTCCAGTCCCATATCCAATATGGCATTGCGGCCTGGGGTTCAGCAAGCAAAATGTTACTGCATCGTATTGAAGTCATGCAAAACAGGGCAATCCGTGCTCTTACACACGCCGGACCTCGGTGCAATTTAGAATCCTACTATTATAAGATGAAAATACTTAAAAATGCAGATATTTATAAAACTGAAGTGCTGAAAATTATGCACCAACATCATAATAAAAAACTGCCGGCTGCATTCTCCGGCTATTTTGTTAAGCAAAGCGTCATTCACTCTCATGCAACTCGGTCTTCTGCCAATAGCTCATATTATATGACTCGCTATTCATCTAGCCGCACACAAAATTCCATTAAGTTCATTGGTATAAAACTTTGGAATATGCTTCCAGTTACCATACGCTCTAAGAACTATAATACATTTAAAAAAGAATTAAAAAATCACTACCTCAATGCTTATAACATCCAGTAGTCTAATTCACTGGTCATCAATCCTGTATTTGATGACAATTTTGCTGAATGTGATGTTTTTCTTATTTGTTCATATCATTCATTTCCAGTGTTATTGAATATTTTCACTATTCTTCCACAAGCTACGTTACCCCAAATCTCTTCGCCGTGTACTTAACCTCTCGTATTGTGATTCTGTTGCCCAAACTTCATTATGTATTTATACCTCCAAAACTAATTCCCTTATTGTGGTTTGCTGGGAATTCCCCGTAATTTATCTCCGCAAGGCAGCGTCATGTCAATCAGAAGCCCGACAGCTGTGACGGTGCCGACCCGAGCACGACGCTGACGATTTGAGCATTTTTTCCCCTCCTGACGCGCTCTTGTTTTTCTCTCGTTTCTCATGATTATCTTCGATTTAACTATTTTCTCCTAACTGACTTCCCCAATTCGACTTACATTTTCCAAATTGTGTTCATTCAAAAAATATATATGTTTAAATCCTGTTTATTTAACTTCATCTGCTGCTGTTTAGAGCTATTTAGGTGTCGCTGACACGTTAACTTTATAGTTTATTCGCGACTCCTCGTCTATTGCAGTCGAATTATTGTACGTCTGTTATTTCTTCTCTCGATTTATTTTTACTGTTTATATGTACAATATTTCTTGCATGACGGAAATAAATATCTGAATCTGAATATCTGAATCTATGACCATCACATGGTAATTAAAATTAAAAAAAAATTAATAGGGGCTGTGGAGTATGGAAAGTTCAAGACAAAGAAAAGAACAAATGTTCATAGTTCATGAACTCTCAATTTTGCCTCCATTGCTTTGTGAAGGCCAATATATTTCGAGTGGCTGAATTGGTTTACCTTTATGATAGCAACGATTTTGTATTTAATATAGCGAGATTATTTCAATTTAATTGAAGTGATATAATTTCCCAAAGCAATGCTTGAATCGTCTAGAATAGATCAGTGGTGTCAAACTCATGGGTTTTCGAGAGCCGCATTGCATTTTGAAAATTGTAAAAAGAGCCGCAAACAGTTTTTGATAATGTATACTTAAAAGATATTTTTAAGATAGTTTTAGTTTGTGACATATATTGTGATGCAACTAAACAGTTGGATTAAGTTTTATTATTTTCTTCAATTTCAAATGCAATTACATATTAATATTTGCATTCCACTATTATTGCAACATTTGCAAGTTACAGTATTTATTATAAAAAATCGTAAAATTCTATGTACAACCATCAAAATCATTTTTGAACAAGCTTTGAATAAGGAAAGAATAATACATACACTAAAAATAACTTATCTAAATATATGAACCTAAAATTAACAAAAATACTACAGTATAAACTCAATGTTTTAATAATTACATTTGTCCTGGCGTTTGGCATTTTTTTGTGTCACCAGCATACTAAGGCCAGTCTGAAATGATTTTATAGTACCAACTCTAACTAACGAGGCCACATGATCATGGGTTTATCTGGATCTTTACGAATGTTTAATTAATTCCAGTAATGCAAAAAAGTTGCTTTTATCATTTCATGTATAGATCAGTAAAAAAACAAATGACAGATTTTTTCGACAAGACATTTCGCACTACATTGCGTGGCATAGGATTGCTTGAATTATTATTGATATTGATTTTTAGTAACTAAGTCGTTGTATAATTATATTAATATACAAACACATGGAAATTTTCTGTTCGAAGTTGGTCTTCGAATTTGTCATATTGACTGCTGATCTTATTGTGTTTTTTGATTGTATTGATGGAAATATGACAAATTAAACAATGTGCTTCAGAATTTTGTGAAGAGCAGAAATGTTACAACTCCCATTTTCTTCGAAAATGCCACCTTCTTCATGTACTTTGCGTTTAATTTAATTACTCAAGTGTTTTATTCTAGTATTCTTTTGCTAGCTTGATGTGTATTCTTAATTGGGTCAAAATGTGGACAAAAAAAATCAATATTTCAAAACTACTTTCAGTAAATTGTTTTCTGTGTGAATAATCAATTTCACTTTAGAAGGTTTGAAAAATCTATTACATTTAGATAAAAATAAAAACTTCCAAAATACTATTACAATTACTGTTAAGCGTTCGAGGGCCGCACTGAAAGTTCTCTGGGGCCGCGAGTTTGAGATCCCTGGTATAGATTGAAGTTGTTCAAAAAATATATGATAGTATTTTATCATGAATGATGATTATACCCCTTCCGGAATTTCTTCTATAGTACTACCAAAAGTTGATGAACCAAATATAACACAGGTGCAGTGAGGTACCCGTAATCCTCATTTTCAAAGCTGTTTTAAGTATGTCTGGCGTGTTTTGTGCCTTTTTACAAATAAGACCGCTTATGCAATCTTACGCTTTGGAATTTTTAGTTATTTTCCTCAAGCCCTGCAGGATGTGGGGGCCATACACAACTCTACCGGAGGGTCAAATGTCTTTGCATGCCTCCATAGGTTGTTTTTCTATTGCAATTTTCTATTTTCAATTGCATTATATTTCTTGGAATCACACTGTCACTGATATGTCGCCAGACTTCTGATATCTCCCCGTCTGCTATAGTTGTCCTGTGAATAAATAATAGGAAATTGAGATTAGACGAATAGTTGAAAGTTTTGCTTTATGTCGGCTTAATTTCTTGATTGATATACTTGCTATTTCTGCTATTGCCTCTTGTGCTGCAAGAGTCTCGCAATGCTTAGACAGGTTTGTCCACAACTTTCACATCTGAAGAAAGAGAGGAGATTTATTAATTTTCGTTAAGAATAAATAAAGCAGTCTATATGATTCAGAATGGAAAAGCTAATAAATCCAATTCTCATGTTTTATTTAAAAAATATTTTACTGAATTTGGTATATAAACCAACTAATAAAAGGGTTTAGTCAGAAAATAACAAGCATTCGTGGCTCCAAATACTTGAGAAATCAGACTATACAATATAGACCGGTATGAGTGAAATGTTAGGTGAACTTGTTAACACTTTGATTCAATACGCAAATAAAAGTGAATGCGTAATAGTATGTTACAATGAGCAGCAATCAACAATGAGTATATATCCTCACTGATTAAAAAAATCTAACTGGAGGTGCATGAACTATTTGAAACCATAAGGGGTAAGTAAATATGTAATTTCGGCAAATGGGCAACTACGTACCGTACTGAATTAATAACTTCGTAGTATTTGACAAAGGCTGGCTTTCCCACATGTACTTAACAGTGCGATGCCCGGGTCTGATATACAACAATGGTATTCACCTTACCTTTTACCGATTTCTTTTTACGCCAACTTTCAAAAATATCATTAAAGTCGACAACAACTGTCAAAGCAGGCACGAACACCATTCGTGCTACGCCTTGAAAGCAGCACACATCCGCTCGTTTTCGTCTCGTCAAGTATGTGCATTGGAGCGTGCTATCGAATACGATCTTCGGATAAAAATGCCGGAGTTGCGCATCATGTTGTTTAATGTCATTGGTCAAACCAAGAAAACAATATATACATACATACATGACAAAATTAAAAAATGTTTTCGGTGCATGACTGGGAGGCAACGATACGACCTTTGGAGGTCATCAGAGTCAGTTACCACCCAATTCAATAAACATAAAAAATAAATAACAGGTTCGGTGTCAATCTATTAATACCTCTCATGTTTGTTTACTATATACAATATTTACATGTTTTATTATCAAAGCGAAAACTATGGTATACGGTTCTTTCAACTGACCGAAATTCGCCACATATTGAATTTGATTTCCAAAATATAAACTGCTTAGTGGAGCCCAGGTACTCTAATAAGATACGATTTATTAGGGTTATTTGTAAACTTATGGGTGAAGATAAGTTAAAACAGAACATGCAGGATTTTGAACAAGGGTGGAGTTCCATTATAACATACACATACTAGTGTTATATAATCAGAAGCACGGGTTGGATCATCGAAACAATACAGATTTTTGTTGTATACAAAATGCATTTATTTGGACAAGGCCATTCATGCAAATATTTAGGTAAAGTGTTGACTTAGCAAAAATAAATTAATATTAAATTCAATATAATCAATACAGTCGATAATAAACTATAAATCAAGTGAATGAAAGACACACAGTTGGCAAAAAAGTTGACTTGATATAGGAATATAATTATAGGATGCAATATTTTATAACCTTATGTAAAATGATTTTGGACACTTTGAATATAAACATTAAATAGAAGTGTGATTACACAGAACATATACAATTCATTAGTCCAGGCCATTCATGCAGATTAGATTGAACAGGGAGCTCAATGAAGAAGTATTGTGATTTGATTAACAAATTTAGGGATGATGGAAATGAGCTTTTAGCTTGGCATATTCACTTAATAAAATAGAGAATGTAACATTTTATAACACGATTTGGGACAATTTGATGGCGAACATTTAAGTCATAATCGAATTGTAAGAATATATGAACTCATTTTACAGAGAAAGTATCATGAATGCAATATAAGCTCGGCATATTAGCCCTAGGAATAAAAAATGAAGAATGCAACATTTTACAACATGATTTGGCACACGATAAATATGAACATTTAATAACAGTAATCAAATATAAAAATAGAGAGTTAAAGTTGCTTAGGAGATATCATGGATGTAATATAAGGTTAAATTTGGTTTTAGAGCAGCAAAGTACAACACACGATATGTAACATTGGTGAATATAGCGAAGGATTGCAAACATAGCTGTTGGACTGAGAATGCTACTGGCTGTGTGTTTCGGTATTTACTATTAGATTTGTATCTCGTGATATCAACACGATCAAGGCCCGTCCACCGGAATTAAAGAAGTTTATGGATAAAAGATTGGATTTAAAGTTTGTGTTTGGCAGTCGTCGGGTGCGGTCGCATTTTTGAACGGCGCAGAAAGATTAGATTGACAACAATGAACCAGCACTTAAGGAATATCAACAAGCAAAGGCCGAAATATGAAATTACATGGCAGCATAAAGGCAACATACGGACATCATAACAGAATCGAAAGATGAATACATCAGGGATTGATTCAGATATTTTATTTTGTGACAAAGAGTATGATATACTGCTATTTCTAGAAATTCCGCTTGAATAGGCCTACTAAGTATTCAACTATATATGTGTAAATAGTTTGCAGTGTAACATTTTTAAACATTCATTTAGTGGCATATTTTTTATTTGTTCTCTCTGTGTGTATACCGGTACTGTTTTAACAATGTTGGCCACGTCAATGTATCAATTAGGCTACAGACCTGCTCGCGTGTGATTAGTGTTTTTCCTAATAATTGCTTTTATGAGTGTCCGCACACCGAATTTGCCGCCACGGTTTTGCGTTTGTTTGTATATTAAACCACTTATCACCTTTTCCGCAATGCCCAATCTAGCAATCTGTGTAGTTTTTCATGGCTTGGTTTTTCTTAAAGCTTTCATGGCTTCATGAGTATGACTATCGTCGCAAATTTATCACATTCCACTCCCCACATTATCTTTGCATGAGGTTGTAGGTATTGGTCATTATCAACGTAATTGTTGAAAGAGAGTACAACAGCCCGAAAGTTTATTACTATCGTGTATTTTGTTTGAAACTACCGTATTTTACGGACCAAAAACCGGCCTCGTAAGCAGGGACGCCTAAAGTATGGGTAAGGTAGTGCTTTAATCATTACTGCCTACACTTGAAACCAGTAGGCCTACCTGTTGCGCCTTATAGCCCCAGTAGCCCTTATGTATGGACGAAACCCCAATACAAGCAAATTATTGAAGGCGCGCCCTATTGTCCGTAAAATACGGTATTCTAGGCAAATTGATATTACTCTTTATAGTTTATAAGATTGAAAAAAGACATCGTGGGAATTTTCTCAATCTCAATATTATTGGACACGTGAGTGGACCTATGGATCGTTTTCATATTTTTGGTAATCTTGTTCTTGTTGGTCTTCTTCGTATCGTTTAGAAAAAAATCGCTTTTCTCTTTGACTAGTGGACCAATTGCTTTGAAATTTTCAGTGAGTAAATATTATATTTTTCGCTAGAAGGCTATTACTCTTATTTATGTGCTATGACACCATCAAACTTTGCCACTATGTGACGATACGTGTCCATATATTTGAGCGTAGCTGTCTTGTTATATATATTGCCATGAACGAATCATGGTTCTTAACCTTTAACTGACTGCCTACCATTTCAGTGTTTTTACTCTGGCCGTGTACCACCGACAACGCTTTTATTGCGCTATGGGAGTATTTTGTAATGTGTATGCTGGGGGTCGGCAACCTACGGCCCGCGACGCGTTACTGAATTATCGTAACAAAACGATTATTTATTTATTGTGAGGCACGTGTAGACTAAATTATAACTTAACAAGTATATAATTTGTAATTACTCATTTAATGAGCCTATTATTCAATTATAATTTCACAAATGGCAACAAACGCAGCGCACATAATATCCGAATGGAATGTTTTGAAATGCAATGAGGGAATAAATTTACAATTTGACAGATGTATCAATGCTTGGTGAATTGGATAATTTTATAATATGTTATTGTGACGTGACACGCAAGACGAACGTGGACATGCCCGTTTCGTTTTCAGTTGGTAGTAGCGCTGTAACGGGCGAGGGCGATCTCTGAAGATAAGGATTCGTAGAGCTATAAGCGCCGCCAGCGAATACATACAGTGTGAAGCGTTGTCGGCATATTTTAGCCAACTCAAAAGTTAATTAACAGTTGAGGTTGCGTGAAACTAACTACCTTCCCTTGCTCTATATGCCTTTGCGCAGGTGGATCCGTATGCGTATTACGCAAGGATGCTGTAGTCCAGGGGTTCCCAAACCACGGCCCGCGGGTCAAATCCGGCCGGCGTAATGATTTAAAATGGCCCGCCGAGCTTACGTGAAAAAGTGTTCAACAGATTTTATTTCTACCTTTTTTGCGATCTAGATACCGCTAATTTATGTCATTATCAGAGTTCAAGCAAGTGTTTATCGTAACAATTCAATTATACTAGTATATCAACTATGGGTATCGGTGTTAGGATTACATAGAACAGTAATTTAGTTATCAGCCATATAGGAAAGCTTAGGGATGTCAGAAATCAAACGAAAACTAGACTCAGAAAATTGACGTTTCTTGAATAAATGGCAGTGTTCGTATTTCTCCATTGAAAAGTATCAAACTTTAGAGAATTGTCTACTTTGCCAACGAACTATTCCAGTTCTGAAGGAATACAACATTGAGCGCTATTATGAGTCAAACGAGCATGTTTCAAAAAAATGTCGAATGAAAGTGAATCCATTTTTGGGCGCTACATTCTTCCGGCCCGTGAACATCTTTTCGATTCTAATTTTAGCCCGCGGCCAATAAAGTTTGGGAACCCCTGCTGTAGTCAATTGTTCCAATAAATCAAAGCTACTCGCGTACCTTTTGAAAAGCTCCCACATAACGCTAGTGAGGTTGAGAACCACCGCCATAAATGAAACACCGATATACTGAAATCTGACAAATAGCTAGTGTTTAAAACCATTTAAAATCAAAATCTGTCTGAGTCACCCACATCACCTTCGACATCTTGCTGATTATCCTACTTTAGGGTCGATGTCGCGTTACGTTGGGGAAATGAGAGAGAAAACTTATTGCTTTTGTCAAACCAGGAAACAAGCACATGCATATTAAGGACTTTTCGTTTTCAGATTGTTGTCGTTGCCAATATGTTTTATGGCACTTGTAACACCAGTTGTCTTTTGCGCCATTAATCGATTCGAAATTCTATACTAACATACTATACAATATTTACAAAGATAGATATACAAATAATTATAAAAAAATTTCAGATTACTATTGTTTTAAATGTGACAAACACTATTACAAAATAAACGCTGGAGATGAGGTGAATATTATGCCAATCTAACTGTTGGCACAAGGTTTATTCGCGTTCAGTATAATTTTATTTATTGTGCTTGAGTGTGTTAATTGTGTGGCAACTTTTTGTGATGGAGTAAAAAGTGTTATTAATTTTATATTTCGTCTAAGAAGGCATAGTGTGGGTTTACATTAGTTTTTGAATATCACGAAATAAAGAAAGTTTATATCGTTGCCCCAGTTTCATTATATGTTGATGTCTCGCTTCACCCGATAATGTCAATTTTGAGTAAACTTTCTACGACGAGAAATAAACGGATATTCATCAGATTGACAACAAACGATTTTTAAACGAAACAAATAAGCCAAAAATTATAATTTGAATACTGGGTAAAACGCGTGCTTTTTAGAAAGAGAAGGATAGTTTTTGAATTTTACTTAATGTAGACTCTAGTTAGTTATAAAGCTTCATCAAACCTTGATTGACTGGATACAATTACAAGAAAATTATACATTTTACTATTTTTGGTCGATATTTCCACGTATTTCTGAGATATTGATATCTACATTTCTGATGGTTTACAACATAAGAAGCTGAGTCACAAATATTGAGAGAACATTTTGTTAAATCTCTCAATAATAAGTATTATTGTATAGGACTTTTACCTAAATTACGGAATCGTGATCTAATACTCACGCAATAAACCAAAGACTACAAGTCAAAAAATCTTCGAGATCGCTTGGGAAGTTACCCAAGTAATTTAAAAACGAATACGAAGGTATGGACATATTAGCAATAATAAAAATTGAAACACACTGGCTCAACTAAATTCCCTATAGCAAATTTTCTACTGGCTCCATTGTACTGTGCTAGTTTACTGGAATTACTGATGAAAAGGATTTGATCGATTAAAGGTATTTTCTGGAATACTTTTCTGAGGACAAATTCTTAGATTCTGAATTTATTATTGAAATTTCCCAAGCGAAACATATTGGCTTCTATGCTGCTAGAAAGCTTACAACAGCAGTATTTGAGTACTAATAGTGATGAGTACTGAGTACTCAATGTCGTGAGTAGTGACGTGAACTAACCCGCGAAGACGACACTCTGATGACGTAAATATATTATGTTTTTGTAATAGCGGATTACATATCTTGTAGTGAAATTTGAGCATTTCATATCCACTTTCCTTATATGTTTACAGTATATGAAAACATTTCGAAGTTTTCAAATATGGCGTATTTTGAGATGGATCTTTAGTATGTTACTCAGTTCGTATATGAGTAAAATTTCTCGCGATAAGAGTGCCCAAATTGCCATATATTGAAAGGAAGCGAAAACATAAAATTTGGCTTTGCATTTTACATTCAAATATTACACACGGTAATGACAAATTGAGCCTTGGATGACGTTTTTATTTTCAAACGACAGGCCACGCGGTTCTGATGATATGCTTTGTTGCACCAACCGTAATATTTGGACAACTAATAAGGAATAAGAATTTATCTATACTTTAAATTAAACATCATTAATTAATGTCGTTAATATTACAAATACTTGTTTTGAGAATATAGTATGTTGTGCTTGTATTTGTGAGTATAAATAGAATTCTCATTGTTAACTCATATCCCAAAATTCATTTCTACAAATGTTTGATACGAAAAAAGTACGAAAACACGGACAGAAATTAAAATCCAAATAAAATCAGAAAGACATTTTGTTCTCTATCTGATGGAACATTTGAAGTCTATTTCTAAAATTTTCTTGCTGTTCGCTGGTATGAAGGCCTTCAAGAGGAGGAGGTGGGGGTGGCGGTGGAAGTGAAGAAACCTCATCCGTCGTTTCTTGCTTGGAAAACTGACTTTCATCCTCGCTTTCAGAGGGTTCCGATTCATCATCGACAGTAGTAATATCCCAGGCGTAGATATCTCGCGTTATATCTCCCAGATCAGTGTTTATTGAAGGAACTGGCGATGCAGAAGATTCGGTTTGAATATCTTCATCATCCAACTCGCTGTCTTCATTGGGGTCGTAATCAGTTGGTTTTAATGGATTACCCCAACTTTCTTCGCTTTCAGAAAGTCGTGGCGCGTCAGGAATGGCGACTCTCAGATTAGGCACATACATTTCTGAGTCCACTTCGCTGTATTTACGATAATTTGAATCTTCCTGATCTTTTATGTTTCTAACGTAGAGTCCAGAGGTGCTGGGAGATGCGTCGGTGACGTGTACCGTTGTTTCATGTAAATGGAGAATTTCCGGTTTTTCTCTCATATTCTCTGGTTCAGAATTGCGCTTCCTGCCACACTTATCTATCCAACATAAAAGACTTCCAAAACACAACGTCATTCCAATTCCTACAAAAAACGCCACTATTAAATACATAGTAACTGGAATAGGCGAAGAAACCGGTAAGCCAACAAATGTTATTTCCACCATTCCAGCTTTATCGTTAAAAATTTCCGCATACTGTGTTCCGCCTGAAAATTTTATGTAGCTTCCTCCACCACCAGAAAATCCATTTGAAGAACCCCCTCCACCACCAGTATACCCACCTCCTCCACCTGATGCAGTAATATAGCCTGATCCACCACCACCGAAACCTCCTTCAGAATATCTCCCATCTGCTATATCGTATCTGCCACCAGCAAGAGATTGATATAATTGCCTTTCTGTGTCGTTGACGCTTTTAGCATTACCAAATGGTAAAAATCCTACAGCAGGAAGAGCAGTGTCTCCAAAATTAACAAGGCTTCTTGAAATACCATGAAAACCTGCTCCACCGGCCGTGTTTGATGCGCCCGGTAGTCCAGGTCCCACTGTTTGTTGTTTACCACCACTACCAAATCCTTGTCCAGTGGCTGAAGCGTCTCCGGCAGTGTGGTTCAGTCTACCATCTGATAATGAAGATGGCGATGCTCCCCGAAAAGCGCTTCCGGCGCCACCAGCAATAACTATAGGCTCGTTTGTACCATCACCTGCTACAACAAAACTTCCTCCGGCCCCTCCTTGGGTCATGTCACCAAAGTATTCTCCCTGTTGTCCAACGGCAATCATAAGTTTTGCACCCTCAAGGAGGTGGAAAAGCCCCGAGACCGTAGCGCCCTTTCCTCCCGGCCCCTCATACCCTGCACCTGTTGCTGTAATACGATAGAGACCTTGAATTGGAGCCATCCAGTGTTGGATACCGAATTCTACTGTTGTAAGTTTATCCAAGGAAGTTTTTCTGTATGCATTATTGCAATATACTTGAGTAGGTCCAATTCTCCCTTGTCGTAGACAGTTCGAAAATCTCCATACAAGCCGAGGAAATAATTGATGTGAGTCGTACGGAGACCAGGTATCATATAATTTTGAATTACTTACATTTACTACACTTTGCATCCATGAATTCCCTTCGCCCACTACAGTAGTCAACACAATACGGTAGGTTGACCCAAGGCTGAGTTTCAATACTTTTTCAGTTTCTTGTTTGTGGATTTTGTAGGAGAGAAATTCTGGCTGAAATTCTATCGCACTGTTAGATTTATATATGCGAGTTAAATTAAGTAAATAGTAGTCCATGTTCGCAACTGACACATTCACTGCAGCCCATTGTATTTTGACCTGAGAAAGAGTTACTTGAACCAAGTCTGTAAGAATAGGATTTTGTGGTTGAGTATAGAGAACAAGCGGGATTGATGATACACTGCGAGCTTTTCGATCGTTTTCCCTATTGTCTCCAACTTCGCAGTATATTTGTATTTTATAAAGCGTCCCTGCAGCAAGGTTGTCTAAGGAATGTGTCATCTGTTGAGCACCATCACGATTCCACACCGAAATGCGATTCACATTAAGCGAGTCCGAGACAGGGTGGTAGACGACTTCATACCTCCAGAAGGTTGGCGTTTCCAATGTATCTGGCTTTTCCCAATTGAGTAAAATTTTTCCTTGTTTCCCGTATCCGCTGAAACTCTTTGGTGGCATCGGCACTGTTCTAGTCAGCATACTGGTTGAAGACGTCGTTCTTACAGGTTCTAGCGTAGAAACTGTGACGTGGATTCGGTAAAGCTGTCCGGGTTCGAGACCAATGATTTGTATACTCGTAGCTTCTTGAAGATTGTAGGAAATTGGTGACGAACGTCTTTCTGATCTAATTAGCTCGTATTCAATGATAACTACGTTAGAAGCATTCATATTTAGAAATTCGAAGTTTAGAAAAACTTGTGTCGTTGTGATATTATCTATGAATATTTCGTTCGGTAAGGATGGAGCTGTGCGTGCATACAAATCAGTTGCTTCGCTTACTTTTCCAAACGGAACGCTATTTCGAATATATTTTATTGAAATAAGATATAACACACCTGGTTTTAGAGCAGTTATGTTATATTCTTGTACTTTATTTGAAATATTTATGACTTTTTCTTTCGAATCATCTTTTCCGAACGGTGAGTATGAAAGGATGACATCAGAATCTTTGATGTCATAACTATCTTCCCAACCGAAAAGTATGGATGTTGTGTCGTATCTAACTACATCTGCTTCACCCGGGCCAGGTACCTTAAACTCATACCGTATTTTCAAAGGCAAACTTGTCGTTGGATCTTCTCCCAAACTTTTTGTAACAACAGAAAAGCTGTATGTTGCTCCTAATTCTATTCGCACGGCCTGAGAAACATTTGTTGCAGATGACGAAATGAATGCACTAGCCTGTTTATGAGGAATGTCAATAGGACGAGTTCGATATTTAAAAGCTTGTGTACTTGTGAGTTTGTCTACAATTCTGTACGTTAAAGTGAAAATATCATATTTTGGGCCATTAATGGGGGTGGGAGATCCATCCCAAACGACATACACTTCATCTGGTCGATTTTTCATAGAAACGATTCTTAAATTTGAAATAGGAGGGGGGACGGTCCTGGCCTTGATGGTTTGCGCTACTGGTGACAAAAGATAATTTCCAAGTGAATCTTTTCCTTGAGTGCGGACGCTAATTTTGTATAAAACACCGCTTTGTAATCCAGGCACGATGATTCTAGAACCTCCGAGGTTTTTATCGACTTCAATATTTTGTTTTTCAGTGTCACTTTCATAGTCAATGCGAAAATGTGAATATCTGGCATCATTCCGGTAATTAGCGGGAGGAAGAAAACTTAAAATCAGCGTTGTGGTTGTGGCAGTTCTCCTTTGCAAATTTCTTGGAGGGGGCAATGTAATATCCGTTATTTCCCTGGGTATGAATTCTGCTGTTGTTGGCGGCGCGTTAGTTGTTGCGTTGTTTGTATTTGACACCTCTGGAATCGTTGTTAAGTTATTCACAATGCTCGTGGTCTGGGCGTCAATACCTGCCCATAGTTGGAGTACAAACAACACGATGATATGATCTTTATAACTCTTCATTGTCATCTCATTATAAAACGTTATTTGTCAAGATTATATTCGTATTAATTTTCTATAAAAAAAATATAAAAAAGAATTTATATGAAAATAAATAATGAATTTATGTAATGAACGGGTCCACGATATTAATAATATGAAAATAGTTTAAAAAAAATCGAATATTCTTAATTAAATAATTTTGGTATAGCTATATATCATATAGGACATATATGATCATTCTTTTCAATCATTCTTCAATTCATCTTCTTTCAATCATTCTTTGTAATGATTTGTTTTTGTAATGATTTTGTTCAATGTCTTTATATATATGCTGCCTAAAGTCTTCCACCATTTACACATAAAGTTATTGTGTATCCTTCAACTTTAAAAACCCGATTCCACGCAATTGATGTATTCACTTACAGGTTGGTAATTGGTAACAGACTCCGATGACCGCATGGTCGTATCGTTGCCACCCAGTCTATACCGAGAACTGTTTCGCTTTTTATTAATTATGTTTTTGTTGTGTATATGTTTTCTGGTTGACAAAACAAATGAACTCTTTCTCTAAACTCTCTCTCTCTTTTAAAAAATAACGGCATTATCAGGGTAGAAACGGTTTAATTATTTCAAATTAGCATATTTTGCCAAGTCAAGGGATAGAGATTTTCAAATTTAGAAAAATCGTTCATTCGGCTGTTTTTAATTTACAACTTCTTAAACGGAAAATACTTGCGACAAGAAACATTAACCCGATTTACAAATAAATAAATGTTAGTTTAAAAATAAAATTTGAAACAATGAATTATTTTCCGATTCGAGGTCCCTTGAAGCTTGAGGTACCTACCTTGCCATTTGGCGAATCTAGCACTGACCCGGTGTCATAGGACTAGCGTGTTCATATGCGTTCACATATGATTTTTCAATGGACACACATAAATAATATGCAACTTGATAATACAGTTTGTATTGTCCTTTCACTAATCTATACATATATACCGGAATAATGTTTTGTAACATTTAAATTAAAAACCTTGGTAGTGTAGATTATTTTTCTCAACTATCAGTCCATTCACGAATACTGACGTTTGTATTTCGCTTACCTTTGAATATCTTTAAAATTTAGCTATATTTTTGTGCCAACCCTTTTTTGGTGGTCTAGGCACTTCCTGGTTATTTTGCCAAACTATTAGTCTCAAATACCGTAGCTTGCAATCTTCATGTATTTTTGCGCTGGGTGGAATACGAACTTTTACCTGACTGTAGACATATCGGAAAAACATTCAATCCAATTTCGTCACTTCATGGTATTTCATAACTTTTCTCGTTTCTAATTTTGATCCTCAAATAATGTTAAATTTATTCTGGTGGAAATTATTCTTTACCAACTATAGTACTCATAAACACTGGTTCTTTTTAAATTAAAGATTTGACACAAACGATACCAGCTTTTCCGCGGAACTCGACAATTCTCAACGATTAATTTGCTCACACAAATACGAAAATGTTCAAGCAAACCTTCAAAAATAGTTCTATCGCCTCGAGCGATGTAGACTCATTACGGAATGATTTTGAAGTAAATGAAAGGTAGAGTTTAACATAATTATTGCTTGGAAATAATTAACAAATGAAGACTAGCGAAAAACAATAGTTCAAATGATGTCATTTATACTGATAAGCTAACTAGGCACTCAACTTGTGTAGTCAAAACGCCTTCTCTACTTTTGTTATTTTTAAACATAGGCGTGTCGTAATATAAATTAAACTAGCAGCATTGAAACGGAAAACGTCAACGTGATCAGAAAGTCGATATAATGGCTCAGCTGCACGGCAAATGATGTTACCAGTTCGTACAGATCGGTTCAAAAGATATTGCCAATCTTTTACACACTTCGACCCATGGCCTACATCCAGAGGTGCGGCAGCGAGCGTATTTCTAACTAACGCTTAGCACGATTCGAATTAGAACGTCGTGAACAATGTCATTCAGAACATATGTTACCCATTGAGATGATGTTACCCCAGGAATAGTTTTTTTCATACCAAAAATCAAAACTTTCTTCCCTGAACTATGGAATGGAATGGAATTTCGAGGGTCAATTGTCGGGTGTGGTGATCTCACGTTTCTGCGTTTTTAATAAAGGATAACATTTTTATATTTATGGAGAAGAAATTTTATAAGACGGCGTATTCATATGGCGAACCACGACCACTCGTCCGGGATATATATGTAAATCATACCCAAGGATAATTCTTTTACGCTAAAAATCAAAACTTTCTTCATTGAACCAGAGCCATTATATAACGGTTATATAATGGCTCTGATTGAACTATGGAATGTAATTTTGAGGGTCAAAGGTCGGGCAAACATCCCTATACTGCCCTATATTGACCAGTTTGTGGTGATCTCGCGTTTCTGCTATTTTAATAAAAGATAAAATTTTCTATAAGAAATTCTATAAGACGAGTGTTCGGACAGTGCAAATATGATATCGCTATCCGTTACAAACATTTGGGTTCACGCAGGCTCGAATGTGGAGATATGTTTATCAACAATCACAGATAATGCAACAGGCTCGATCAGGATAGGATAGGATGACTCGGCGGTGTGGCGCATCGTGCTAAGCGTTAGGAATACGCTCGCCACCGCATCTCTGATTACTTGGTGCAGGTAGTACTGGTACCGGTACCGGTTGTGTAGGACCGTCTCACGGAATTTTATGAGATCAGCGAACCGGTTAGCATTACATGACTTTTTGTAACAGAACCGCCTGAAAATATGACATTTGTATGATAGAACCGGCTGACACAAAATTTAAATCCCACCACTGCCTTGGGGGGGGGGGGGGTTCGCAGGTTCGAATCCCATGAAAGATGTGCGAGAGGATTGCTGGACTCGTCGCCGCCGTAGGGTGGTTCACGTAACTGCTGGTCGGTTACGGGTTCCACCACCATCATGTCCATGCTTCTGAAAACAAAATAACTGGCTAACTAATCCCATAGGTACCCGACCTGGACGTGAGGCCGTGGTTCGCCATATGATTAAGTCGTCTTATCGGCTTTCCTCTCCCCCGGGATAAATATGTAAATCCTATCCTAAATGAGGTATTTATTACTATAAAACCAATATATCCACATGCTGGTTGGTTATTTATCTCGTTACTTGAGCTATTGTTATTTGTATTTAAGAATGTGAGTAAATAAATACCATATAGACTATATATTTGAAGAATTAGCACTGCAAATTAAAAAATGGAGACTACTAATGCTCCTGTTGCTGTAATGGAAAATCCCACAACTTCAAATATTCCGACATTTTTATTGAAACTTGTTAATATGTTGAAAGATGAATCAAATCACGAATATGTGGACTGGAATGAGGTAGTCTAGATTTGTGTGATTATATATTTAATAATGTGGAATTAGAAATGTTTACATTGTAACATTTGTATAATTGCACTAAATAATTTCAGAATTTGGTAATTCAATCGTTTAATAAACTTATCTCATATTTTTATAAATTAGTATATTTTTGCTATTAGGGGTGAAATGTATTACATAATCACAGCATTAAATCAGTTTGTTATCCTCTGTAAGCTTTATGAATATTTACTGATTGCCTACAAAGTTATTTCATTGTATTTTCACTAAGCCTTACATCCCACATCATCACATATTTTCCCATTGTGACTCATGATTGGAGTGACTCGTTTTGACTTGAGACTCAAGTGTTAAAATTAGCTCATACTCTGGGGTTAATGACTCAATCATGTGTCTCTTGAGATCAAGACTCTTGGCCTGCAACTTGGTACTTGTGGACTGGCTGAATAGCACCCAGTGTTGCCATTGAAAGTCTTGTTTCTGAAATTTCAATTTCTGACTGAATAGATTAATCTATTTTTTTTTTCAGGCAGGAACATCTTTCATTGTGAAAGATCAAGTACAGTTTTCAAAAATTGTTCTACCTAAGTATTTCAAACATAATAAGTTTGCAAGTTTCGTCAGACAATTGAATATGTGTGAGTATATTTCAAGTTTTCATGGTAATAATGAAAATCAAAATTTGTACAGAATTTTGGAATAATTATTGTTGACTAAGCATGACTAACAGTTTGTTAAAGAAGTCTTGCATACGCAAAACTTTTTACTGTCTGAATTTAATGTTCTGGGAGAGTTCGGAGGTAGAGTTTGAGACAAAATTTGCATTAGCTTGGCGTGGGAGAATGTTTTTCAAGTCACAGTCATGATTTTTTCAACACAGTAATTGTAAATTTTCTTCAGCCCCTGTCATTATTGGCAATTTTTGTTTTTTCCAGTATACACTTTATGGAAATGTTAGTAGAATATGAGATCTATAAAAAAATATTGGAGTAAGTAATCAATTTTAATAATCTGTCAGATGGATTTCGCAAGATCACATCATTAACACAGAGTGGTTTGAATAATGAAAAGGAGGAGATTGAGTTTTACCATTATTTGTTCATTCGTGGTGAAGAAGTATTTCTGGAGCATATCAAGAGAAAGGTATTTATCTGTTCAATTATTTGAATTATACAATAATTTATTGTTTATATCACTATAATCTACGTTATTAATTGAGGTTTTGCGAGATTAGCTATTTCAACCTTACAATGTCTTTTCAGCGATGTCAATATGTTATCAGGTAATTACTGTGATGCGATATATTACCAGGGGCATTATCAACCATGTTTGTAGTGACACATTATTTTTATTTTACATATTTCTACAATCTACATTAATGGAAATGTAAACACTTTCAAAACCAGTTTTATAATATAAGAACTCATGAATGCATGCATGAATATTCACAATGAACAATTTTTGTGCTCTTGGACTAAATCTTGTTAACATGATTACATTACATTTGAGGCATGGCCTCTTTTATTAGGCTGCTGATTTGAATATGCAAGAACTTAATTCTATTCAAATTAGATGAAGACGAAGTTGTAGAATACCAATCTATTCATATATGTTCTTCCCTATTTTGGCAATACTTTGAATTTGAGCCTGTAGTTATCTTGTTTTTGTGTCCAGGTACCAAAACCAGAAGAATCAAATCGCCGTAACAATGAAGATGTTACCAAAGTACTCGATGATGTTAAACAAATGAAAGGCTACCAAGAAAACATAACTTCGCAGCTATCAGAATTGAAGCAGTATGTATATATATTCTAAGACAGTACTTCTCTAACTTATATATTCTAGGTTAGTTCGTCTCCAACTTATATGATCTGTGGCCCTCCTCTGAAGACTTTCATCACTTTGTGGCCCCCTACCTAGTTTTGTTTGGCCCCCTACCTAGTTTTTTTTTCAACACTAGGACTGTCCTTCTCTAACTTATATGATCTGTGGCCCTATTCCGAAGACTTTCATCCATTTGTGGCACCCTGCTCTTCAATAAAAAACCTAGTTTTGTTTTTAACAGACTTCCATCAGTTATTATATTCGCAATGTTTAATAATAAAAAGCCACCCAATAACTTTAACACCTTTTAATGATTTTCCAAAAATAATTTTTTAATTTATTAATGGGAACAAATTAATTCGTTTAATTTTTTTTCAGAGAGAATGAAGATTTGTGGCGAGAGGTTGTTAATCTACGTCATAAGCATTCACATCAACAGAAAGTTGTCAATAAGGTGATTAAAGTATTCAATAACGATAAATTTAGGATTTTCAAATTTTGTTAGATAATGAAGGAAAATAAAAACCCGAATATTTTTAGGTTTTTCACCTAATATTTTGAATTGTATTAGAAGATGCATTTAAATCTGTAAAGAACCAAGTTCACATTTATTCAAATTTACATATGAAGAATTGATAGGTCATTTTAAATGATCCTGGATCAGTTTAAAATCTAGAAAATTTAGTTTTAATTCCTATGTTAGGGTTAGGAACAAAATATTGCTTCACTATGCAATTCAAGAGTCCTGCTGCACACTAACACAAATGTATTTCTCTACAGTTCTCATACAAGCAGTTTACAACAATGCATTACAGAAATATATTTGTGTTAGTGTGGCATGACTCTTGAATTGCATAGTATGGCCATGTTTATTCCCGATACATCCTTGCATTATACACATACGGATCCACTAGCAAAAGGGCATGGGAGTTAGTCTCCTTTAAATTTTACTGACAGTTACTATTTTGCTTATTTGCTTTTTTTAATTGATCTCACTGGTTTCATGAGAATAAATAATGGTGATACCTTATTATTTGTGTACCTTTGTGTGGTTTGAATCGATATATTCAACAAACATATTGTCTTCAAAGTTCCTTTGAAATATTGTATTTGTATATCAATTCGATCCTTTTTTTCATATTTTTTTGTCCTTCATTTCAGCTTATACAGTTCTTGGTAAACTTGGTTCACCAGCATGGTATAGGAGTAAAAAGGAAGCTGTAAGTATTCTTGATGTTTTGATTAAACAGAAAACATAGCTTATCTTGCTTTTGCCTTTATCATAACTCTCATAATAATTTTGAATTTGCTTTAATTTATGTGTGATATGATCTTAAAAAAGGATAAAGAGAAAAACCCTTTTTGATACTAGTAGATTATTTTTAACAATTTTGTCAGAAATAAAATTGTTTTGCATAATGTGCAAATTTTTTGAGGATAATACAATAATTTAACTAGACATACTCTGTAATGTATTCTGCCTTTAGATCAGGGGTCTCCAACTCAAAACATGTCGTGGGCCACTTTTTGAAATTTGTTGACCACTCGGGCCGCAAACCAAGAAATTAGGTACAAAAATGGGTATCTGAATGTATTGTGTTGAAATTACACTTAAATCTTACAGCAAACGAGACATGAAGCATATTCATTCACTTGTGCCCGATATTTGGTCTCAATGTTTGGCCTTATTCTGTGTTGGTTTGCTAGACTTAAGACAACATGCAAATGCTCGTCCGTTAGTCGTGTGCGGAGGGCTGATTTGCTAACTTTCATAGTCAGGCCGAATGTTGAAGACCCCTGCTTTAGATATTTATAAACAAGCATCAAGTTTCCATTACAACACTACTTTATTGTAAGAGTCAAGCATCTCAACATTAAGACATGTAAGACACCATAGCAGTAACAGACTAAACACCAAGTCAATACTTAAAAACGTGCACACAATGAAGAGAACCCTAACCTCGGATATACAAGGTCAAATACAGTGAGGGTCAATAGCGCCAGTGCGCCACCTAGCGGTATCACATCATATAATATATAACATACTCCTTTTCACGAATTTATTTATATTCAGGCCTTTAATGATTGAAGATGGCTCGTCAGGCTCTTCTAATTATGTTCCTGCGAAGAAATATCAGAAACCCCTCCTTGTCAGTGATGATGACAATGCTAATGATGGTCAGTTAGCACTGGAAGAACCTACGAAACCAACTGTTTCATTTCCCGCCAGTGTGATGGAACCTCAAGACAATAATGTTAGTTTCTTGTTATATGGTTGCGTTTATATTAATATATATATAGGTGATTAATTCTCAAACTTTCATGAACTGTTTCCAAAGACTCTCAGTCTCAACACTCGCGGATTTTTGTTTGAGTTTGAGTATGTAATTTTGCTTTCAACTAGAAAATTCAAATCCATATTCATCTAAATAACTTCCCACCTGCATTACCAGATTCGAATTTGTTAAATATACATCCACTTCTACATGTTTTGTCACCATGCAGCCTATATCCAATATTTCATATTCCAACATATTAGTCCTTAATATACATCCATAATAGTTGGTTATTTGGTTGTAACTCTGATAATTTTCGCATACTAGTTTGATCGTATAACTACATAAATACAGTGGGTCAAAGTAACTCGGCTGTGTGGCGCACCTTGCTAAGTGTCAGGAATATGCTTGCGGCCTTGCCACACACAGCACCTCTGATTACTTTGCGTTGGTACGCAGGTTCGAATCATGTGGGGGGATAATTATGTGCGAAGAGGATTGCTGGACTCTTCGCCGCCGTAGGGTCGTTTACGTAACCGCTGGTCTGTCGCATCTTCCTCCATGCATGCTCCTCCAAGTCCATGCATCTGAAAACAAAATAACTGGCTAACTGATCGCAGACACATGATTGACTGGTAACCAGACGAAAGACTGTGGTCCATCAAGATAAATATGTAAATCCTATACTATGCTAACTCTGATTATTTTCTAGGTTGTTGCTATGGGCTCTGGTCCGTACATAACAGAAGTAACTACACCGCAAGGTATGTCATCTTACTCTGGTGCCAGTGATATGAATACAGCAGCCCTACAGATGCATGATCCAGTGTTTGTCAACTCTACACTATCAAGTGCACAAGGTACTATGTTATCTAATATAAAATTATCTTTTTAGTATGGTTTGCCTTGTTGAGGTGTAGGATTTTCATATTTTTTATCCTGGGGGAAAGCCGAAATACGACTTCACCCAGAGGTAAATCAGGGCTTTATTAGTTAACCAGTTATTTATTCCAAATGCATGGACTTGATAGTGGAATAAGCACTGAAGCTTCGTACAAGGCTCTCTACATGCATTGATCACTGATATATAGAAGCTATTATCTATTTTTTGGAAGACCTGGATACGCTTGATTTGAACACGAGATGTGTAGGTTTGGATGCCAATAGAGCCAAGTATGATGTATACAACACATTTTTGCCTTTCAGCACGTAACCCAGTTCCACCCAACCCTGCATATGATGTCAACCAATACATTGAATCAACATTGAACACACCAAGTACCGTTGTTCAACCATCTGGCACAGTTACTTTTCCTGATGAAGAAGAAGATGATAATTTTGGTGGTCTCATCAACCCAGCAGCTGCATTCGGGGGAAACCAAGTTGCCATTAGTACTACACAGGTATAGTTTTTCATGACTATCAATATTTTATGTGGGCTCTAAATTCTTGTGACCTCTTGTTCATCTATAAAAATATAGTTTAACATGTTGCCATCAGTTTTTCCACGTTTAATAATAATAAAAGCCAGCAAATAAAAGAATTATTGTGCTACAGTCAAAGAATTGAACAAGTCTCGTTTTTAACAAATTCTTGCAAGTATACTAAAGATTTGATCTACATAACACCATGGATTTTATTGGTTATGGGGAACAAGACAATCAAGGATGCAAGGAATTCCTAAATTGAATTTTATTCTACTTGTCAATTCACAGTCATCCACATCCAACCAACAGCAACCTGCCTATTATTCCCCTCCACAACAATCAAGAATACAAAGTCCTATAACCAACGCACAGAATACTTTGACTCGATACTCACCGCCTCGGAGTCCAAAATTGTTACCGTGAGTGTTAAGATATATACTATTGCCAAATTTTTTTGCAGATACCTTTTTCAGTTCTTCAAAATTATTACTCAGTATAGGACTAACATGCTTTTTCATTGAATGAAGGTATTCAACAATAAAATTGTAGTCATTGTTATAATACCTTAAAATATGCACATTCTGAATTTCAAATTTTATTTTATTCTATCATCACATACAGAGATTTTCCATTCATAAAAACATCTTACAGGGGTGATCTCTCATCACATGTGGACTCTGTGCAAAACAATTTAGAAAATATTCAAGATCTTTTATTTAATAATGACCAAGTACAATTGGATTATGGATTAATTCAAGAGGTTAGTACTGAAATTTTCAAAAGTTTTTTTTCCTAAAATTTATTTGTGAAAAATAATGTTTGGCATTTAATATATGGAGAAACATCCACTGGCGTTTTCATTGATGCTCACATACAGCAGCATCATCACTTGTTAATTTTTTTCTTTACATTTTTACAGTTGTTCAGCACTTCTCCTGATATTATGCCCCCCAGAGTTGTGAGTATAAAAACTATAGGAAAAATTCAAAACTTTATTTTTCATACAGTAGTTTTAATTATTTTTATATTTGTTTAGGATATGCCAGCAGTTTCTGGAAGCGGAAATATTACAGGTAATGATTTGCATTTCATTAAATTGACTAGATAGATTATAGTAATATTCGTATGGATAATATACATATAGAAAGTACCGTAAGTTTAATAAGCGTAGGTAGTCCATAGCGATAAAGCATATTTTAGATCAGGAGTGTGCAACCTTTACTACATGAGGCCAGATACAAATAACTCTGTGAAACCGCGGGCGCACCATTTGTTCTTTGTTCCCTGGTTTAGATGGTATCGTTGAAATAAGTCTATACCTCAAATGTATTTTTTTATTTGAAGAATTTTTGCTTCATAATGATCCATCTAACTTGGCTATTGCGTGAATCAAAAATATTAGGTATGTGATTTTAGGGAATTTATGTCACATAGTTTTTTATTTTTTTAGGAAATGAACTCATTTTGCATCCTGGCGTGTCTGCCAATAGAAACGGGTCACAAAAAGATTTGGAAGATGATTTGAAAGAACTGGAAAACTACATGTGAAAACACCATTGACAAACCTAAAAAACGACAATGGCCGATAAAATTGAATTTTAATAAGCTAGCCCAGAATATGTTGCACATGAGCTGCACCCCATTATCACACCATGTCAATCTGTGCATAAACTGACAAATAGTGTCGCTGTGGGACTGAAGTACGTCTTTTATTCGTCATGCTTCTTCTATTCTTTTATTCATCACCCATAAGATTGTACAGTGAGAAAATATCATTTGCCTGCAATATGCTTGAATTATATCAGGGATAGCAAACTTCTGACCAGTATGTTTTTTTGTGATATGCCGAGAAATAATGCGAAAAAAGTACTAACATTTCAGTGATAAATAATTTCATAAAATTGAGTCTTAGAAATTGTCTTAGTTCGGTGCTATAAGTACTGGATTTGTAAAGCTCAATACCACACAATAATAACCCAAGTTTATTATACTTGCGGAAATGATAAAAAAGCAAGTTTCTAATTGATTAAATCCATGATCCACATTATCCTTTTTCACGAAAAAAATATAACGTGCTCCCCATTCAGTAAAAAAGGTTTGCTATCCCTGATTCCCTGCAATATATCATCAATTTATACAAAAGTTTCAGAGTTTACTTGTTAGAAAATCATGCGAGCTGGTGGCTTCATATAAAATGGTGACACAGCCACTGCAGCACTTCCATTGACTGTACTTTTTTGCTAAATTAATGAAGTGAATTTGTATAAACGAATATGTCATTCATATTGCTGCATAAGTTGGCGCTCCAGATTTACACTTCATTATTTCTTGTTATCACAATGTTAAAAATATTCACCTATCAGCTCTTGTGAGTTTGTATGAACATTGGTTTAGTAGATCTGAAGCACTTTTTAATATTGAATTGTTCTTTATACTGTTGAAAAAGCAAGCTAAGCCCTGTACATTGGGCTTGCAGTGATGTCATTATATATTAAATTTGCAAGCTCAAGGGCCTTCAAAATTAATGTAGAAAAGGTACTGAGGTGCAAATCCACATTTGCATGCTAAGAGCTATTATGTTCATCTTTGCAGTTGAGATTCTTGTGGGTAGTAGTTCACCATGAAACTTGGAAGAATCCGATTTGAAACTATCAGAGTAGGAATTTTGTTGTGAAGTAAATGTTGATCCTACATGGATTTGTACATTATCACATATGTTCCATCTCAATTCTTTTCATATATCAATGTTTCAGGGTTTTTCCAGTCTCGTTTCTTGTTTGATGAAACAGGGAATAGCTCATGTACTAAAAAGTTTTTTTGGGTTGTTCAAACAGGTTTTATGTAAATGATGAATTTTGATCATTTTTTTTATTTTGTTCCATTCAGTTTATTAAAATCATTTGTGCCATCATCGGTCCATAATGTTTAGTTTATGGAGTAGAAATACAGTTCTTTTTTGTACCAGTTTTGCCAAATTGTGTTTGTGATGGAACAGGGGACAAATTGTGTGGTCTCCAGGCCATAGAGTCTGGTGTAAAGACTGCAACTGTTCAAACTGATTCTTTTGATGAATTCCACCGAAGGCGAGTAGTGGTTGGATTCCGTGGGTGAACTTACATCACTTCTGTGTTGAATATTAAAACAGAATTTGATGAGGGCGTGGTAAAATAGAAATGGGTCAACAATTTAATTTCCAACAGGTCACAGGACAAGATTCAAGCTTTGTACAATTTTTTGCGTTACCTGCTGCTTTCCCAGTTGTATTAAACTATAATTGATTGCCCTAAGCTAAGGTGTAAGAGCTATGACAGGTGTCATTATCATGCCCGCAGATTCCGTTAAGTAGCACACAGATCCGAGGTCGACAATCGGTCCTTCCTCGTATTGGATATGCGAGTCTTTAACTTAGACATATGTTAAACCGTAAATATATACTACTACGGGTAAACCCATTAGTCCAGTGGGTTTATTTGAAGTGCAGTGTGTAGGGAATATTACAGACCATCTTTGGCGCAAAAAATCGTTAGGTTAGGAAAGCTAGTCACTTTTTCATAGCTTTGCAAATGAAGGTACGGGATTTTCCTGTCATTTATAAAGCTCGCGATATTTAGTACTATTTTTTCTATAAAAAACCCATAGATGCGTATCTTCTTTTCTTCCCACAGTTCCCAATTTTCCCCGATAATTTTCTCATTCCCACAGATCACTCGAAAGTGCGACTCACGTCAGTCACGTGAATGCACTGAATTCACATTTCCTAGTTACAGCATTTCATTATTGTGCCCCCGTCGCTCCCGCTTCACAGCTTACTGGGCTTAGGTGCAGTTCCGGTTGATCATTTAGTCAGTGTGTTGCGAAGAATAAAAAGTAGTCTTGACAAAATGACCTATGTTTCATAAATTTAGAAAAATTGTTTTGTCAAATTGGGATAGAATTTATACATTTATGCTTTATAAATGCCATTTGAAAAACAACTACTAACACTGTTTTTTTTTGTTTTTATGCATCTATTGTAAAGTTTATCTCGAACCCATAATCGGAACAACAGGCAATAACAATAAAAAAGCTGATTAGGAAATCAATACAGCCTACAAAACCTTACTAGACAGTTAAAACGTACCGGTACCGGTACAGAGTATAAGTAAAGATGGAAATTTTGCAAAAAAGATGTACGTGTTAACTCACCTAAAGCTATTAAATTAATTCACACATACATACAACCACAGAGATATAAAGTAAGAAGAACAATGATAAACCTGGCAAATTACATAGTAAACAAAAATATTAGGAAAATAAATAAAAATTACTTGGCCACATGGTATTAATAATTTTGTAATGGTTGCCACTGCCAAATTGATCGCTTTCCCGTTGAAAAAAGTTTATTAAATAAGAATATACAGCCAAGCTGATTATAGGTGAAGTCAAATTTCCCAACCAAAGTTGCGAGAATTTGAACAAATAAATGATTAACCAATATGTAATAGACTAACAAACGAGAACCCTTGATTTGCCATAGGCCTATGACTGTATGATTAGGCTCCGGGCCATTCTCTTCTTCTCCTGCTGCAGCAATATGAAAATCTTAAAATAAATCTTAAATAACAATTTTTTGAATTGCTTTTGAAAAAAGTCGCTGAGATTTTGAAAGCCATTTCGAATATGTTCTGAATCCACTTAAAATCTGAAAATGGACGAAGAAAGAGATTTTTAGTTTGCAGTTTTTCAATGTTTTTAGAACATTTTTAAATATTTTGTTCTTACTTTCAGATTGTTTTGTTATCTGGGAGTGTGTTGTTACTATGATGCACCATAATATGCAATAGCTAGACCTAAGTTCGGAAGTTGTTCTTGCCCAGTTATATTTATTGAAGCTGTTATAAATTAGTTCTTCGATAAAAATTTGATGTAATCAATTTGGACTGTACGATGGCTAACAATGATCCTAATTATCCTCTCACAACAACAATTGTACGTCTACTTCATGATAAGCTGTATGAAAAGCGAAAGATTGCTGCATTAGAAATAGAAAAGTAAGTAGGGCCTACATTCATAGCCAATATGGGACACTTCTCTGTTTTAAATACTGTCCTGATATGTCCATATATATAACCTAGGACTGGAAATTTCACTGAAAACAGTGAACCTGGCAAAATTGACCAGTTAAACCCTGTTGGCGACAAAGGTGCAGCACGAACGTCGCTGAACTTTTGATGTATAAAAATGGGAAAATATGACTTGTTAGTTAGCTAATATTCGAACACTCTGCTTGGTAACTCTCTTACAAACTATTTGAGTATATTTGGGAGTATTTTATTAATATTGATTATGACAAATGAAACTTTTGAACTTATGTGACAAATTTAAATTGAAGTATACCGATAATTATATTTGCTGGAATAATTTAAGCGGATGGCTTCAAGTTTCAAAAAATTTTGTTAAATCTTGTGTGTTGACAAGTGGCCATCAATTGGTCTGGGTTTAAAGCTATACATGTTATAGATTTGATTTTAGATATTGCATATGTCTGTATGTCCATTTTCAGATTTAGCAATACGGATCCATAATTTACAGAAAAGTGATTTTCTCAAAACCTTCTTAAGATGTGACATAGGCCAATTTGATCCTACTGCTGCGAATTGACTTGATAAACTTGTGTTTAATCGTTCTTTCCCAACTGAGAGGGGGATGTTTTTGATCCCAATTCGGTTTTTGTATCTGTAAAAAAGTAATTATATTTTACTCCTTTTTCCTAGAATCATTCGAGCCTTGGTGCTGGAGAGAAGGAATGATGATGTTAAAAAAGCAATCACATTGTTGACAAGTGATTTTACTCTTTCAAATAATTCGAACAGTAGGAAAGGTGGATTGATTGGACTTGCTGCTTGTGCTATTGCACTTGGCAGTCAGGTGAAGATTTCTCTAAAATACACAAATTATCAAGATGTTTTGTGGGAGCTGGAGCCAAGCTTACCATAATAGATGGATATAGAACTGAAGCTACTAAAAATTGTAGTGGCTCCAGCTCCTAACCATCTATTTGTATTTTCACTTACTCATTTTTTTTTTTCCTTTACTAGAATATTATAAAATAAGAAAATTGATTTTTTCACCTTATTCTCTCGTTTTAATTTAATTTCTAATAGGCTATTCATTTGAAATTTTCAAGTTAAATTTGTATAATGTGCACTTGGGCTGATGTTTCATGGTCGTAAAAATAAGGCTCGGATTTTGAAGCGAGAACCATGGCATGAATGTTCGGAGCTGCAGCCAAAGCCATTATGATTTCAATCCTCAACTGCCCTGCTCCCTTTGAGAGCGTTAATTAGTTGTGTCTAATCACATTGTGTTATACATGCCACATTTGACCTGGGCAATAATCAAAAGTTCTGTTACTCTCTATTGAAAACCCTCAATTTATCTGCTTTTTATATACATTTTGCAGGATATCACACAATACTTGGATGAATTGATTAATCCTGTATTAATTTGTTCAATGGATGCAGATAACAGAATTCGGTATTTTGCTTGTGAATCTCTATATAACATTGTTAAAGTTTCAAGAGCAGATACAATGCCTTTCTTTAATAAACTTTTTGATGCAATGAGCAAGGTGAGGCTTTTTTCAATGCTTGGTTTAGATTAGTTGTTCTCAATTAAACTATCAGGATCTGTGGCCCATTTCCAAAGTATCCTCACACTCATTGCCCTCTGAACTTTAACAAAAAAACGCAAATGGTACCTATATAATTTTTCAATATACCTTTTTAATATAGTTACATTCACAATATTTTTTTCCATTTAAATTTTCTATATCGGAAATTAGTTCCTGCATCTGGCATTGTCAGTAAAATGATATTACTGTAGCTATTCTGATATGCATAAACATGATTTTTATCTATTTTATTTAGCTAACTGCTGATCCGGATCCTAATGTACGAAATGGTTCGGACTTGCTTGATCGTTTACTCAAGGTATAAAGTAAAATATTTCGTTCAATCAGTATTGTTTAACTTTGAATCTGTCTTTGTAACTTATGTACCAATTGATTTTGGGTACTATAAGATGGAAGCTATGACCTTTATTAATTCATTTTCCATTTGAATCCTATGGGACCATTATTTGATGCCAAATTGTTGGATTTTATAATTCAGGCAATCATATGCCCTTTTGTACTATGTTTTCTAATATTTAATACATTTGGTAAATTCTTTTAACATTGACATTTGCTGACATTGTAGTGGAACCACATTAGTGATGTATTGCTAGTTTGCCTAAACATGTTATGATTTTAGGTGGAATAAAAAATGCTCAGTCAGGAATTTTATATTTTCCAATTTCCAATGCTTTACTTATTATTGAGACATGCGTCAAATATGACTCTTTTAAGTACTATCCAATATCCATATGTTGTTCTTATATTAGCAAAATTGTTTTCTTATAGGACATTGTGACAGAATTTCCAGCTTTTGATGTTGCTGGATTTATGCCGTTGTTATGTGATAGAATTTATACGATGAATCAATACACAAGGCGATTTCTGATTCAGTGGTTGATCTGCCTTGATTCTGTGCCTGAAATCAACATTCTGATATATTTACCCAAATTCCTGGACGGTATGTTTCAAATACTTGGTGACACGAGCATGGAGATTAAAAAAATGTGAGTGTTTTTTCTCATTTGCAATAAACAGGTAAGCTATACCATATTTTCAGGCTATTTAGCTGAGTCCTTTTTTCTTGGTTCACCAATATACTCTCTATTTTTTTCTCAAATTCTATTTTCCTCTTTTTTTTGGTAAAAAAATCATGGCATAGAATTTATTTTGCTTGGTAGGTATACTGACTGTAATCTGGCAAATGATAATATTAAACATAGTAACTTATCATATGGCCCAAATTGAAATATGTTATTATGCAACATTCCCCATATGATTTTAATGTGTATCATCGTGATATTGTTTAATAAGGCAATGTTTCCTGGAAGCAGCAAAATCAATTTGTGCTATTCAACGCTTCCTGATTGTGTCCTGTTATTTTCGTTATGAGTATTTGTCATATCGCAATATAGTAATATATACGTTACATATCGGCCCAGTGGATATGACTTGAAATGATTTTAAGGGGTTATCAAATTTGGCTGTCTGCTCCCTTGGAGGCCATGAGCTAAGACCCCTACAGATATCATTATTTTAAAGTAAATAGATTTATTAAATTCTTCGACTGTAATGCATTTGTTCTTTTTGATTATATTTGTTGGCTATTTAATTTTTAAACATGAGGCATTAAATAACTGACGAAGCCTGTCAAAATCTAAACTAGGTATTTTTATATGAGAGCAGTGTGCCACCACTATTCAGTTTTTGGTAGGGCAACCGATCATGAAAGTTCGGGAACCACTGGTTTAGAGCATATTATTGTGTTTTTGCTCAAAGTTAATGCAATATACAGTCTGGTAATATTTTTGTCTGTATGGAATCTGTTAAGTAGTTGACCTTCACTGGTTTCTGACGCCTTGTAATTTGTACGTGTAATTTTCAGGTGTGAAACGACACTGGATGAGATTTTACAAAATATTAAAAAAGATCCAGAATCAGTCAAGTTCAATGAGATGGTTAATATTGTCATCGTACATTGCCAATCTCAAGGTATGATATTAAATTATCACAAACTTCATAGCATTATTTGCGAGAGGATTGCTTGACTCCTCCTCGTCATTTGATGGTTCACATAATCGGTAGCCGGTTACGACTTCGTCCAACATACCCGAGGTCGTGATTTGCTATCTGATTTGGTATTGGTTTTCCTCTACATGGGATAAATATAAAAATACAGCAAATTTCAGGCAGAAATTATCTCGCACATAATTAATTATATGAGTTAATCAGAATGTGGGTAATGGCAATTAATATTCAGCAGAATGTGTGAGTCAACCGCCGCCCATCAAATTCAAAAAAACTAAATTCGTCTCAAATCATATATTTACTGCTTATTAGATGGGTAGGTCATTTGAAAAGACGTAAGATTGCAAAAAAAATCCAGAAGAATAAATCATTCTAATAAAAGTCATTTATAAATGCAATGAATTGTCTTAAGAAGTCAGAAACTATCAATGTATACACAATTCACGATCAATTTCCATTATGTTATTTCACCAGATGATTTCATCAAGGTAAAGGCTTTGTTGTGGATGCAGGAATTCATAAAACTTGCCGGTCCAATTGTTCTACAATATGCATCTGGTGTGGTGGGTGCAGTACTACCAACACTTGCATATGAAGATTTAATGCATAATAATATCCTCTTCAAATATCTTATCATGATTTTTCACTAGGAATATTTGAATGGAGTGTAGATATGGATCATTATTATGAAAAAGATGCTTCTCTCCACAATTAACAGACTAAAAATTTCAAGTACTCGAAGTCTAGGACGCAAGGAAGGCTTTTTACCTAATAATTCACCTAAAATTTGCTGTTTTAATCCAATTAACAATTCGTTTCTCTATATTCGAGCATTGGTTTTTGTGTTATTAATTTTTTCAGAATTCAGACTAGCCTGTTTTGTTTCAAAATCATGTTCAATTAAAGTTAGATTTATATCTGATATTGCTACATACTGAACAAATAACTTCAAAGCTGGTGAGAAATTGTTAATACAAAAGTATACCTTTACTCTGCTTCGTAATAAAAAGTATATTTTGTTCTTAACTGACCAACACGCGTGCATGAAGCTGCAAAATCTGCCAATTCAAGTTTAATGAAATTGATTGATAATTCTTGTGATAAATCTGAAGGATCAAGTGGCGAGGACAGGTTTGCTAGTGTATTATTTTTTTTTTACTCAGTTCTAATCTTAACAGAATTTTATCAACAAGGCTGTGGAGTCTGGGAAAAATTTTAGGCTTTGACTCTGGGTTGAGAAAATTTTGGACTCTTCGACTACTGGCGCTTTGGTTGTAAGAAATTATGACTCCGAACTCCGATATAAATCAAACAAAATAACAGAAACTTTTGGCTTATACAAGCTTTCTTTGGTAGACTGTTAAGAATGCATGGTGAACCTTGGGCTTTTTGAGTTTCTGTGGAGAATTTTGAATTTTATTTCTCCATTGAAAGTCTGTAATTCTGAGACTGACTCCACAGCCCGGTTATCAACAGCATTCAACACCATATTTAAATAAAAGATTTGGTACCTAATTTATGAATAAATGAGCCGATGGTACTGAGTAGAAAGAAGTAAGTTGGAATGTGTAGCTTATGACCAAGATCTTATATTAACAGCTAGTTTTGATATAATTGGCTTTTTTCCAAGCTCTTTTTTCATGTTGTAAATAGTATTGTTGTTTCGTCAGATGAAACGTTACACAAAGAAATTTATGTGTGATGGAAGATATTTGAATCCACTGAATATGTTTTTATGAGTCCTGATTTTTTTTCATTTTTCAGTCCACTGCCTTTGAATGACATGTTTCAAGTATTTACAAGGTATTTACAACATCAATCAACTTCAACTAAAACTGCTGTTATCAGATGGATAACTCATTTGTTGGTGCAGATTCCCTACAGGGTAAATGATTTTCGCTGATGCTTTGTTGTGTTTTATGAAAGATAATTATAATTATGAAATATAGTATCTGTAAGTTTGGGAATTTTTAACCACACTTTGTTCCTAAAATAAGTTTTAGTTCAGAATATTGGTTGTGTGGTGTGTTGTAGCTGTTCACTTATTTGTATTTTTGATTGGTGCCAAGTGGTACCTGATTCAATTCCATTTATAAATACTAAGCTGATAATCGTATTCCCTTTATTTTTGCTCCTTATAGTAAACAAACATATTTTTTATTGAATTTTAGACATTCATGTATATTGATGAAATCTTCACACATTTAATGAATACCTTGGCGGATTCTTCTGATCACGTAAGTACCTTTTAATAGCTCTGAATTTGCTTGTCCATTGGTTGACTTTGACATTCTAGCAAAATTGAAGCAAAGATTTGTAAATTGATAATCTTGTTTATCATGATGCATCCATCTTTTTTTTGTGGGTTTTCCTTACGGTTTAGGTATAGGGCTGAAATAAGAGGGTACATTGAATAGGTAAGCTTCAAGCAATTGAGGATTCATTCCTAGAACCGATATCGGGCATCTTATTTTTATTGTAAACATAATACAGTACCAACTTTTATTCTCTGGATGCTACAGCGTATGATTGTTCTTTATCACAGGTTGTGTTACTGGCTTTGGAATGTCTTGCAGAACTTGCATCATCAGCAGCTGGGACTCCCATGACAGGTTGTTAGACATGAAATAGTTTGTAATACTTTCAGAAATTTCTCCCTAAAACAAATATAAGAACAATATTAACGTTAGACATACAGAGTACAGCTTATACTAACAGCTAACTAAATTGAGCAAAAATATTAATTTAAATTTTGTATCCAAGGCAGAATTTTGGGTACTGCCATAGCGTGTGTACCAGGTTAGGGTTTAGCCACAATTTTATTACGATTTTCCTTATTTTTGTTCTATTACGAGTTCGTGGACTGTCTGTGTTAGCCAAGTGAATATACATACCCCTTGCCCATAGGTTTCAGTCCCTTTACACAACTTGATGTGAAATAGGCGAACAAAATCAGTTACTTCTGGAGCGCAGAATTTTGATAATAGCCAGGAAAACATATAATCCGTTTATTTTTCTAGGATCGACAGGAAACACTTCATCATCGACTACTCTCGTTCTAAATGAATATTTTCGAAGGTTGATGGTTTTTCTGTTGAATATGTTTAAAACTGACAAACAATTTATGGAAAACAGAAGTTCTTTTGTTGTAAGGTAAAATTTAATTACCTACGTCTCATTTTCAATTTTTTTTATCCTAGTTTGAAGAAGTTTGCTTGTGTTAGTTTATTTTTTCCAGTTCGGATTGTCCAACCTATTTATTACACCCTGGGTGAGAGGGTGGCTGTAGAATTTAAGCCCGGAATGTGTCATCTGCGATGCCAACACAGTTGAGAACACTTTCACTATTAAGCCGTTGCGTTCCTAAGACATTAGGAATTAACTAAAACTTTTTTGAACATAATGATTAATGTGGTTCAGTGAGATCTATAAATTTTAGTTTTTTCATTTTTAATTCAGGCAGCTTAGTCTGTTGTTGAATGCAGAAAACGTTTATAGAGTGTTTGCTGAAATTTTATTGAAGCAAGAAGACGATTGTAAATTCGCTTCTTTAATTGTGCAAATATTTAACATTATTTTGATGACGTCCAGTGAGCTTTTTGAATTAAGGAATCAACTGAAAAAGGGAGATTCAAAGGTTTGTATCTTATTTTTTATGCAAGTTTTCTAGTATATATGCCAACTACTAGTATGAAATTCATCCTTTACCCTGTACAAACAGTTACAGGATGTAAAGAGTTAAGGTTTTTGGAAGGACTGAAATCTTTCCGGTTTAGCAGTTTCTACCCAATTTATTGCAATGTGTGGGGATCATGGGATTTGAAACAGAGATGTGTAATCGGTGATGTGAACACACCTAAGTCTAACACTTTAGCCACTGAGCCAAATTTCTCCAGACATGTTTTAGCAAGATATCAGCAATTTCTTATTACCATATATTCATATAAGAATTCCACGGATACACTCCCAATCACAATTGGGGTACAATTGATTTAATTTTACCTCAATTTTACTTGATTTAATTTGTGTACTCTTTCAGGACAGCTCACAATTATTTTGTTGCCTTTACAAGAGTTGGTGCCATAATCCGGTGGCTACTGTTTCTTTGTGTTTATTGACTCAGAATTACAAACATGGATGTGATCTGCTTATGAAATTGTATCCTTCCAAAAAAGATGTTTTTTTTCATGAAGGGGTGATTTATATTTTTGTATCAACTGTTTCTATAGAAACGTGGAGAAAGTTTTGCATATTTTCAAGTTGAAGGTTTTAATTTTGTTCTCTGATAACTTGATACCGTTTTCTTTGACTTGATATGTCGTACAGCGCTGATTTAGAAGTTACTGTGGATTTTTTAACGGAAGTCGACAAACTTATTCAACTTTTAGAATCTCCTATTTTTACATGTAAGTTGATATTTTGTTTATTATATGTGGTTGTTAGTGTAGAAGGATTTTGAAATTGTTTAGCATGCTTTCTAGATGTGAATAGTTACGGTATTTATTTCTGTTTGCGTGAGTGACACACACATCTGAGAATATTTTAAGTTCAGCCTCCCCTACTCAATTTATTACACCTGGGTGAAGTGGTGAGCATGGAATTTAAACCCGAGATTTTTACCAGTTGAGTCTAACGCTTTGCGAAGTATCTGCTATAAATTTGCTTCAATTAGGATAAACATAAAATTTAATACTCAAACAACTTTCTCAATATTTCTATTTTGTTATTCTTCATTTTAGATTTGCGTCTCCAGTTATTAGATGTGGAATCTAATCAACATTTAGTGAAATGTATGTATGCATTATTGATGTTACTGCCTCAAAGTCGTTCCTTCGAAATTCTTCAACATAGATTATCATGCCTTCCCACTCCGCAGTTGGTTTCCCATTTAAGGTAAGCATCCAATTCTTTTATTTTTGTGCCGATCATTTCAATTGAGGAAACGTTACTCAATTTATGTTTTAATATTTTGGTCGGGATTTTTATACAGTTCCATTTTGTCTGATTGGTATGCGATTGCCGTTTCTATTTTAAATTAAGTACAATTTCTAGTTGAATGAAAAAATATGATATTTTAAAAAAAAATAAATACAAATCATATTTTTATGATTATCAATCAGCCTTGTACATAGGAACTAGGGTCGTATAGTTTGACATGTTTTCATCGGAGTTTGTCTCAAAATTTTGTATTCTCTGTGGTTGAGATTCCAAATTCCATGCTTGCAACCCATAACATCAGGAGATGATAAATTTGTATGTGTGTTATGTCATTGAAGATTTTATATTGACATAGTTTATTTGAACATGAGTAAATAGGCTATATTTATTTATTTTCCACATATAGTTCAAAAGAAGTCAAAAATAACAAGAAGAAGGATATACCTACTGTGACGGGGAATAGCTCACCTGATGTAGATTTTGACCAATTGTTCAAGCATTTTGTGTCCATACAAGAGCAGCATATAGCATATAAAAAACAAAAGAGACTCAAGGCATCTAACAGCACAACTGATGCAGTATAACTAGGATGCTTAATATACTTCTAATTAATCATATCTCCTATAATTAAGAATCCTATAGTGTTTTGGTTTTATACGATTCCAATCATAATTTGGACCAAATTAAATTTTCGAATCTTGATATTGTTTTTGATTTGGCGAAGTTTAGTATTATATTTATGCAGTATATATTATAACACAAAGTGTGTGTTAATCACTTCATTAAAATAATATTATACATAAAGACTGCTTGATTTGGAGTTTTAAAATCTGTATGCTTAATAAAGAAATATCCCCGACAATTTTCTGAAAATATGTTTGTACAATTTCGTGATTTTATTTATTTGAAATATAGGACACCTTATTTTCTGAGTCTTGCAGGTAAGTCTTTTTCTTTGCATAAGCATGTGCTCTTCTGCCAATCTTATTTTTGTCATAATGTTTGTGGTGCCTGGTACGTAATGCAGTTTTTGTCTTTTTTTTTATTGTTTTAGAAGTTTATAAGGTGCCGAGTATATCGCTATCCTTGCAGTTTTTGTCTGTGGATTCAAGTTTGGCATGATGTTTTTATTTTATTAGAGCCAAATTCATGTTTCCCAACCACCCGAAGCCAAAGTTTTGATTTTTTCAAAGTCAGAATTTCAGATTTTTAATGGTGATAATTGAAGTCAAAATTTCTGACTGAAATTGAAAAAGCCCAGAGTAGTCCAAGCATTCTCAATGGACATTTGAAGAAGGCCCGATTATGGCAAAGTTTTTTTTAACAAAATCTGTCATATTATTTGTCATTTTTTGATTGGCTTAAGAGCTTGACATGAAACTTATCGAAACCCTTCTACTCTGTGTTTTATTTTAAGTGAATTTGAGTCTTATGCAATAGGTGCAATTTCAAAGTCTATGGTTCCAATGTTATTAATGGATCTACATCTACCTGTCTTGGTAGAGATATAGCCTGAAATGAAATTGTGCTAAATTGTAACCACAGGGTTACTGTGAGGCATGATATATCCTGACATGAATGCCACTGCCTTCTACTAAAATATATGGTTATTAAAATGAATATTGATTTTGTGCAATAAATATATCATTAAAGAAACCTGGTTTTATTCGTATGTGTGGTGCAAAATCGTATAGTAAGAATTTCTAAACTCGTTAAGGATCTATGAACTAGTGAATTGTTTAATCATTGAATTCACTGTCGTAGTGTGGTGCCAGATGGGTGAGAATCCCAGAATAGGGCATTGTAGAAACGAATACAAAGGAAGGTATAAAAGCCCTTTTTGATTGAATCGTAAATATATACTACTACGATTGAATGCATTGGTTCTTCAGATGGTCAAATCTCAAGGTATTCCCTTAACTCTAATTACATACAGTATTGTCAAAGTATGATTTGGTATCATCAGTTTATAAGCCAATGCGCAATTTTGAGTCCATAATCAGATTAGATGGTGATAAAGTAACGAGATAATATGGTAATTAAACACTGATTCCATAATCTGAAGCGCAAATGAAACCTAAGTAAACTTTTAACTGCAACAAATATCTGTGAACGACTAACTTTCATTGCAAAAATGATACCGAATCTAAAGTAATTTATATTCTATAAAAAGTAATGATGAAAATTTGGGAATCGGATGCCTTGTAAAAATTCGGAACAATTTATCCGACTCCGAAATCCTCTCGCATTCGAAGAATGCAGGTTGTCATGGGCGCATTCGCTACAGCGAGTAGAGAGCGAATACCTGAATTGGAATTCGTTTTTAATTTTGTTTTCTGCGATTTGCTTGATATCGTACCTATGTCAGTAGGGCCTGTGAGGTGAGGCAATTTATTTTGAACTTGGGGTGGGTTACCGGTATTGACACCAGTTACCGGTACTAATTGAGCTGTTTTCGTAATGCAGTAATGTGATAGGACACATGCATGTACGGAAACTATCACAATGCTCACAAGCTTCTGAACTTAAGATTACCCGATTTGAAAATACCGGTATCACATACTGTCATGTTTTTTATCACTTTTATTTTCTGTCTCAAAGATTTTCCATTATACAGGCTATATATCATATTGCCATCAGGTATTTATTAGTATACAAGTAAGCAAGCACTGAAACGATATTTTCGTTTGTCTCAAAAATCTGCTACAAATACTGACTCCTAAATCCAACAACCTATACATACCGGTATGGCATAGTCTTATGAAACATTCGGAATAATGAGTATTTTTAGATACCGTGACTTAGCACCACTTCCTGACTTCTAATATGTCTGTATGTAAAGGGAATTTGAAATAGGAAAAAAATTGCTAGAATACATGGTCTCATGTACTTTCGTACCTAACGCACTTCTAGTAGGCATAGCATAACAATTTTTCCACGTGTCACCCCCACCTGACCACACCATCCAAAAATTACGTCACTACGACTACGTCACTAAGAGCCCTGCGAACTGTCATCCAAGACGCGAATACGAGAACCCGAAATCGAACAGCCATTTCTCTCGTTTTTTCGTCGCAACGATCCCGATTGGAGAGAGATCGCTGACGTTACTCAGTTCCTTATCGTCGGCGCCGATGCCATTTCGGACGATCGTACGAGTATTTGGCAAGCTCTATGACGTGATTTTGACGTCGCAGTGACGTAATTTTTGGATGGCGTAGTCAGGTTAGGGTTGATATGTCGAAAAATTATTGCGATACGCTCACTAGAAGTATGTTAGGTACGAAACTACACGAGACCCGAAATAGCTACATTATTAATAAAACATAAACTTGAATGCAGTTGAGTGAAAATGTACAATATTTTTAGAATGAGCCTGTGGGCAACTTGTTGCTATTGTGCTTCGGTTTGTGGCATCTGGGTATTGAATAGAATTAGGGATTTCGTAAATTAACATGCGTCGTCTGTCTCATGACCGAAGTTCTCTCTTCCCAAAAACTCCGATTACTATGGCAATTTTTTTTCCTTCGATAAATCGCATTAGTATTTTCAGAGGAATCTAATGGTGACGGTTTAAGATTGCGCTTGCTTTTAATTTATTGCGCAGTGCCAGTTTGCAGATAGGAAGACTCAAACTGTCATGTAGAGGAGGCGTTTGCACTCACTGTTCAGCTGTTATAGTCTAATCAATATTTTCTAATGTGGGGGTTATTCTTGGAATCGGAAAAAACTGTGCCACACTGTACATTAAAACATGACAAAATAAGAAAATCTCTTTCATTTTTCAGCACATAATATTTTTAGATAGAAGTAAGACAATCCAGTATTTGGAAGAAAAATATTATCTATATTAATCTAAATTGTTTTTTCTCCAATCAGAACATATTAATCTTACATTGTTAAATAACATAAAAAATTCAACATGAAGCGAATGTTTAGCCTGAATAGGGCTCATGGATCAGAAACTTCTGTTATTTTTCGTTGGCAAAAGAAACTCGGAAATTACTTGGCAACAACTGGTCATGATCACGTCATAAGAATATGGGACAGGCACGGTCAGATAGAAGAAGAGGTTGTTTTGCCAAGCCCATGCACTGGTCTAGAGTGGGACCATGATGGAGGTGCATTGGCTGCAATATGTGAAAAAAGCAGCACATTATTCATATGGGATGCAAATCAACATAAAGTTATCAATATTGATAGCGGAGCCAAAGATGGACATACTCATTTGATGTGGTCGAAAACAGATTTGTGTTTGGCTGTTGGTACTTCGAAAGGCAATGTAATTCTTTACGATCATAAAGTTGGTCGCAAAGTACCTATACTTGGCAAACATAACAAGAAAATTGTTTGCGGTGCATGGAGTTATCAAAATAAATTTGCTTTGGGAGGAGTTGACAACACTGTTACAATCAGCGATAAAGAGGGTAAAACTCTTTTTCAATTCAATGTTCGTGATACCCCGAGTTTAATGCAGTTTTCTGAAATGAAAGGGAACACTAGAAGTGATTTAGGAGAAAATACAGTCAGTCTTGTGGTTGGGAGAAAGACATTGTATCTCTACAATATGTCTGATACATCAAATCCGATTGAACTTGCATTCCAGTCTAGATATGGAAAAATTGAGTCTTATCGTTGGTATGGCGATGGTTATATTATGATTGGATTTTCTAATGGATATTTAGTCGTCATATCGACGCACGTATCTGAAATTGGTCAAGAACTTTTCCAAGTTCGCAATCATCATGATTATTTGTCTTGTGTCACAATTTCACAATCATTAAATGCTGCTGCATCTTGTGGAGACTCGAGTATTAGAATTCATGACCTGAGAGAATTGAGTGAAATAACGGCTATTATTAACATTGAAGATGAACCGAAGGGTTTAAAAGAAATCCAATGGACGGATGACGGACAGCTTCTTGCTGTATCTGGGGCCAAAGGAAACCTGCATTGCTACTTAACAAAATTACCAATGCTTGGAGACACGCATGGGACCAAAATTGCCTATCTTACATCTCTTCTTGAAGTCACTGTTATTAACCCAGTAGATGGTGCGAAGCCTATTAAAATTCCCATTGATGTTGAGCCTGCATTTATTGCTTGTGGTCCATATCATATTGCGGCCGGTATGAACAACCGAGCATGGTTTTACTTTGTCGGCGAAGATGGAGCAGAGAGGTTGAAAGACCGTGAATACCTCGGAACGATTCAAAGTATGCATCTCAATTCTGATTATGCTGCTGTAATGTTTGAAGGTAAAGTACAATTACATATGCTTGATGCAACTTCAAATATGGAAGACAGAGAGACAAAGTTGTTTCCAGAACGAGATGATCTTGGAAAAGTAACTTCATGTGACATTACAAATGAATATTTGATTTATAGCACTGATATGGGGAGCTTGCATTTTTTCAGTATGGAAGATTGGAATCAGGTAAACGTCTTTCGCCATGCGAATGGAATTCGCTCTATTCATCAAGATTATTCAGGTACAAGACTTGTTATTGTCGATGATCAAGGCCAAGGTTTTATCTATAATCCAGTTAATGACGCTCTTCATAAAATTCCTGATTTTCCATCAAATATACAAGGGCTCGTCTGGGAAAGATATCCTTATGATAAAGGAGTGTTCATAGTGTATGATGAAACAAATATATTGACTTATGTTTATCATCGAGAATCCTTGAATGGGCCACATGTGAATCTTGTTGGAATAACACATCTTCCATTTTCACAACACCCTCTCCTTCTATACAATGGGAATTTGTCGTTGCAACTAACGAATGGAAAAATAAACACAATATTGCTTGACACTCATTCGTTTCTAAAGGAAGAGGAAACTGAAAAAGACGAAGATTCAGATGTTTTACAAAAAAATTTATCTCTCGCTATTTCATTATGTCGATGGAGGGAGGCCTGGTCTATATGTGCTTCATTGAATAAAAAGAAACTTTGGCTGAGATTGGGAATGGCTGCCATAACTGCATTAGATCTTGACCTTGCTGTTCGTGTATACAGATGTGTTCAGGACGCAGGGATGGTCTTGTCATTACAGCAATTGAGAGATATTGAGGACAGTAATCTTTTGGCTGGGACCCTTGCGTCTTACATTGGAGATTTTGAGCTAGCTCAAGAACTGTTACTGAATTCTGGGACTCCGTCAGCGGCCTTGGACATGCGTCGAGATCTGTTGCATTGGGACACAGCTATGCAACTGGCTCAGACTTTGGATCCAGAACAAATACCCTTCATTGCTAAAGAATATGCCCAACAATTGGAATTCACCGGTAACTATCCCAGCGCACTTTCTCATTATGAAAAAGGATTAACGCGTAGAATTGAGTACAAGCAACATGATGAGATTTGCATTGATGGAATAACACGTATGTCAATAAGGCAAGGAGATATTAGAAGAGGAGTAACACAAGCAAAAAAGAGTGGAAACCGACAACTGAAAAAGGAGTGTGCTGCAATACTTGAAAGCATGAGGCAATTCCCAGAAGCAGCTGAACTATATGAAGAGGCAGAATTCTATGAAAAAGCAACTGCAGTATATATAAGATGCAAAAACTGGAATAAAGTTGGGGAATTGTTACCTAACGTTACATCCCCCAAGCTTCATCTTCAGTATGCAAAGGCTAAAGAGACGGATGGTAAATTTGCAGAAGCTGCTCTTGCATATAGAAATGCTAAAGATTTCGAAAATGAGATCAGAGTTTATCTTGATCATTTACAAAAACCTGATGAAGCAGTTAGGATTGTGAAAGAAACGGGTTCTATCGAGGGTGCCAGTATGGTGGCAAGATTTTTTATAAGACTTGGAGATTATGCTTCAGCGATACAATTTCTGGTTTTATCAAAATGTAATGACGAAGCTTTCCAAATGGCACAACAACATGGACAAATGGAGATTTATGCTGAAATAATTGGAACAGATGCGACACCAAATGATTTACAAAGTATTGCCGTCTATTTTGAAAACGAGAGAAATTACTTTTTGAGTGGTAAATTCTATTATCTTGCTGGATTATACAACAAAGCAATAAAACACCTTATTAAATCAGCTTTATCTTCTACCACTGTTGATGAAACTCAAGCTATAGAACTGGGGATAGAAACTGCTTCGAAGTCGAAAGATCAATCCATCGTACAAACATTAATATCATTTTTGGTCGGTGAAAATGATGGCGTTCCCAAGGATCCAAAGCATTTATTCAGGTTGTACATGTCACTGGATCGATACCATGATGCTGCACAGACTGCAATTATTATTTCAAAAGAAGAACAGAAGTCTGGAAGCTACGCTAGCGCTCGTGATCTGCTTTTCAGCATGATGAAAGAACTTAAAGATCGTGACATCAAGATCCCTTCTGAAATGGAAAGTAATTTGCTCATCCTGCATTCATATATACTTGCTAGAAGTCATATAAAGCGTGGTGATCATTTGAAAGCAGCTCGAATGTTGATTAGAGTCGCAGAAAATATTTCAAAGTTTCCTGGCCATATCGTTCCTATTTTAACATCTACTGTTGTTGAATGTCACAAATCCGGACTACGGGCGAGTAGTTTCAGTTATGCTGCAATGCTTATGCGTCCCGAGTATCGAAATAAAATTGATGAAAAATACAAGAGGAAAATAGAACAAATTGTTAGAAAATCTGGTGGTAAAGGGGAAGATGAAGAAGAACCAGATGCTCCCTGTCCTTTTTGTAATTATTCACTGTCTGAAACAGAGCTTCTCTGTCCCAGTTGCAAAAGTCAAATACCGTATTGCATTGGTACAGGTCGTCATATTGTGAAGACTGATATGTGTGTTTGCCCGTCATGTGATTTTCCAGCATTGTATAGCGAATTTCAAAAGTTTCTGGATTCGGATCCTACTTGTCCCATGTGCTCTGAAACTGTTCTCGCTGATACTTTGGTGCGCGTAAAAGATACTGAAAAATACTTGAAAAAGCAGTAGGCATTGCAGGGCTAAAATAAATATGAACACAACATTCAATGTTCATGTAGCCATCTAATCGTGGAACAACTGAATGTTGTGTGTAACTGTGCATATAACAGAAATTCATAAGAATTATAATTGAAAAAAATGAAGCTGCTGAATATAGTGTATGGGTGAATAGCAATATGTATCAATTATATATATATGTATAATTCTCCTAAATAATTGCAGCACTGGTGATGTAAAATTGTTACACTGTTGGTTTGAAGTAAAAGTGCTTTTAAGTTGTCAAATATATCTGAATTCAGTATTTTTATATTTATTCAATGCTGGGTACTTCTGAGCATCAATGCTTGATGTTGCTATCATTTTGAATGTATTTAGGGGTAGGCCTACTGGTGCTCTTATCTTATTGACTTGACATATTGTATTTTTGTATAAAATTTTCGTATGGTATAGTTTTCTGTTTCAAAAACAAGAGAAAAATGTTCCTCTAGTTGTCCACTGGTATTGATAAATGATATGGGACAGTGTTTCTAAGAGACTTTTAATATAAATTTGTATGAAATAAGCACAGGTGAAATTATTGTGCCGCATAAAGGAAGCTTATTACATAGGGAAATCGCTGACACCTGTTAATTTGCATGTGGAAATTGTGAACTTAAAAGCAGATGGGGATAGGAAATAAATCAGCATTAATTCTGTTCGTCATCAAGTCCTTTGTGTCTGAATGTACATAAGATAGTTGAAAAATATCAAATAAAATGTAGAGAAACGCGGTCATACTCGTACCTGCGTTCCGCGGGCAACAGACATTTGGGTGGGTTCCTAATAATAATGAAATGTGCCAGCAAACACTGACTCAGGTTCGCAGTAAATAGACCATATATGAAATTTTGTTACATGCACATTTAAAATCAATTCTCTGGGCAAGCACGAAACGCACATCGTACTTGTCAACTCCCGCATTGCAATCGCAGTTATTTTCGGTGCACTCAGTGGATTGAGAATTACATTCAAAATTCCATCCATATATTGAATATCCCCGACAAAATAATTGACTAATATAAATAGGGAGTATATATCAGTCACGGTAATCACTTTGGTTAGGTGGCACCCACGAGTTGTTTCAGCTCGGGTATCGGTTGTCCGTAGAAACATCAACAGCTGCTTTTGGCTTGAGTTGTGTTTGTTAGAGCACTTCAATAGGTGCTGGAAATCAATGATAAGATATGCTTATTATTTTTCTTTTCTCATTGGGATTGTCTGAGACAATCACTGATCGAGTACCGGTACAGGAGTCTGGAAGTTCTGTGTCTTGCCCAGTTTCCTGATTTTTCTGTGTTCGTTTGTATGCTTGTTTTCAGTACCGTAAGGAATAGGGCCGTTCATGAAATATATTTTATTCTTCTCATTTTGGTAATTGCAGAATTGTGGGTTGCAGTTGACTATACTGCCTGATAGCTATATACTGATAAGGGTAGTTACTGGTATATGTTTAATTTGTATTGGATCAGCTTTTAAGTGTCTTCTTACCTCCTCAGCACTCAAGAACAATGGAACTTTTTTGCTAGGTACGATAATTATTAATATTACCTTATATTATAGCCTTTATAGGCTATTAAATATTTGTAGGCTTTTATCAAATTATTTTGTAATGCTGTAAATGAAATTAATAAAAATTGTTACCATTTTCAGTTCTACTCATACTCAATATGCAATCATTGTATGCTAAATCTTATAATAATCTGTAATCAAATTCCTGAAGAATAGTATACAAATATACTGGGAGAACTGCATGGTCAGTTCGTCACAATTACAGAGCAATAAAAAGTAACATGTTACCATTTAGTGAATATTTCGGTCATTCATTTATTATAATAATGAAATTATTCAATAGATTAAATCATATGAAGCTTTAGAAAGTTTTCAGAAATGCTCAAACAATATCTGATTCATAATTTGTCCAGAAAACTAAAGATATAACCATATTTTTTATTGTATAATGCTTGGGTACCTATTGAAATTGATTCCTCTGCCATTTTTCTCTCTCACGAGTGTTCCAGTTTAATCAATTATTATTTATTTAACAGATTCAATAAGAAGCAATTTTGGATTAGCTGCAGTATATTCTGATATATCGAATATAGCTACATGTTGAACCTTAATTTTCAATAAAAAAGTAAGGGTGAAATAACTTTTATGTTACATCCATCAATTTCCCATTTCATTTCATAAATGTGGTTTATCAAAAAAATATAATCAAAAGTAATTTAAAACAATGCATGACCTATCTATAATCATTCACACTGGGATTCATAAAAGGGACTTTCTGAGAGAGGAGTTTTTTCAGTAGAATTTTCATCGCTTGAATTTCCATCACCTATGGATGATGATGGAATGTCACTTAGCAAACTTCCAACTCATCATCCTTTACTGCAAAATAGCATCGTTTAGTGTTAACAAAAAAATTTCAGAATTCTATTTCTTGGTTAGAAACACTTTGCACTTCATCATCATATAAAAATTTTCTCATAATTCACTTATTGTGATATTTATGCACGACTAAAGATCAGAACTTCATTTCTATAAAATTTATTTACAGGATAATATGGATGCCAATATTAGACAGCTTTTGGCAGCTTCAAATGCTGTTGGAAATGAAGCAGACTCTCGCACACATCTTTTGCAGGCGTATAAATTATTGGATGCTGCAAATAAAGAAAGTGGTCAGACTGCAGATTCAAGTCCTTGTGGAGCTGACTTGTATGTTATTGCAGCAGAAATTGCGATCAGATTGCATGAAAGTAAAGTGGCGGAAGGTGCTCTCCAAATGTATTTCCAAGGTACACAACTCACGGATCAATTTTTATGTAGAGCATATCTTTGCAAAGCTCAATTACTTTCAAGCAAATCACCCAACTCATCTTCTGACCTGGATTCAGCTGTTGTTTTTCTGCTGAAGGCAATCAGTTTTGCCAAAGACAAACCCAGATATCACTTCATCGTTTATAATGCCTCTGTTTTATTTTGGCAAATGGCAAGACCATTTTTAAGACCAGGGTATCGAGGCCTACTGCATCTAAGTCTTCAACAAATTGTTAAAGCGTTGAATGAAATTGATGACCCTGATTATGACTGGAGAGCAACACTCATGATTTCTCTTGTTGAGAGCTTAGTGGATGCAGGAAAAACAAAAGAAGCTGTTGCCGCGAGTGAAACTGCTGCTGAATTTACATTGAAGTATGCCAAACTTCGATTTAAAGATGTTTTTAAATTACAAATTCAGCATAAATTGGTAGAGCAAAATAAACTCACTAAAAGCGTTAACAATATACCAGAGTTTTTAGCATTTTTGAAATTGCAAAAACTGAAACGAAATCTTAGTAAAGCAAATGAAAGTGATAAAAAAATAGACTTGAATAAAGAGCTGTCTTCACTTGTTAATCTGGTGAACCAAACAGGATCAAGGTCACTCGGATCACCCACTTTGGCGGGAAGTCGAAAGAAAAGTGGGCAGGCCACTGAAAGCAGTGTGGATAGCCTTTCTCGTGTTTCAAGTGTAAGTCCTCAAAGACGGCGTTCTCGGACAATGTCAAAAGCAAGTTTAGATATTCCAATTGACCTAATGAGTGAAATGGGAAGAGACCTACTACCAAATCTTCTACTGGAATTAGCAAGATATTGTGCAGATTGTGGAGAGGTGAAACTTGCAAGAAAATGCATTGAATCTCTTGACGTTATAGAAACAGATCCTGGAATTGATCTGGAAATTGAATGTTTAAAGTGCTATTTGATCGTCAAAGATTTAGGTGATATGGAAGAAGTCTACACCCAATCATCAGTTGATGTTCGACTCTTTGCTGTGAAGCGCATGGATCAAAACATTCAAAATGCAACTCGATCAGGTAAGGCCCATGTTGTTCAAGCAGCTTGTGCCACTCAATGGAACCTTTGCTTACCACTTTTGCAAACTAACTTACGTAAGCATGTAAGAAGACCTCTCACACTAGTCGCTCAATCGTTAGAAGATATTGCTTCATTAGAAATTCAGCTGAGATGTCAAGTTCATACAGAACTGGCAAAATGTGAAGAAGATGTAGAACAAGTTGAAGCAGCTTTACGTCATATTCGAAAAGCTTTACAATTGGACCAATCCGGGTTATATCACCAACGTCTGCACACTATGCTCAGAAGACTTGAATTGAGCACTCAATTATATCAAAGCCCTGAAACACCAGAAGATTCTGCTGCTGTCATTATTGAACAAGCTCGAAAAAGTGCTGATTCCGGTAGTGTTAGGATGAAGCGATCATTACTTGTTAAAGCTGGTCTTGCATTGGCACCGGACGCATTTCAATATGTTTTAGACAGTGAAGGTGAAGTTAAAGTCGCTGGTCAAAAAACTTTATCAATTGTCCAACTCTTGGGTTCTACAGCATTTCAGTGGCAAAAGTGTGTAAAAAAGGCAGCAGGGCACCTGAAACGATTAGGGGATGAAAATGATCGAGAGCGTGCCAGGTTATGGGGTGATCTTGCTAAAGTAGCAAGAGGACAAGAAGTCTGGGACGTTTGTCGTGTTGCAGCAAGGTTTTGCTTACTTTACGATGATGGTCGTTGGGAAAACTCGAGATCATCACCAGAACAAATTCACACGTCGAGTGTTCCAACTAGTGCTGAAGCTCCAAAATCCCAAGAAGCAACTTCAGATGCTGCTCCTGTAACACAAAATCAAGTAGCTGTTACTAGTTCCACTGATCCAGTAGATAGAACGCATTTACATGACACTGATCTGTTGAGAATGCTTGCCGAAGTACATTTTATTAACGGTGAAGCTCTGGTTCATCTACTTCAATGCCAGGGTCTTAAGCTGAATCAGGCACCTAGATTTCCTACCGATGCTCATCAAAGACCAAAAAGTAGTGCTGGTTTCAAGATGGCAGAGATTGACCCTGATTGGATGACTTATACTGAATGGATTAAGCTCTTAAGTAATTCATCAACAAGATCCTTTTTGCGAGCAATTGAACTCGGTGTGAGGTTACGTGAATCGTGGATTGTATGCAGTGGCACAGCTTACTTGTGGAATTATAATAAGCATTTGATTTCTGATGGTCAACTCTCACATCTGATTGAAGTATTCGAAGCAGCTCTAACAGGTCTTAGGGCGATTGGACATTCAAGTGAGATCGTATTGCTGGTGAGAGTCTGTAACTTGATATCACAAGGTTTATTACGACCATGGCTTGTTTCAAAACCTCCAACGGATCCAAGTGCTGACCCTTCTCCAGATGCTGGTTCTTCAAAACCTCCAAGTAGAAAAAAAACTCCCGGCAAAGATAAACCTTCAACAGGTGCAAGTGGAGCTGCATCCATTGTAGTAGAACCAGAGTCACAGGATGATTTGAAAAAAGCTTTGGAAATAACTGAATATGCACTAGATGTTACTCGAGGAGGCGCCAAAAAAGATATTGTTCCAACAGCTGTGAGGCAAGAAATTCTATCTACCTGGGTTCTTCTTAAGCAAATGCTGCAACAACAAATTGGAGCAGGTCTGGGAGTTGAAAATGAGCTTATCCCATCTCAGAGAGATATGACAAAGGCATTAATTATGCTTGAGATGCATACTCTCAATAGAAACGGTATGATGGAATTAACAGTACCTGCTTTGAATGAAGCAGCAGAAGCAACTGAGAATTGTGAATGGGATGATCCGAGTATAGAATTAGAAGTTTGGTCCCGGCTTGCATTTCTATCGCATTGCAATAAAGAACATGATCTGGTTGTTAAATGTGCGAAAAAGGGAATTGCTTTTGAAACCAGCATTTTGAAGAATAGTAGAAGGGGAAAAATGGATAAAACTGGTACAAAAAGTGATTTTGAGATGCTAAGTTCTGTGTCATGCATTCTAGGAGAAAGTATAATGACTACTGTCCTTAATAATCCTTACGCTAGAAGGCAAGCAATGGATGCATTTGAAGCGAGTGCTCGATTTGCGGATTTGGCAGGCAATTATAAGCTTGTCATGTCTGCTTGTTCATGGTGGTGGAACGCTTGTTTACCACTTATGTCGTCTTCTATTGAACGTGAGCTACTGCGTCAACCATTGAATAATCTTCTTCACTATGTTACTTCTACTGCAACCAAAATGAAGGCTTTCATTGAAATGCAAGAAAAAGAAGAGGCAGCTAGCAAGGCTGTGCAGACCACACAGATAGAAAAATTACCGGCAGAGCAAGATAGTCATAACTCATTGCGTGCTGCAATGTATGGAGTTCTTTTTCAAACCTATACAGACAAAAACCAATGGGAGGAAGCTCTCAGTTGTATGGATCAAGCAATTCAACATATGCCACGTACAAAACATAGATTACCAATTTTCAAAAACAGGATAATGGTCAAAGCAAAACTTGGCCGTAGTGTTCATGCTGATATAGCGAAGTTCCGTGAAGAATCGGAAGAGTATGTTGCTCACATGTGGCATCGTGTTGCAATCTCTTCACACGAGCAACTTCAACAATTAGGATCTTATCAAAAAGCGATCGAGTCTCTTCATACTGATGTCAACTTGTGGAAAAAAGTAGACTATCTCTCTGAACTATCTACGTGGCTTTACTGCAGTGAATACCCACTTGATGATTCAGTAAATATACTGGAATGGGCAGTAGATATTTTGTTTAGTATGAAGTTTGAAGAATTGCCAAAAGAAGAAAAAGTTTCACCTGCAAAAGGAAAGAGAAAAACACCAGGAAAGACACCTGCTAAAACTCCTGCATCAAGAGGTTCTCCCAAGACAAGAGACACTAAAAGAAGTGTGAAAATAGATGAAAAATCACGACCAGAGACAAAAGATACCGCCAAGAGCGTAGAAAACAAATCAGCTAAAAATGAAGAAAATCTGGATGAAATTGTTCCTATAGAAAAAGAAGTCATTATTGGACTAGAAAATGCAAATATTGAATTGAAATTTAATGAACTCAACAGTGTACGTCAGCTAGAAGTATTGATCAGAACCCATGTGATGTTAGCAACGATTAGTGGTCGAGGATCATCAAAACATAAGTCATATATCCTACTGGCTGCTGGTTATATCATAAGACTGTGGGAAATTGCATTAGCAGCTGCTGGTCCACTTGTAAGTCAGCTTCCAAAGATTGAAGACAAACCTGGCAACCCTCCACCTGCAAAAGAGAAACAAAAAGGCCCACTTGAAGCTTTACCAAATAGCACAATTGAGTGGGCAAATTATATTGTCCCAGAGGACATTATTAGAGCGTTTTCATTCAATCAAGGTGACACAGCGATAAGTACAAAAACCATCACTAAGCCAGCTTTAACAATCCACTATCTTGAAGAATTACTGAATGAATTATGCTTTTTAGGATACAATCACCTATCAATACCAGTGCTTTGCCTTGCTGATACTATAATTCTTGGAATATTCGAAAGTGAAAGTTGGAGCAATTTAATGTGCTTGCATAAAATCCAAATCTGTTATGATCTTGGCCTTGTAGAAATTGCTAAGAAATGGGAAGTCAAATTGAGTGATGTATTCTTGCCATTGGAAGAACAATCAACATTTATTCAAGAGTGTGAACTTATGGATCAGCATGCAAAACAAGTTCAATATGAAGAAGCAAGATTAAAAGGTAAAGCATTGGTTGCAAAAGAAGCTGGAGACAATACTTCGCAATTGTCTCATGCTGGATCGGAGCCTATCACACTTCAGGGTAGAAAAATTAAAGGGATTTGCATGAGGCTGTTATGGATGGAAAAGGGAATGGTGCTTTTAGGTTTAGGATATCATCAGAGAGCGAGAGAACTTTTTAATCAAGCAATGAGAGCTGCAATTGCTGTAAATGACCAAACGCTTATCGGTGATATATATCTAGGAATGGCACAACTATCAATTCAAGAATCCAACCTTGGACAAAGTATGAGATTCCTTAAGAAAGCACAAGATGTGGGAGGAGATGAAAAATACTGGTATAAAGTGGTTTTGATGTTGGCAGACTCCATTGTACTCGATCCTGATGTAACACCAGCTAAGAGAAAAGAAGCCAGCAAATTGCTAAGAATAGCAGTGGAAACTATGGAAATACTGAAAATGTTGAGGCCAACCAAAAAGAGCACAATATCATATATAATAAGTATGATTCGATCATATTCAGCTTTTATGAAATTTGATATTTTGCTTCTGAAAGACGGGCCCATGGAAAGACAGGTACACACTAATTTGTCAAAGTTAGATGAGGCAGAAAATATTCTCTTTTCATGTGGATATATCAGAGAGGCTGTTCAACTTTATCAAAAACATGCATTCATTTGTTTGAAATTATGCAACAAAACATCTGTATTAGAAGAACAACATTCATTTCTTCTTAATGGACTTGAAAAACTAGAGCATGCAGCTCAAATAATGTCTGAGTTATATACAGAAGTATCATCGGGATTTGCCGATATTAATGATAATCCTAGTATTAGTCTGCCGATTGCTCGAGAATTATGCAACACTTTACTTAGCCTTGCAGAATATTTGCTGTATTTGTATGATATTAATGCAAAGGAACAGATACTTAAACAAAAAATGCAAGCGAAATCTGGTTCACTTGAACACATTGTAAATGAATATGTCTGCACTGAAAAAAATTTATCTCGTTTGGAACAGGAATGGAAAGAGATGTGTGAACTTTTGCCTCAAAAAATGTTTTCAACGTTTATGAGTGCTTTTTCGTTTTCCGTGAACATACCCGAAAATCGAGCAAAGTCTTTGTATTTGATCGGACGATCTTTGCATCTCTTGGGTTTGTACCTGAAAGATGATATTGATGGAATATGGAGTGTGCTTGCTTTCAATATTACTGCAGAAATTAGTAGTGAAGAAATTCAGCTTGAAGAACCTATAGAATCTCATGATTTTGAAGAAAAGTTGGATATTGAAAGAATCGGTAGTACAAAAAGCAAATCAAGTATGGATTCTACATTGACTAACAAGCAAAGGAAGAAACTTGCAGAAAATGCTGCAAGAATTATGAAGGGTGAACAGCACTCAAAAACATACCTTTGCCAGGCAATGGAAATATTGCTGCAAAGTATTAAGATGTCTTTAGAGCATAAATTTCTTCATATAGTAAGAGATGCTTCACTTGAAATTGTAGAAATATGTGGTCAATCTGATCCATCAACTGCTTCATTATATCTGGCACTTCATCAAAGTGCAAAATCTTCATTGAATTTTAAGGAATTTCTTTTGAGGTCTCAGCCAGATCCAGCATCTTCACATTTTGCTGCACTTCTTCATCAAGCTACATGGTTGGCAGAAAAACAGCCTCACATGAAAGTCAGTTCTCTGTTTGGTTGGGTGAAAGAGTCTCTTCGACAGTTTACATCATGGAAAAGATTAAATGTATTTCCAACTTCATTGGACCTAATTAAAGATTTCCCCCCAAATTTCAATTTTGTAATTCTGCAACATTCTCCTGACAAGAGATATCTGTATGCATCATTGCTTGATAAACCGAAAGCTAACCCAACTGCTGGTGATGCGAAAGGGAAATCAAAAGAAAAGCAATCTCAATCAGCTTCAGATTCAAGGTCTGTTATCTTGAGAGCAGATGTTAATCCTGATGTGCTGGATTCATTAAAAGAAAGGATGGAAGAATATACAATGCATTTGATGAGTTTATTGCTGCAGTCAGAATATCAGCGAGCCCAAGCTGCATTACGAGAGAAGATGTTACAAGAACTATCAGTAGGTAATAATGAAAATACAGATGCAAATGTGCCAAACACAATTTTAGAAGAACAAGAGGAAGAAGAAATGCGAATCATGGATGAGTTTCAAGATATTGTGGATTCTCTTGAGCGTTATTTGATTTCATTCACTACTATGCTCAAAGATAATCTGATTGATCCATTAACTAAAGAATGTAAGGAACAAATTGAACAGGGCCAACCTGCTGATGTAAATGCTATGGAATCAATTGTGTTACTTATTGATGAAGATTTGATGGGGTTACCACTAGAAGCATTAAAGTGTTTCCAAAGTCCATTTATTGATTGTATGTGTAGAGATTTTTCACTACAAATGTCGCACCATCGTTGGCATGTAGATCCAGAAGAGGCAGCTGCGCTTGCTGAGAAAAAGAAGAATGAACCTCCACCCAAAGGAAATCCCAAAACACCTAAAACAGGAAAAGATACTAGAAAAACTCCTGCTGGTGGTGGTAAAGTAGTCCCACTAAATCGAGAAGTGTTACCTGGATGTTCAACAATAAACACTAATTACGTACTCTACATGGTTGACCCACTCGATGAAGCCGCTGAAACGGAAACTTACAAACCCATGGAAATATTCAAGCAAATGATGCAAACTTACTCCACTTCTTGTACATCGGCTTGGTCTGGTTGGTATGGATCATCTGGTGTACCAAGTGTAGGCCAATGGGAAAATCTAATCAATGGATGTGAATCATTCATATTTTATGGAATGGAGAGATTCTTTGCACATATGCCTCCTTCAAAAGTAGCTGCACTTGATTTATCAGGATGCCAAATGGTTTTGCTTTTGGATAAAGCACAAACCAGTAAAAGCTTTAGACACCAAAGCAAAGTTGATGTTGACAAAAGTGATTCCCTTCTTGCATTAGAGAAACCACTTTACACTATCATGATGCTTAGCCTCGTTGGCGTGAACACAGTCTGCTCGAATTTATGGCACTCAACTTTAGAAGATAATGCTAATAAGTTACAATGCATCACTCGTGTCATATTGGAAGATGGACAAGTTGTTGGTAAAGCAGTCAGATCATTGCTAAATCCGACATTGGTTAAACCCGTTCCACCAGAACCCCCTGCTACTGCCCCAACAGGAAAAGAAAGGAGTGATACTAAAAATGCCAAATCTGTAAAAGGAAAACCTGATTCAAAGAAAGGAAAATCTCCAGCCCCGTCTCCTCTACCACCAACTCCAGAACCAGAGATATCTGAGTCACCTGTGCAAACAGAAGGAGAACCTGTGGAAGAGATTGCTCAAGATGAAAGTGTACAAGCTTCTTGGTGTAACATGATTGTCTTTGGCCTTCCAAATGTCATGGTTGTGTAAATTTATTTTCCACTATTTATATTATCTCTATTTTTTAATTAACATTATTGACTGATATTGCTCATAAGCGATGGCAAACTATTAGTTACAAATTTTATTGAGGCCTGAATATTTAAAACGTTTAAACGTTCCTCCATCATAAATGGAATTGTTATCATTAGCGCTAATTATATTGAAGTCGACCTGCTGTTAGAATATCAAAATACCAAACTTCGAAATTTTATCTTGAAACCCTGATTGCTAAATTGGCAAATGTGTTTTATTGAACGTTTATGTTGTATTACATAATTAATTAAATCAATTTATTTTATTTCTGAAATATATGATCACTCAAAGAGATCAATTTTGTAAATTTGTCACATAAATTCAAAGTTTGTCTTTTTTATATTCAAAGTTGACATAAAAAAGTAGTACGATTAAAGTTTTCTATTGATGTTATTGCCATACTATTTTCTGAAACAAATTGTATATACACTGCTTGAAGTATTTTATCACAATGTTAAGCATTATCGTTTCACTTCGAATTTTCAGCGACAGACATATTATCTTGATGTTTAAAAATTGTGATATGTTTTTGGTTGTTGACACATTCTGTAAGTTTTTTGTGTATATTTTGTTTTGCTTTTTTATAATATATATTATATTTTTTATTAGTTATATTTTCATAATATATGGTACATGTTGTTAAGATACTTAGGAAATTTTTTATCAGATTAATTGCTAGTTTTCCCGTATGATTAGGCCATTACATCAACTTCCCTCTCACCAGGATTAAATTTGAATATCTTATCATATGTATTATAATAATCCTTATTGCTGAATGTAGTATAAATTGAAACTAATACCATATTTATAAAATACCATAAATATATATATAATATATTTCATAACTCAAAATAATACAAAAACTCAAACAACATTACAGTGATCTCAAGAATGACGAAATCCTCGGCCAATTCGCCATATAAACCACTTTGTTAATTAGTTGAATAAGTGTAATTTCTTCCGTTATTTGGTTATTAATTTGGTCAGGTGCTTTGCTAGAATTGTAGGTTTGAAGTAGTATATTCAATTCACTGATATATATTGGCAAGCCATTGAATCGAACTGAAACGCGATCTTTTATTTTATATTCGAATTTCCTCCAATCACAATATATATATTCGTTTTAATTAAGTGAAACACAACTGCATAAATGAAGGCGATGGGCAACGAATAATGCTAATTAAAAACTTGTTCATATATCAATACACAATTTTTTTGAATTTTCACCATGCCGCCACATCATCTAGGCCCGAGGCAAGTTTTCAAAGTGCTCCATACGAAGGAATCCGCGGAGAAACCTAGGGGGTTCGCGAGCTATTCCTTTACTCATTAACATTATCACAAATATGACATTAATAATCTATACGTAAGGAGAGAGAGAGATTTATTGTTTTGTCAACCGTAAACGAACAATGGTATACAAAATAATATATACAATATACACAAAGTTAATTCGGTATAGACTGGGGGGAGCGATACGACCATAAGGTCATCGGAGTCAGCTCCCCCCAAGTTCACTATTAGGATTCACAGTTAAATGTATATAAATAAGAAATAAAATAAAAAAGATACTCATTGGAGAGTTGACCAGAACTCTTACAGAATATTTTTGAGATTAGGCTATAAGATGGTTGAAGCAATGGCATTTTCAGCTTTTAGGTCTGGGGTTTGACTCCTAGTAGGTCCATTTCATAACATTTTTTTTGTTTTGCAAAATTTCTACTGAAAGATAGAAGCCAGAACATACCAGTGGATACGGTAACTGCCTGAGGCTTGAAATAAGCGATAATTGGAGTGATATAACAGTTAATACATGTATGATTAGGGGAAGATCGAGGACCTTGAAAATTAATCATGAAGCAAATTCTCCAGTCCAGTCTTGGATGATTTCATACTTTGCCAAGATACATTAAATTCAATTGGGCTTTAAATGACAACATGTACAAATCACTTTGCTTGAAATATACATACAGAAAAACTTGGTGCGACAAATGGCAGAAAATTTTCACTATTAAGACATGCAACGGCAAGAAAAATATGATACAAAGATGGAAAACTTGATAATGTGACTATTTGATTACAATATTATATTCATAGTGCTTATAATGAAATTGCTTATTATATCATTCTTTATAAATAGTACCTTACAGTTTGCTGAACAAATAATCACTATTAATAAATAATAAATAAATAAATGCCCTTTATTTCAATCCAGAGTGTATCTGTTGGCATTTATTCCTAATCTAGTAAGGATGAAGGGTACACAGAGAGAAAGAAATGAATTAGATTTCGAAGGCATACTAAAAAATGTACCTAATTACATGGAGTTCGTGATGTCCAGCGAACTGAATATTCGAAATCGGATCAAAAACGATTCGAATTGTTTTCGGCCAATATTATCTACATAAAGCGGAAATATCCTCACGACCCGATATTTCTCTAGCCTTCATATTGGGGTCTTACTACTTACTGAATACAGCGCGAAACACCGCAAAGAGCGCAAAATAGCGCGAAGCAGCGCAAAACAGAGGAAACCAGCGCGAAACAGAAGGAAACCAGCGCAAAACAGAAGGAAACCAGCGCAAAACAGAGGGAAACAGCGCAAAAAAGGAGACGCAGTCATTACCACCTCCTGCCACGAAAGAACCACGGCGCCTCTCGCCATGGTTTTATGGCGCTATTTCCGGCATATTTACAAGGTTATGTACCGGATTATAGGTCATCATGCGAAATTTTATCTACCTTTTTGGTGCTCCAGAAGTATGTGCAATATGTCGCACAACCAGAATCCGCTACACACACACACACACACATACAATTTCAGGTTGTGCGCCATCTTGGTGCACATACTTCTGGAGGTCCCCTTTTACCTAACCCTAACCCTAAAGCCAACCATATCCATATGGAAAATGTTCTAAATTATGGTACCCAAAATGTGTCACCAGCAGGGGCAGACCTGCCATTACAGCATTACTGACTACATACGTTGGTTTGTGTTTTTAATTTGCTGCCGTGGTACTCCAACTCAAAACAAGGTGCCCCGAACTCATTGCAAAATTTTTTTCTGCTTCACACTGTTTCCCTCTATTTTGCGCTGTTTTGCGCGGTTTCCACACTGTTTTGCGCTGTTTTCCTTTGTTTTGCGCTGTTTCGCGCTGTTTTGCGCTCTTTGCGGTGTTTCGCGCTGTATTCAGTAAGTAGTAAGACCGTTCATATTGCGATGAAAAAGGGTGTCTCTCCTAATGCCGAGGGTATATATCATGCGTGGTCATGACTGACAAGTTATTATTGGCAGTATATGTTTGGAGAGAGTACATAAGTAAGGGCATTGTTCAGAGCGAAAGGCGCGAGTAAGCGTCGATTAAAAAGTCACAGATGTCATTTTTATATGAACCTATGTAAAAGTAGTCAGGAGCATAGAGCGGCGTTTCTTAGTTTTTTTTTATGTACCTATAAAAAGTATACAATAAAATTTAGGACATAATATCATAACATTACCTGACATAAATTATTCCCAAATTCGAAAATTATACAAATATAATTCGATAATATACAAATAATATTCATTTTTCTCAATCTTCAATTAATATTTGATTTATGAAATACTTTTGATCATCGTTTAATTTATTTCTGTATTTACACATATTCAACTTCAATACGAGGTGCATAAATTATATTAGGCCGCGAGCCGAGGCCATTTATCTTTCAGTTTCGTAGCGCACATCAGGTAACTAACTGAAAATGATTTCAAAATGTTCCTTAGAAATTTAGTAACAAATATTGCCTTGTTCCCACTTCCAAAAGTTGCACGTTTTACAGAAAATACGCTTTTACTACAATAAATATGTGTTACCATCTGTCCTATTTTCTCTGCTTTTCCGGTATCATGGGCCAATGAACGCAGACTTCTGCACGACGTAACAGTCAAGTTAGTCAGCTGTAGGTGGATCCCCAGTGGTCGGATGAATATCAGATGTACTCAACTGCTCGCTTTTGCGTTGAGTAGCCTTTCCATAGTTTTTTTTCAGTTACCGGTAATATTAGTCCAGTTATTCTAAGGAGGTGTTGAAAAGTATAGGTAAGATATTAAACACTTGTATATCCTTGCCATATATAGCAATTTTAGTTGAGCACTAGCTCATAAGACGTTGTTAAATAGGTACGGTGCGGTAACTCCAAGGAAGGCTAGACCTAGAATAATACTGTAATATGTCACAAACAACGATATTTTCTGGCTTGCATGAAATGTTTATGATTAATTTAATGACTCTTCTTGACTATTCAGCAGACTTATACTACTATATAGGCCACAGCATATTTGGAAATAGAAATGAATGGCTGTTTCTGTAATGCACGGTTGTGTGAAAGAGAAGAAATTAATCAATTTTACTAATGTCGGTTGGTCTAAATCTAAATTCATAGAGTCGACAAGAACCTGGGAAGCAATGATAAGTTATGCCGGAGTGGAAAGAAAGGTAGCATTGGAAATGATTGAGAGGTGAGAAATGAAGTTGTAGACAAACAGTTGATGTTTCAAAATATAGTCTATAGTCCATACTCATACTGTCATAGGACATTTCAGACTGTGATATATCAAAATTTAAAGTAGATATATTCTAGTAATGGTATGCAAACACTGCTGGACTGTAGAACATGCAATGAGCATATATACGCTCATTTAGTACATCAGATAAAATGCATTATGTATTCAAGGTATTAGTTAGTATTTAGGGGTATTTTTAAAATCATGCTTCTCCAAATATTATTTTATTCCTTATTTTAGATACTGTACTACAAAAGAAAAAGGCAATGTTCCACCAATCCGACCTAACGCAGGCTCTGATCCCTGCTGCTATCAGTGCTATAAAATGGATTAAACAAGAAGTCTTGAAGCTTAAAGGTATATGAGGTATACTTTTCTGCAATTGGAACTGCCCATCAAATTCATGTTGGAGACTTCATTGAGATTTTCAATTCATTTTTTTCCCTCGACTATGAAGATCTTTTGAGGTTAACGAGGTATTAATAAATAAAGCTGAGGAATTTGAAGAGGATATGAAGAATGTAAATGATACCGGTACCAGGGCACGTCTATTTAACACTGTCAAACATAAGGATTATACTCTCCACCCAACAATGATTCACTGAAGAAGCATGTGGCCCTCAAATCAGTTCTTGAGTTGGCAAACTGCAAAGAAAAATAGTCAAAATAATTTATGAAAGTGTGCCAAAATCAACTTAAATTGCACAGATTTTTGTTTTTGTATTGACTGCAGAAATCACAGTACACCTATAGAGGAAAAGTCGATTTTTGAGATAGTGGATTTCGAAAACAATTCAGAAGAAAGTGAATTAGATATTACAGTTGATTTAATAAGTATCATACATTTGTTGTTTTTTTTCGGACATTTGTTAGTGTCGTAGTCCTGTTTCTAGAAATGTTATTGCCTTTGTTCAAATACATAACCACATAAACTAAAAAAAGATTAATTGTAAATTGTAATATTTCTGTTCACTATGTTATGTACATATTGTACATTCATTTAATTTTCTTGACTTTTGCAGTAAATTTCTAAGTGAGAAATAACTGATTTATTTGTGTTTTCGTGCTCACGATGTTAATTTGTGACTTCATTGCTTAAAAATAAATACGTTTGATACTTGATAGCTTCTATAAAATGGATGTAGCTTTTTATGCTGTTCTTGTTGTAAACTGCTTGTGGTTATTACATAAAATTTATTCTCAAATGTGAATCAGCGTTGTTGGTGTCGCTGCTTTCGAGGTCACTCCCGACTCCTGTCACACAATTAAAGTATTTTTTGTTGTTGGTTACATGTATGCCATATTTTTCGTAATCTACCTAATAAATTATGATTGACTGAGGAAGTCCGATTTTGGTCAGGCAAAACATTACAGGAATACATTTGTGTTAGTGTGCTGTAGGGCTCTCGAATTGTATAGTTCTTATGTATGCGTTGTAAACTTATGGTTATTGAATTTCCGGGAACCTCTTATATTCAATTTCGCACCAGGATTGTGGAACAAGCTGTAATGCGTTCATTATGTTCGTTTTCACACAAAACTGAAGAATTTATTTAGTTACCAGATGTGCGCTACGAAACTCATTTTCTGGGCGTTTTCATGGTTTCGTCTCATGGCCCATATCCGTGGTAAGGATCTACAAGTGTTTAATAATTTACTTATACATTTTTCAACAACGTCTTAGCATAACTTAACTAATAATAACTAAACAGGGCTATGGAAAGCCTGCCCAACTCAGCGCAAGGTCGAGCAGAAATAACTAATATTCATCCGCTCGCTAACAGCTGGTTTAATTCAATTGTTACGTCATGCAGAAGTCATTGTTCAGTGCCGAAAATGTAGAGAATATAGGACAGATCGTAGCACATATTTCTTGTAGTAAAAGCGTCTTTTCCGTAAAACGTGCAACTTTTGGAAGTGGGAACAAGGCAATATTTGTTACTAAATTTTTAAGGAACATTTTAAAATCATTTTCAGGTAGTTACCTGATGTGCGCTACGAAACTCACTTTCTAGGCGTTTTTCAGGGCCTCGGCTCGCGGCCTATATGTGGAAATACACGACAACTGAGGCTGTTCCCAATCATGCTCCGGGTGCGCCCAACGACTAACATGGGTGCGCCGACAATTTATCGTGACTATTAGCATGCATAGGCACACTTTTTCGGAAATACAGGTCTGGTGAATTATTTTCCATTGTTATACATACTTGCCCCAAACAATCGGCTCGGCGGTGTGGCTCATCGTGCTAAGCGTTAGGAATACGCTCGCCACCGCATCTCTGATTACGTTTCGTGGAATCGCATGTTCGAATCCCATGCGGGGATGATCATGTGCGAGAGGATTGCTGGACTCCTCGTCGCCGTAGGGTGGTTCGCGTAACCGCTGGTCGGTTACGGCTTCCTCCACCATCAAGTCCATGCTTCCGAAAACAAATAACTGGCTAACTAATCCCATACCCGACCTGGACTGGTAACCGTACGAGAGGCCGTGGTTCGCCATATGATTAAGACGTTCTCTTTTTGTGTCGAACAGGCTCCCTCCCTTTCGAACAGAAGTTCGAAAAGCGTTTTCTTGGCTAATTCGAATATGGCCGTGTTGTGTCACGTGACTATGACATATTTGTTATTTCAATCGCCTATTAACCGTACTTCAGCTGGGTAAAGTGTTGCTGATTTGTTTCGTCGCATTCAATCAATTACGGTAAACAATGGTTGTGTGTGGCGTGAGATTTTCATACGAATAAACATTGATCATTTAGTACAAAATTTGTCAGACAATGTCTTGGGGCTATGTGAGTAAAATATTATTTTTTTTTACTGTACCTTAGCTGTTTTATTTTTGTGAATTGATCCCTAAACTTGGGACACTGATAGGCCTACTGCTGTACTGTGATACGATGTTTCATACATCTAATCTCTAATAATAAGAAAATATGATACATGTATCTGGAGTTATCACCGGTACTAGCTGTTTTTTAGTGAAACCTGTACCGGTATCTGTCCCTGATTCTGTGCTTTCTTTGTTTTGTGGTCAGATGGTGTAAAAACTCGGTAACTTACCAGTAGTTACATAGACAACCTGCCAACCCTATAGTGATGAAGAGTCCTGTAATTCTCTGTCACTTTTTTAGCATTCATGGGGTTACAGTTACCGTAGTACAAGAAAAAAAGTGATTTGTAGCCAACAAAAGATGCAGAAGTCTTAAGCGCCTATATTGTATTTTGCAACTGTATAAGCAACATCTTTTATTTTCGATTTTTTTACTGTTCATGTTAAAGTCACACCATGGTTCTTCACACCATGGTTCTCACCATGGAGCACACTCTGGATATGGTCACCATCAACAGTCTGGATATTATCCTCATCCGCAACAACCTCAGTTACCTCCTGGATGTCCACCAGGAATAGATCCTGTTGTCTTTTATTGGTTTCAGGTGTGTATTCTGTGATAAAAAATTTAGATATTATTTACTCAATTAAAAATTGCGACTAGGTACTGGAGTACACAATAGGACATATCTAGACAAGATGAAGCTTTGATCTATAGACCGTTTTTGGAAAGTATTGTTCTTGTTAAAGACCAAATGCTTTGAAAGTATTGAAATTAATGATGTTGACAATGCCTTGTTTTGATATATTTTACTTTCATTTATAAGGATTGATTTCCTTTTTTAGTCTGTTGATCAAGATGGATCCAAAAAAATATCTGCAGATGAATTAAGAACTGCATTGATGAATAATAAGATGAAAGAATTCAACCACGAAACTTGTCGACTAATGATTGGAATGTTTGATAAGAATAAGTAAGTTTATCAGGTTGAACCTAAAGGCTTCATTGTAACAGAAATTCCTATTTTTTAGTATTGCTTTTTTAAGATATGTTTTGCCCTGGTTGAACCTCAGCAAGATGTTCAATATTTGGAGTGATATTTAATTTTATTTGACTGTCACAACTAAAACATCAAAAATTGCAAACTCTATAATCCACATTGATGTAGTTTAGTTAATTTAAAATGAAAATATTTGTTCTCTATGTAAGAATATGGATATCTATCACTACATATTCCATAACATTAAATAAATAATGGAATATTTAACACAGCATTGGGTTTCATGTTTAGTAATGGACAAAGTGGGTCTCAAGCAAGGCAAGTGAATTTAATGTAGTGGTGTAGCAATAGTGCTTAGTTTTGTGATTGGTAGATATAACATACCTGACCAAAGCAAAAGTAGTCTTTATGTAATTTAAAGGTAAACAGAAGCAAATCTTGATGTTGTTTTGTAAGAGTTATGGATGGATGATTTAATGTATTGTTGTTGGGAATTAACACTAATTTTAGTCATTGTAGTATAATGTTTTTCCTCAAGTTATTCTTAGATTCAGGGAAGAAATGATTGTTCCTTTGATCTATCAGATCTAATAGTTTTTACATTATATGCTATCATACATATTTTGGTACTCCTGAAGTATGTGCACCAAGATGTTGCACAACCTGAACCCTAACCTTGTACACAACCTGAGTTCAGGTTGTGCGCCATCTTGGTGCGCATACTTTAGGAGGTCCCATATTTCTTTATTTAAAACAAATTTTCCAGTTCTGTTTTATATAGAGTTGTTGTCTACTTTATTTTTTTTCGATTACAAAGACTTTTTAGGATTATTCATGTTTTCAACTTTTAACAGAATATTATTTAATACAACACAAAAATAAAAAAGTAAAACCTGTTAATGAATATGTAAGGTTGTAAGCTATAAAATCTGGTATTAAATTAAGTCTTTCAGGGTATAACTTATCCCTTCATGTATGACTTATTGTTTATATGGATAATTGGATTGATGACCTTGTTTGAGATTCGCACCAAAAGCCAATGATCAAATTTATTCAAAAACACCAAACACTAAACTCATCAGGATAGAACTCATTAAAAACCTAGCTCTGACTCCATGAAATTCTGTGCAAGCGCTCCTTTGTCAAAACTCGGGCAATCCAAAAACTTCACTTTTTTCAAGTATTTCATATTTTAATAGGGATGGTCAGATTGATATACACGAGTTTTCTGCTCTTTGGGGTTATATACAGCAGTGGAGACAATGTTTTGATTCGTTTGATACTGACAGATCTGGGAATATCGATGCGAATGAACTGTCAAGAGCTTTTGCAACATTTGGTTACAGATTGTAAGTGGTCAAGTTGGAAATTGGTTATGCTACGAATGAATTATCACAACGAAAATATTTTTTTTACTCTTCATTTATAGGTCAATGGATTTTACCAAACTTGTTGTGAGACAATTTGACAGAACGTCTGTTAATACCATCGATTTTGATGATTTTATACAAGTTTGTGTTATGTTGAAAACTCTGACAGATAAATTCAGAGAAAAGGACCGTAATCAGAATGGGAATATTCAGCTAAGATATGAAGAAGTGAGTACTTTGATAACAGTATTTATCATACCATTATTTTTATCTATGTGTTTTTTGTTTTATCCAGTTTCCTCGTCATGACTATTAATTTATTTAGTTAGTAATTGGATGTATTCAGCATCAACTAATGGATATAGATTATGTTGGATATGGTTGCTTTATCCCTTGTATGACTGGAGTTTTAAAATTTTCTACTTTTCTCTTTCAGTTTCTCGAAATGGTTTTGGACAACACCCTCAATATGGTTTGAGTGAGAAACATTCCAAAGTTTGTATTGAGACTGGAGAGTTGTTACTTTAATTTCGTGTATTATAATTCTTATTGCTTTGTTTGTTTACTATGAAATTTTTTTCATATTTGTTTTATGATATTTAAGATTTTTAGAGTTTAATCGTAATTTTCTTAAGTGTGGTGGCTTTTGATGCTGCAGTATTTTGTATACATTTTAATCTCATCTTCAATTTGGCAGGTTCATAAACAAAAATCTGGTACATAATCACTTCTTTTTTCGGCCCAGAATAATGTCATAGTGTTGCACGCAATTTTTAGTGCCACTGAACTGTCTCATACTCTGTATATATTATTTGGTGTGCTTTCAGCTATGTTACTTTCCTGCATTCTCAATAATTTTAATCAACAATTTCCCTATCCAGACCCACTGAATTTTACCTATTTATGCACCAATTCAAAAACCACCCGTTTTTTTTTTAATTTTGAGTTTTTTGAAAAATGATAATTGCTTGGTGCCACTGAATAAAGGAGTCACATCCAACCTGAAATATCCCATAGTTGTTTCATTATTTTTTAATGACAAAGTCTATCCCAAATTGCAAGGATTTGAATAATGCAATTCAAGCTACCTAAAAGCAGATTGCACTCTCATTTCTAACATTATGTCATTGCCTCAATTAATTTAATTGTTTTAACAGTTTAATAAATTATATTCAAACTTCCTATATCTTGTTTTAATTGCTGTAGAAGTTACCAGTTTGATCTCACCATGAAGGAGCATTATTTTGGGACTTATTGGGTGATACTGGTGGTGAATATCTCATAAAAGTTATAGAATAGTATTTGGATGTGGGTTCTGTGAGTGTGTGTCTTTATATTGGGGCTTACTTATTAAGCTAGTGAAGATTTATGTGCCCCTCATTGACCATTGCTACTAAAATTATTAAAAACAGACCCACAAGTCAACCACATCGGACGGAGAATCAGGCCAGTTGCCAAAACTTCAAAATGGGGTTCGGACATGAAAGATAAAAGCACAACATGGACGATCTCACCGTGTGACATAGAACCTCAGATAGAATAATGGTTCTCAAACTGGGGTCCGCGACGCGATTTTAGGAGGACCGCGAGACGGCTTTAGCCCCGGCACAGACGCACTTTGATTTGAAGTAAAATTTTGATGTTATGCTTTTACAGTGTTTCTCCAAAGCACGACACGCTCTACCGAAGACATTATTACGCAACAAACTTTGGCGAACGTGGCAAGTACCGCAAATCAGAGCGTATTGTTTGTGGAAGGCGTATGCATCTGATTGTAAATATTTTTCGGGATAATCTGAAAATGCCCCCCATCATAAAAAATAAATTTAGATATAACGATTCACATGTAAAATTTGATTTTGCTGTGATAAGTGCTGGAGGAAAAGAAAAACCACAGTGGTGCCGTCCTATCCCGATGTCGCTGAGATGGCCCTAAAAACGCTCATTCCATCTACAATAACTTACGAATGTGAGGCAGCTTTTTCTACGCTACTAACTGTTAAAACAAAATGTTGCAACAGAATGTTAAAACGTGAGACATGATTTGAGAGTTGAGTTATCCAAAACAGAACCCAAGGTAGAAAAACTAATGGATGCCAAGCAGGCTCATTGAACTGTTTTAATGTCATTCAATAGAATAGATGATTGCTTGATATACCGCGTTGCTATTTGCTTTCATTTTTTGGTGGCCCGCAAGTCATCAAAAAATTGCAAGGGAACCGTTATGCATAATTTTTCAAAAAGTTTGAGAACCACTGAGATAGATTGTGATAATACAGGTCAGTGAGGTAAAGCTAAGGAAAATAAAGTGGTAAACGAAGACACATTACCCGGATATTTAGGGCCAGACAATAACTCGTACATGTCATGAACCATGTTCAGGGTCTATTTACCAGTGCCTGGCTTCGTCCATGATATCTACTGTAGTGCCGTTTTAGTAAGAAGACATATTCTCTGTGACAATGGATATTACTCCAGGCTTGATTGACCCCAGAAAAATTCTTACTATATCTGCTTTTTGGAAATTTTTATAATGTACAGTTTGACAATGATTTCGCGATATGGCGTTCTGGATGGCTGATAAGTTGTGTAATTGCAGCCTTGTCTATCCAATATTTTTCCGAAATACCTCTCAACTACTGCAACTAAACTAATACTCCCCGGAACACAAAATGACCAACGTGGTCTTTTATAAATGTATGTTTATTCGTCTCGTAAAATCAGTATAAAAGAGTTACGGTAGTAATTATCAATACTGAAGACGGGATGTATGCACAAGGCCATACTGGCCTAAAACACACGAATGTGCGGCATGCACCCCTTATGATGAGCATAAAATACAATAAATCAAATACGTATAAATTCCGGAGGCACATCCAAACGATGAAAATGCTGAAAATCCGTCGGAACAAAAAGTGTCCGAGGGATGCTACAATTTTAATTGTTGTGCCATCAATGACTGGTTAGGGAATAAACAAAGAATTATATTCTATACTTGAAAATACACATTCATGAAGAATCCATGAAGCTACAAGATTTCAGATGAATCTCGGACTTCTGTAGCATTTTGTGATTTTTTTGGGCAATAATCTGGCAACCATCATAAACGTCAAGTAACAGACAGGCTGACAGATCGAATCCTCTTGTAGTAGTGTAATGTCGTAGTGCTGGCGGTACGGTTTCTTTGTCCATGTACGAAATCGGATTTCACAGCGTTATGTTTATTAAAATAAAGTTGATGATGTGATATTTTCTTCTCGGGATACAACTTGGAAATCGTTTTTCACTTGGTCGAATCACCTGAAAGTTTATGTCGTGTTGGTTATGTTACAGCATTTGAATTCGTCAATCTAAACAGTCATATGGAGAAACTAGAATACGTGAGCAGAATTTTGTATCTTTTTTTAAATCTAATCAAATTAATGCTTGCCAAGTTAACATTTTCACTTTGTCATGACATTGCTTAGTATAATACGGCACCTGATCCGTTGAATCATGTGTCAGTAGCCATATTTTGGGCCAACTGTCATTTCTCGCCAATATTTTCACGAAATGGTCGGTCTTTTATTTTGATTTCGATTAGTGCGCCAAACAATTGGGAATATGTCTTTTTAATGATGTTTATTTTTGAATTATCTTTGTAACTCATGTATACTAATACGATACTCACGTACGTACTCTATAAGTATACGTATATTATACTCATAGAGTGGAGACAACACCATCCCCCAAATTTAGAAACGTCAAACCCAAAGTGACTACTACCAATGCATGTCCTCACTTGGTTTATAGTCACTTTGGTCAAACCAGATTAGGTATTTAAAATAAATTTTCCAGATGTTAAACTCCGTATGCCTGGCGGCATGATAAGCCGTTTCACGCATGAACCGAACTTAAGATTGATTATCGAAAATCAAAAGTTGAAATGACGTGTCCTTATAAGCTGTAACCAGGAGGGAAAAGGGACCTTTTAAACTTTCTATTAGCTCGTTCATGATCCCTTTCATCCTTGACCAAGTAATGTTTCAAAAATGTGAACATTTTACTCGACCATGCATGGCGGGTGGAGTGTTAAAATCGTAAACAAGAGTAGATCGTGAAATCAATCGTGAATTTCGTTATAATAACGCACACTGACCCGTTTACGAATTGTTGCGCATGTTATCGTCGAAAATGATTACATTCGTTATATTGTGAGCATTTTTGCACTGATGATTATGGCGTGACATCATCAAAATCGTCAAGTGGAGTGGTGAATTTGCAAATTAGGTAAATAAATTTGTGAATTACTCGGTAACGATTTTAGCTATAATGATCGCCGGTGTATTGTTTTGTTAACAAAAAAACGTTGAAACTTTGAAGGAATTAGTTATAATTGGCGCTGTCTGACACTATTATGCACAAAAGCGCTCGAGCGCAAAATTTTTCTAGCATATGTAAAATATCATTCAAGAAGTGCTGTTCAACGTCATCTCGTCTTATGACCACGTAGAATTGCCTCTATTGCCAAATTATTCAATCACAATCTTAAATCAACATTGGGGATTGCGCAATCGCAGCTTTAGTAGGTTTATCTGTAAAATAACATAGATACCATAGAAAAGCATTTAAAATTAATTTTCGCCTTAATAAATATCTCCAGCCCGGTACTGATAATAATATTACCGTCCGCTTAAAAATGGGACGGTAAACTTACACACGTTGATTAGTAAGATCAAAGCCAACGCAAAAGATAAAAATTAGAATAAAATTAATTTGGGGTTTAAAATCAGTCCTTGGTGTCTTTAACAGCTGTTGCCGACGTGAACGCACGGTTATGCCCGAACTATAAAACTTCGATATCTGTAGACCTTCAAGAATTAATACTTGCAAAAAAGACAAAGGACGGAAATATAGATCAGGGCTACTCAACTGGCGGACCGCGGTCCGAATCCGCCCCTTTCGGGTATTCGATTCGGACCGCGCCTAATTCTTTATTTTGAATTATTAGCCCCACTTTTGAAGTTTCCTTCCAAAAAATCACTTTTATAGATTTAAATGTATATATGAAAAACTATTACGCCATAATAAACAATCTTGATTAGCTAATAATCCTTAGCCGACCGAGGAAGCGCGTGTTCAAGGATGCAGAAATATAATTTCTGAAAAGACCGGACCCAATATTTTTAAAGTTTCGTATGCAATATATCGCCGCCGAAACGATCGCGGGGATAAAAACAATCAGCGATTATGATGAAATTGTCCAGCATAAAAAAACGGTTCGCTGCCGATTTTTCAAATTTTTTTATTTTTTATTTCCGAAAGGAGTATCGACCGTGGTTCTGGTCTCCTGTCGTGTATAAAAAATATTCGTTTCGAAAAAAATATTCGATTTTACCCACCCGTAGTTGTAACTCCTTCTTCGTTTTTAACACAGGCAAAGCAGCATCGAGTTGTTAATCATTATGTATCAGAGCAATATTGATATCCGGATGCGTGTTCTAAAGGTTTCCGAGTCACAGATGTGAAGATGGGGTAAGTGGTTTTTCGACATTATATCGGTTCAAGTGTTTCATGTCTATCATAGAAATAAAATGTGTTATGGGCAATTCTTTATACCTAACGCTCTGCAGTAAATATGCGTAGTCATGACACATAGTACACAACTTTAGAGAGTTTTGGGATCACTGTGATTACGCAAAGTTAATACATTACTGATAATCCAATACTTCTCCCAAGTGTTATGCTGTCTCAGTGATGGACTATGATGCTCCCGTGTCCTATTAAGCAAGCACGCACTATTTTAGAAAAGACTTTCCACCAATATCTATGAAGTATACATGAGATAAAATGTATTTATCAATATGCGGAAGATGCTATTTTTTCAACTGGCATTCCTCAGGAGAAAAAATTTGCTTTCTAAATCCTGAGAATCTTCATACTTGGATTTTGGTCAAGAGTATCTCGTTATTATCAATTTAAAATTATTGTTATTAAAAATTATCAGAAAATATTATTGCTTCCGTGGCAGTGACTTTTTTTAGCGAACAGTTGAAAGTTCGACTCCTAGTTTTGAAAGCCCTGCTCCACCAGAATGTTGAATTTCTTAGTTATTCCTTTTAACGTTAGAGCCATGAAGCAGTCGATACTCATTTTGCTTATAACATTTCTGGGGAATGATAAGATAACACCCAACGCGTTTTTAATTCTGCGTACTAGTATACCGGTAATTGTTTTGTTTTTTCACATTTACAATATATATATATATATATATATATATTCGTTTTGCATTTTTGTTGATCGGTTTTCGTCGTTGAAAATCAGGGTTGAATTAGGGAAAATCGCTCTCACGCATGTTTTTGGCTTCCAAAAGACGCTTTCTATTAGCTCTGCCAATTCGCATCAATTTTTTTTCAGAACGTGCATTAAATATAGTTTAACCTTATGTGCCATGTATCGCGAAGGCATATTTATATTCGCCAAACGACTAACAGAGACTTCTGTTTAATCATTTCGCCAACTACAGTGTTTCTTTTTCAAATATAAATAAAGCATGTACACAAATTAAATAGGTAACAAAAAGTATTTGCAGTTGAATCAGACGGACAACGGGGAAACCAGTTTTGCCATTTGAATAGTATCTTTCGAGAATGTACACAACAACGAAGGTTTAGGACGAACTCTTTTAGTAACAGTAATTCTCCCATACACAGGCTCAAAACGTGTGAGGCTGTGTGAAATAAACAATCTAGCTAGAATAAGTTAGATCAAGGATCGGCCTGAATAAATATTGAGCAATCAACCTTTTTTGTTGTGCCAGAATTCTTTAAATAGCTATTTGCCGACCCTTGAACTAGGCCGAAGTTTCAATTCATATTTTGCTGTCTCCCGTTTCGAGATGAGTTTTCGCGCATTTATGTTTGTTTTCTTGAACTAGCCATATTTTTAGTGAGTTGAGTTTTTCAGAAAAACATATGAAATGGAAGGTTCTTCAAACAATGGCGAAGAACTGAAGTCTAGGCGTCGAAGCAGCTCATTTTCCGTAAGATCATTGAAATCGCCGCGTTCTGAAAATAGGTCACACGGTAGATCGAAGAATGCCCTAGAACACAAGGAGATTATTTCCGCAGAGGCCAGCAAAACTGATGGCGATTTTTCCGAGCATATGAGAAAACTCAAAAGCAAGCATTCACATGGAATTAAGCACAAGCATCCAAGAAGAAAACATACTGTTATTAACGAGAACGATCTCATCGATAATTTGAAGCGACTGACACCCCTATATCGCCGTAAAATATTTTTCGATCAATTGAAGCGGTACTGGTATATAATTGTAATCGCTGCTGTTTTGCTAACTGGAATATCAGTGGGTATTTCACTTATATTTTTACCCCAAAGTAGTGAAAGATTAATTGAAGTTGAGACTCCGCCGAGTCCACTGCATGGCCGATGGGGTGTAGTAAGGATGAACGACATGGGGGTCGAATCAATTGTGCAGGGATTGAAAAATGATAATCTATCTGTAATAAAAATTGCAGAAGATTCAATAAAAAGTGTGTACTTAGAAGCTGGACTTCCGATTCAAAAAGTAAAAATATTCTATTTTAATGGTTCCAACACACAACATGACCGACGTCTTGCTACGAACAAAAACACGGTTGTTCTGGAACATACAGCATTTTTCAATGAAAGTGCCGAAGTAGGCGAATTAGATATTGATGCTATTGTACGCACTGTACGGAAAATTTTATCAATCAACGATACCTGGATATTTGACCCAAATTTATTAAGCGTTCGACAAGGCTCTAATCGAGCTGTTGCGAATTCCGTAGATAGCTTTGTGCGTTCTGAATTTCCCCAACTAGATTTGAAATCAAGACGAGGGAGAATGGGTTTTGCGAGTAAAGTAACACTTTGTGAAGTATTTTTTAATGTTTCTAATGGAAAAGTTTCACCCGATATTTGCCTTGTACCTGGAAGAATTCGCACTGGTCTAGCATGCTACATTTCTTGCGATGACAATTTTATTCTGACGGGTTCTAAGGTACGAACATGCTTATCCAGTGGTGCCTGGACTGGCTCAGAGTCAAGATGCGAATTACCGTGTCCTCATATAACGCCCCCAACGAACGGGATTGTTGATCCAAGATGGTGCAAAATGGTAAAGGCGAAATCAACGTTGTTACTGGGCATGAGCTGTAACTTCTTCTGTTCGCCCGGGTATACTCTAATTGGGAGCTTCAGAGCCGTATGCCAATCAGATGGAACTTGGTCGTCAATGCCCCCAACTTGCAAACGCGTTTGTCCGGGTGCTGTCTTTCCAGAAAACGGTCATGTTGTGCCGACATCATGTTCCAGTAATTGGGTCAAGGAGGGGACATTCTGTTCTTTTTTCTGTGACGATGGTCATGTAATACAAGGCAAAACAACTGCGACATGCGATAGTGATGGATCATGGACAACAGAAGCTCCGGTGTGCAAAAAGAAATGCCATGCTTTGCAGACATTGCATAATGGAAAGGTTCATCCAAGTATTTGTGGCGAAGATAAAGCTGATGTTGGAACGCGATGTACCTTCAGTTGTGGAGAAAGTTATAAGTTAGTGGGATCAAAAGAAAGATCGTGTGATGTAACAGGTCAGTGGACTGGCACAACATCGGAATGTGTCCGAATATGTGCAAAAATAGGACAACGTCAATATCTGAAAATGTCTCCAGAATGTGCACTTCAAACATCTCAAGCAGGCACACAATGCAATATGTCATGTGTTCGGGGGTTCGAAATAGATGGCGCAGAAGTACTCACATGCCAAGATGATGGACTCTGGGATAAAGATCCACCAGTTTGTCGAGCAACTTGTATACGCTTCGAAGAACCAAAAAATGGTTACCTAATTTGTTCTGGATTCAGCGAAGGAGCTTCGTGTTCACTTTTTTGTCCAGAACAATATGTTTTGTTCGAACCGAGTTCTGTGGTGTGTCGCACTGACGGGGCCTGGAGCGAACCTATAGGACGTTGTGTCAACACTTGTCCGAAATATATGGTTCCTGATCACGCTAAGCTTCATCCAACAAAATGTGGACTGGAAATGAGCTTGGTCGGCCAAATATGTTATTTTGAATGTAACAACGGTTATGGTATATCTGGTAATTTCAAAACAGAGTGTTTGGAAGATGGTACGTGGAGTCACAATACTACTATCTGTGTGGAGGAACAACAATATCTGATACAAATTGATACCAGCGAATTAAAAATGTGTTTGATACTCGAGCAGGAAACCTCTTTTCTATTGAAAATTGAGTGGGTTGAATGCATTCGAGGTATGCAATACACCAAGTGGACAGTGTTGCCAAGTGGTCTTATCAGAAATGTAGACTCAAACAAATGCTTGGCCGCAGAAGGATTGGGTTCAATGTCCTTTCTGGTCGGAAAATCCTGTGACGAAACTGATAAACTTCAAATTTGGAATTGGCCATTTTCTTCAGATGAAGGATATTCGTTGAAGCTTAAACATTACGATCTATATCCTTGGGAAGGTTATTCTTCGCTTTCAAAAACTGTTATAACCAGCCAGATTACTCATTTAAAAGCGAGTTGGAAGCTTTACGACCTCACAGCCAGTAGAGTTTCTTCATTTTATGGTGCTTTCAATAACGGAGGATGTCCGCCTTTAAAAAATGGTCAAAACGGCCGTTGGTCTCCATCATCGTGCTCTCAAATTACAAGTAGAATATATTCGTATTGTACATTCGTTTGTTCAACAGGGTTCACTTTCCGTGACCAAGACCTCGAAAGCCAATGCGTAAACGGAATATGGTCGAACGCAATTACTCCTAATTGTGTTGCTGGATGCAGGGGATTGCATACGGATTCAAAAATGTCGATTGCCCCAGTTGCGTGTCACGATAAGTATGTTGATCAGGAAATCATTTGCACAGCATCGTGCCCGACAAATACAATTCTTGTCGGGGAAAAACACTTGGTTTGCTTGAAAGGAGGTATTTGGACGTTTCCCCCACCAATTTGCGTACCGCTGTGTAACACTTTAGTTGTAGTTGGAAGTGGATCGATCAAATCGTCGGATAAATGTTTTGACAACAGCGGTTTGCATCGCAATGGAAGTTTATGTGAAATAGAGTGCGCAGAAGGCTTTGTTCTTTCAACATCTTCATTTTATCGTTGTGTGAACGGGGCATGGGATAACGATCAACCCGTGTGCCAGAGAAAATGCAATAAACCAACTTTCTCGAGTCACGGATCAAGCAGTTGTATGAATGGCCCAAGCTTTTATGTAGAAGGAGAATCATGCACGTATACATGTGATACTGACTATGCCATGTTAACCAATATTTCAACAATCAAATGCCTTTCTTCGGGATTATGGAGTCATAATACGCCAGTATGTAAGCGCATTTGTCAAGGTCTACCTATTGCAGTTGGAATGTCGTTGACGCCATCTAGTTGCTCTGGAACAGGGGATATTGTTGAAAATACAATTTGTACAGTGTCATGCGATGCTGGTTTTATTCTTTCTGGGTCTCGTATTCGAACTTGCCTAGCGTCGGGAAGCTGGTCTGGATATACCAGTAGCTGTGTTGTCGATAGACAGTTTTTCATCTGGAATAACCATGATGAAGATAAGCGATGCTTGTATGCGAATAAATATTTGCTACAAAATACCTATCGTCTAGTGCTTAAACCGTTTCATCTATGTGTAAAAACTGATCCAATGTTTATATGGAAAGCTGATGAAGATGACAAACTTCGAAATGTCGGAGCTAACTTATGCCTGGGTTCTGAAAGCATTCGAGATAATGCACTGATCATTCTGAGTTCTTGTGAAGCATCTCGGGCTATTCGCTGGCAATATGTGTTACGCCTTGGTCGATATGTAATTTTGAATAATAACGGCACACACTATCTCCGCAGACATGACAACTCGCATGTTGAGTTGGACTCGTTGTTTGACGAAAATTTTGAAAATCGCAGCTATTACGGATGGAAAGCGACAGACTTGGATTTAAATGAGGGAAGTGTGTGCGGTATTGCGCATAATACATGTCCCAGGATTAGCCTCCTAGATGGAACATATTTTGTTTCAAGTGACTTGCATTGCCACTCTGCGGTAGATACTGGCTCTAATTGTACTTTATTTTGCCCAAGCGGGCCTCAAATAGGTAGTCCCTCAGAAGGTGTTCTTTTCAATTGTCTCCAATATGGAATGTGGTCCAATGTCAACATCGACTGTTCTTATAAGACATGTCGGCCACTAACTCTTCCATCGAATGCATCAATCAATGATGAAACCTGCTTAAACACAAATTCATCTACGACTGGCGATAGAGTATGTGAAATATCCTGTGACGAAGGGTCCGTGAAAATCGCAACGAACAAGCTCAATAAAGGTACAGTGTGCCTAATAAACGGAGAGTGGAGTGAACCTGCTCCAGAATGTCTTAGTAAATGTATGCATGTATCGTCCCCTATAAACGGATCTGTTTCACGCAATTGCAATGGCGAACAAGTGCTCCTCGATGGAGACACATGCGAGTTCTTTTGCAACTTCGATCATGAAATCGTAGGGAATAACTCAATAAAGTGTGTAGGAGGTGAATGGAGTGGTCCTGTGCCTACATGTGCTCTACTGACTACTAATCCTCCCATTAAATGCCCCGGTCTATCTCCGCCAGCCAATGGTTATCTCATGCCCTCATCATGTACTCAAGGTGCAGTGGCACACGGAACGATGTGCAGTATTAATTGTAACATGGGTTATTTACCGGATAGGACTATTCCAAGCAGTATCAGGTGCCAAGCTAACGGAGGTTGGACAGGACCTGAAAATCGTTGTTTAAAGATTTGCAATGTATTTGATTTTGTATCAGAGTCCAATCGGAATCATCAAAAATCTAAATTTATCATGTCACCAGAAAGATGTTTTGAAGGAAATAACACAGAAGGGGATTTGTGTTATCTGGATTGTGTTGACGAGTATGACATTTTCGCCGGCCCTTATGCTTATGGGTCACCGTTATATATTAAATGTCAAAGAGATGGAGAGTGGTCTTTGTCGGAAAATGAACATGAAAAATTATACAAATGCTTGAAAGTTGCCGAGTTTAAAATACAATCTAGGTCAACAGGACTGTGCATTAACGCTATCACTCCCACGTTTGTGGGCTTCACATCGTGTGATACGAATGATCGTGGGGTTCTGTGGGTATTTTATCACCATGTGTTGAAAAACAGGAAAAATCTTACTCACTGCCTCAACATTGACGACTCTGCAACTTCTCTATCAACATTGTCACTTGCGCCCTGCTCATTGACTGATGTCAGACAAAGATGGGACTGTGGTGTGAACGACCTAGAGTATGAAATCATTAATTATTATATTGGTGTTAAGCTCGTACATATTAATAACAGCAATAGAGTATTTGCCATTAAAATGCGGAATGCGGATTTTTCTTTGGTATCTCCTTCATTTTTTGACCCGAAAGACGGCAAGGACGAATGGACAAACATCGAAAATGAGCATATTTGTGGGCGCCGGACTAATGCGGATGTATGCATGATACACAAATGGACTACTATTGAGAATGGCGCTGTTAGTCCAAATTGCCAATTGAAACACTCCACAATACCGCAATATGACTTTATTTCAGTCGGCGAGGTATGTTCCTTTCACTGCAATGAAAACTACACACTTGTAGGAAGTTCAAGTGCCAAATGTATGTGGCGTGGAAGATGGGAGTATGATCAGGATCCAAAATGCGTAAGGATGTGTCCCGCCCTGGCAGTTCCAGATTTTGCCACGGGCACTAATGTAAATTGCAGCAGACATCCGTCAATGCCAGGCTCTCGGTGTGAATTTATTTGTGATTACGGTTTCATCCATTCCGGTGATTTAGTTCAGCTTTGTCTTCCGACTGGTACTTGGGCTGGAATTCAGCCGTTTTGTTATAAATTATGTGCACCCATTAAACACAGGCACGCGTCAACGATCCAACCACCGGAATGTACAGAAGAAACACAAGTAGCCGGAACAATATGCTCAACAGTATGTAACGATGGTTATGAAATTGAGGGCAAAAGTACCCAACTATGTCAGCCAAATGGTGAATGGTCAAGCCCACAGGGCTCATGTGCCATATTATGTCCAGCTTTATCGTCAGTAATCCATGGCATTGTCGCCCCTTCCGATTGCTTCAGTTCAAAAAAGATGCCTGGCAGCGTTTGTATTCACAGGTGCAAATCGGGATATAAATTGATTGGTGGGGAATCGAGAACTTGTGGTGCAAATGGGTTGTGGAGTGGAAAGATTGCAACATGCTTACGAAAATGCCCAAAGTTGTACCCTCCGTCAAATGCAGTCTATATACTACAAAGTGGCCACGAAAATGTGGAAGGTGCGATCATTCGAACGATATGTAAAGTTGATTACACAGTTGACAAGAATCCGATTCGCCAATGCCTTAGTAACGGTCTATGGAGTGGAAAGAAGGCTACTTGTGTGTACGAGAAACAGTTTCTTTTGTTGCAAAGTTCTCCGCCATCTCCTAGTATTTGTCTTTTTACTGATGAAAAATTGATTGTACGCATTTCAAATATTGCCCAATGTAATCTAAAATCGCCATGGTTCTTATGGGCGTGGCACGGATCTAACCAAATACGCAACGTGGGTGCTAATATGTGCTTGTCAGCTTCTTCCCGTGATTTCGGTAATTATCTTATACTTGAAAACTGCATTGATATTGAAAATAATCAAAAGTGGCATTGCTCTACTTTCGGTCATAAAAATGTCATATCTTTGAAAAATACTGATGCAATTCCTGTGTTCACTTCTCTTTCGCCATCCAAAGTAATTCTGCTAAGTACCGATATCATTATTTTTTTAAACAAGAAATCCATTGTTCCTCTTGCAAATTTGCAGTGGTACGCCATGACGTCGGAAAGCAACCACACATTACTCTGCTCTGCTAAAGACGCCGATGCATGTCACGGTTTGCAACCAAGCGAACATTTATCAATAACGCCCCAATGTCAATTGACCCCTGTGCCGATTGGAACCGATTGCTCATTCCAGTGTAAAAGTGGCTTTGTTCCAACCACTGATATTCTGACGTCGACCTGTTTAAATTCTGGATATTGGAGCAATGGTGTACCGAAGTGCGCGCCGGCCTGTGATGGCCTTGTCGCTGACAAACGTGTTAGAGCTACCCCGGAAAATTGCCTTTATTCTGTGTCGTTGCCAGAAGGACAGACCTGCCGATTTTCATGCCCGCCAGATTATGTACTAGTAGGAGATCATACTTTAACATGTTTGAACAACGGAAAATGGACTTCGAGCCCGCCGATGTGTAAAAAAACCTGCTCAACATTGAACATCCCCTTGCTTGGATCAGTAGTTCCAGAATTGTGTATTGACCTAGGTCTAAGACTTATTGAAGGGACAGAATGCGAGATTTCCTGCCTTCAACATGATCACATTTTGAGTGGGTCATCTAAACGTGTGTGCACAGAAACTGGCGAGTGGTCTGGCTTTGATTCCAAATGCATAAAACCTTGTAATATTGTTGATCAACCACCACATTCGATTGTAGGGCCAGCGCATTGTCTCCGACATCAATCTCAGATCGGTAGTATTTGTTCGTTTACGTGTGAGGCTGGATATTCTCCCTCTGAAACTTATTACAGACGGTGTTTAGAGAATGGGACGTGGAGTGGAGAGGAACTGTATTGTCAAATATATTGTCCCGTAATTGAAAATGTTGCCGTGGATGGCGTTATCTATCCATCAGACTGTTTGCACTTTGATAGTGCTCCTGGGTCGATGTGTAACATTAAATGTGACACCGGCTACGAAGTAATTGGCAATAAATTTGTCTCTTGCAACAGTGGAGGTACCTGGAACGGAAAACTTGGTGTGTGTACAAGAAAGTGTCCACGTCTTAAAAAACCTCTTAACGGTAACATTAAACCATCTGTTTGCATGAATGGAGATATATATGCCGGAACGGTATGTACACATTCCTGCCAAGAAAAGTATTTACTAAGTGGTTCCAATCTTAGAACATGTTCTAGACAAGGTCAATGGACCGGTACAGAAGCAAAATGTGTGCCTAGTTGTCCGCCTCTAGGAACTATCAAATTGGCTTCAGTATTACCTGTATCCTGCACCAAATCTTCACAACCGGTAAATACAAAGTGTACTGTGGGATGCGTTAATGGAACATTGTGTGCTGATGGAGCAAAAACGGTTTCCTTGTCATGTTTGCCTAATGGTTTTTGGAATCGGCCGTCGCCAAAACAATGTTTACATGTTTGTGATGTTTATGAGGTTGAGAATGGAGCCGTCGTTTGCGAAAATTCAGAAGAAAATAATCTTGGGGTTGTCTTCGACGGGGAAAAATGTACTGTGCATTGCCATAAATTTCACGTTCCGATAACTCATCCTACTTCAACTTGTGTCATGGGTAATTGGACCCCTTTTATCACGCGTTGTAAGTATATTCCATATCCACTCTTGATGGTGCAACGAATTGCCTTCGATACGAAGTGTTTGGGAATAGAAGAGTCTTTTGTCACCATGCATTCGTGGGAGGCGTGCAGGAATGAATCTTCTGGGACAAAGTGGGCTTGGAGAAACCACTATAGTATTGTTAATCTTGCCAGCGGTTTGTGTCTTACAGCAGTATCATTAGCGGTCGACGAATCAATTATTGTTTCACCTTGCGATGACCATAGTTCTTTACAAAAATGGGACTGTGATTCTGAAGAGCCCTATAGTATATTTTTGAGTGGGACCTTACTGGGCCCCGGAAGAAGATACCCTGAGTTGCCAGAAATAACCCTCCAGGAGGTCGGAGCACCAGAATCATTTTTTTATACGTTCAACCCCAATAGCAAGGACGAACTCGGGACGCTTTGTTCCGTGAGACCTCATCGAGGTTGTCCAAAATTGTTACTTTCTGGCGGAGTATCTGTAAGTCCTCATATATGCCGAGAAGAAATTGTGCCTCCTTCAACAGTTTGTACATTGGAATGTTTAAATATACATCATGTAATTTCAGGAGAATCAGTATTTCAATGTGATGATTCTGGCATGTGGATGCCCGATATTGTCGGAGAATGCGAACCGAGATGCCCACCTTTACTCCCAGAAGGGAAAGTACTTTTTGTAAACGAGTCGTGTTTATCAGAACAAGCGGCAGTAGGTACAATTTGTGAATATTCATGTCCATCTGGGTATGTGTTGCAAGCTGCGTCAAAAACACGCGAATGTTTAAAAAATGGAGAGTGGAGTGGAAATAAACGCGCTACGTGCAAATTATTGTGTACTGAATTGAAAGAGCCTAAAAATGCCAAACTATATCCTTTGCCTTGTACCCATGGTACATGTACAATACAGTGTGAAGTCGGCTATCGCCTTAACGGACCGAAGGCCAGGGTTTGTCAGGGTTTCGGCGAATGGTCAGGCACCGAATTTTCCTGTGTTGAAGATGTTCAATTTGCGATATCAACAAAAAATTTAGCTTTGAGAATAGCTATGTGTTTAACAGTAATAAGTGGAAATCAAGTTGTTAAGCTTCCATGCAAGCTACGTAACAAATCTCAGATGTGGCGATGGAGGTCACATCACACTCTCGAGAATGTTTACAGCGAGTCTTGCCTTTCTCTACGACAAGCAAACTTTAGTGATGATAAAATGCTAAAGATCACGGGGAAAACAGAAACGCAAACGGTTCATGACGCCGAAGAGAATACCGACGTCAGCTACGATTTTGAACACTTTCAAAATTCATCGCAACCAAGTGATGTGTTCGTCACAGACTGCAATTCAGATCATGTTAATCAGTATTGGGAATGTGATGCAACCTCACATTTAAACAAATTTCGTGTTAAACTCCCGAAACTTGGTTTATTTTTGGGGTCAGGTCCACAGTTCACCACCAGAATTACACTCAACAACAATTCCCACCCATCCCCACGCTGGATGGTGAACGATTATGAGGGTATCTCAACAATTTGTTCCAAGAGATTGACAGGTGTCTGTCCACCAATTCAACCAATATATGGTGGTGTAATCACTCCTGCACTTTGTACGTCTGAATTTATAACATCGGGTACGAAATGTCATTTCCAATGTGATGATTCATACATAATAGAAGGAGACCAGTCATCAATTTGTCGTCCGAGCGGATTCTGGACAAAAGATCCTCCTGTTTGTATTGGCGTTTCAAAATGTCCGCCACTTATGGTGCTGGAACCATTAATAGTTCGTCCGTCGATTTGCAAAGACAAGAGAATTTCAGAAGGAAAACGATGCTTCTTCCGATGTAAAGAAACTTATTTGTTATCAGGTACTGAGGTCGTTTTATGCACTGCGAATCAAAAATGGAGTGATCGGTTACCTACTTGTAACGTATTTTGTGCAACGCTGCCTCCACCTGTACATGGATTAGTATCACCCGAATCCTGTCAAAATTCAGAAAACGATGTTGGGAAAACGTGTTCTTTTAGTTGCCTAGAAGGTTTTGACATAGTTGGAGAGATAAACCGAACTTGTTTGAGCCGTGGAACGTGGTCTGGCAAGCAAACACTCTGTCGCAAGCTATGTCTCAAACTTGACCCAATCCCCCATGGCTTGATATCTCCTGAGCGATGTATGTTCAATAAAAGCTCAGCGAGTGGTACTTGTGTTGTAACCTGCGAAATAGGCTTTTGGCTAGATGGACAATCGCGTCTCGTGTGCAAGGATGGAATTTGGTCTCATGGGTTACCAACTTGTAGAAACAACACATGTCATAAATATTTAACTGAAGTAGATTCCATCATTTCCATAAAATATTCGAAATTGAATAATGGTGCCATTGTTAAAGGGACTGACATGAAATATGAATGCGACGATGGATACCGGGTACACGATAATAATGAACGTACGTGTATGTCTGACGGCTCATGGTCTGGTCCTAAAACGTTGTGTACTCCTTTGAAATGCACTTCATTACAGCGATTGTACCATGGATTTGTCGAACCTGAATCATGCATAACATCACTAGGCGTCCCAATCGGAACATTATGTTCTTACTCGTGTGACCATGGCTTTGCTCTTAGCGGCGCGTCATCGGTAGAATGCCTCACTACTGGCAAATGGTCGGAGAGCGATATTCCACAATGCCATGATACAAACACTTATTCTCATCATATAAACTTCCTAATTAATGAAAAATTTCACCAATCTAACAACGAGAAAATCGCATCTAATAATTGTATAGAAGCAACTAAAGGAGAGAACAAAACTCTATTCATGAGCAACTGCAGTCCACTATCTCCTTTCAAATTATGGCGGTGGTACGGAAGTTCAAGAATACAGAACGTTGCAAATCACTTATGTTGGGAACTGGAATCAAGTGGGCATTTAGTTCTGGGCAAATGTAATCTAAACATTACTGCACAGAGAGTTCATTGCGGCGACATACATTCCATATCCGCCAGTTATCAAATAAGTGTCAACATGGAATTAATAACGCACAGACTTCAAGCAACATCTAATTTTTCTGCTACAAATCTTGACTGGGTAGCAATAGATTCATCCACTTCTAATGTTGAAGGCGATTTGATTTTGTCAGAATCTTATTCACAGGGTGTTCCGGTTTGTACATATATGTGCGGAGGAACCTTCCATGACGAAGAAGGTAATCTGGCCACTCCTAATTTCCCGTCGTCGTACCCAGGAGATGTTCTTTGTAAATGGACAATAATTGCTTTAACAAAAACCATTTATGTCGACTTTTCATTAGTAGAGCTTTCAAATAGAGCCGAAAAGGGAAACAAATGTTTCACCGACAACATTGTAATATTTGACGGGGCCACCAGTGACTGCGAACAAAGCGACATTTTGAGTACCGTGTGTCATAGAAGGGATAATTTAAGAGTGAAGAGCTTGCATGGTGTGTTACATATTCAATTAACTTCTGATCATAATGATAAAGACAACGGTCAGGGATTTTCTGCTCGTTGGTTTTCAGAAGAATATCCACCCTTGTATCCAACGTGTGGGGTAAGCGAATTGGGTCCGACTGATTTTCACAATACGACAAACCATGGGTATCCATGGCAAGTTGTTATAGTAACTTGGAAACGTGTGTGTGATGCAACCTTTATTGACAAGAGGTTTGTAATCACGTCTGCCCAGTGTGTTGAACATATACATAGTGCAAAAGAAGTTGTCAAACTCATTGTCGCGTATGACTTTTTTACGCAGTCAGAATTTCTTCTAAAGTTCAAACGTCGACGATTCGATCACGCAGACAAAGTGTGGGTTCATCCTAAATACCAACCTGATATGTTACTTAATAATATTGCTATGGTGCGACTCGTACAAGGGATTCAAATGCCGGAAGATCTCTTACATCCTATTTGTCTCCCTTCTCCTGATGTCGGTCGTGTTGAAAGAGCTGGTGACAACTGCGTTGTGAGTAGTTACAAATCTTCGTTGATGACAAAACCATCTCAAACCTGGAGATTTACTAAAATAGCTACAGCACGTATACTCACTCGTGAAGTTTGTGACAGATTGTTAATTTTTGAAAGAGGCCTCTCTTTCGATAGTGGAGATCTTTTATGTACTGAAATGTTTTACGAGTCTGATCCACAATTGCCACTGATGTTTGAAAGTAAATACATTGATAACGATGGTGGAACCGTGTTACAATGTCTTTGGAATGAAAACTGGTATGCAGTGGGGTTATTCAATTTTGCTTTGAGTGATTCCAAAGACAAGCATTTTCATGTTTATACTGAGATAATTGCTAATCGAGATTGGATCACGAACACAATTGATAACGCCTTTTTGAAACCATCAAATGTTTTTGTTTGAAAAAAATTGTTTTGCATTTCAATATTATATTTCCATCTATTCATATTTGCATGCCCATATTTACAATATTTCCATAATACTTCATGTCAGATCATGATTTTACCCTTTGACAGTAGTAAACGATCTTAGCTAAACGACGGGACAACTTGCGTGACGTTAAACTGCAAACTGTTTCCCCGGCCAACAAATTCATATTTTATAAATAACCGTTTTGGGAAAATCAGTATTTGAATGCTTATTTTGTAAAATCATAAAATATATTCATACCATTTCAAGGAGACGCATTAAAAGGTTTGGGTGAATATGGCCACCATCTTACTACGAATCCACTGATTTGCCTCAATATATTGTTTCATCTTCAACTTTATATGTTATGATACAGTCTGTTTTTTGTGAGTTGAAATGCTTTTCATTATTGTCTTAATACAAGTGTATAAGTTGATATGGATTGCCACTTATTCTGGAACTGAGTCATATTTTACTATCGAAATGGATTCATTTGGTTGATTTCAATATTTTGAAATGCACCATATTATAGCTAGAGCTTGAAGCTTGTTCTCTCTCTGTGTTCTCTATCGGGTATTTGGAAATGTAATACGTAGAAATATTTTGCTTGTTTAATGCTTAGTTATTGTCTCAAAAATTTGATTATATTTCTAATAAAAAATGCCATTTTAAGCTTTATCGTTATTTCTATACTATTTTATTTCTAAATTTGGTACTCCCGAAATGTGTGAACCAAGATGGCGGACACCGGAACGTAGTATGTGTACCAGGTTAGTCCATAATTTCAGGTACAATTACTACGGGAGTCACTTGGCTAGTCCCCAAACTCGTAATAGAACTAAAATGAGGAAAATTGGAATAAAATTATGGCCTAACCCTAACCTGGTACACGTTCCGGTGTCCGCCATCTTGGTTCACATACTTCGGGAGTATATATATGTGGTGTTCACTAATTGATTAGTTTTACATAAGTATAAATCAATGACCTTCCTGCTCACCTACATTGTTTTTCGAAACTTCGCCTCCTGTCCAAATATATTTAAAAATAAAACAGATAAAACAAGAACATATTTACTGACTTCTTGCAAGTAAAATATAAATTATAACTTGTGAATTATTGAACTTCACGTCAGAGTTTAGTTCTGACAAACATCCGGCCGTTGTTTTGAGAAATCTACATCATTGTAGATCAATGGTCCACGTTGCGATGCATTGGTATAATTTTTCACGGATAATTCTCAGTATTTTTCACATGCTCAAACGTTCGTATCACTAATTTATTATGTTTGGATTTTTTTATCTCATTTTCAAAAGTGCCAAATCTATCATTTCTTGCATTCACTAAATGCTACGATTTAAGAGAATTACTTTTTGTTAATGTTTGTTCGTGTTCTTTTGCTTGACGATTTCTTGTTATTAATTGGAAATTTATTATTAAACCGCCTGATGAATTGACTGTTGATAGAACGTTAATGTTCAGGGCTCAGGCTATAGGTACAAATTCATTCCTCGGGATGTAGTTGGAAATTATTCTCTGTCCACTATACATGAAACACTCACGATAACGCTTTATTTAAAAATAGATGTTTGAATGGTTTATAAATGCTTACAGTCGCCATAAACTAAACTTGCTTTGAATTGAAAATGCATCGAAAATTGACTCTCGCATTATTTATCTAAAGTTCAATGGAATCAAATGACAGTTATCGGTGGGATCAGGAACCGTTTTATTTTATTAAAACATTGTGGTTCAGGTCTATAATATGCGAGCGGGGGAATATTTATTTCATACTGTACAATGTACAGAATTAAGTGAAGTTATCAAGCAAATACTTCGTGGTTGTGGGTTCATTTCGGGACATATTACTTGACTTTTTCGTGTTGCAACTTGAAAACCGTAAGAGAATCCCGGCCTTATAGTATTTGTTGCAAGTGTGTGGCTATAGGTCTATTTATGTGGCGTCATGCCATCATGTAAGGCACATATGTATTTATATATTCTTATCTATTCACTTCCGTATACAATATGTCGGCAGGTTTAATTGCGTTACACTAATTTCAGGTTATTATTAGGCTTATAACGATTGAACATTAATTATCATTCTATTACTTAACAAATAATACTATACCTTTGTCGAAGTTTCGTGATAAGAGTCAAGTTGTAATCGCACCTTTGGAATACCCAATTAGGCGCACTTCCTCTCGAGCGTCTAGCACATGTCATCGTACTAACAACAATGAAGTCTGTGATGTGCTTTGAAAGATCCAGGAGAGAGTTGTGTATGTTGAGTGATTTAACTTAGGTAGCGTTTAATTTCGGGTTATTATTACGCCAATAACGACTGAAATATTATTATCACTCTATTAATTGGCTCATCTTATTCATCTTTGCCGAAATTCGTGATAAGAGTCAAGTTGTAATCGCACCTTCCGAAGCTACTCAATTAGGCCACGTGTTCGCCGCGTCCCCGTCTCGAGCGTCTAGTGCACGTCACCTTGCAAGCAGCGAAGTCTGTGATGTTCATCGCTGAAGCGAGGAGAGGGCAGCCGTGACTTTGAAAAAATGCAGCCGCTTTTACCGGCGAATAAAAAGAGCTCGATTCGCAGCAGGAAACGAGAAACGCTCGTCGCACATATAAATACTCGTATCTGATTTAGGATATCACACACTTCTCTGCCATCCATCTCACAGTACAACGAAGCAGACTCGAAAACAAGAAGGCAATATTGTTTGCACTAATCTACTATCTGAAAATATCATATCGCTATACCAGGTAGGTGAACGAAATATCATTGCTTCAATATTCATTGTATAAGCATTCGGAAATACATATATTTATAGGCAACGGTTTTCTGGTTGGGTTACTTGAAGGAATGCAGATTATCTATATATATATATATCTTATAATAATCACCGAAATGTCGAAATAGCTAAAATAATCATTAAATTGTTCATTTTCACTTTCACCGTCATTTAAGTTGAACCAATCACTTCAAGTATGAGCTTATCAATGGTATATTTTACCCATGGCTGATTACAAGCATGGGTTAGTATTTGAAGAGAAATACTCAATTACGAATAAAATACTAAACAATACATTTACTATTCATTTGCAAAATAAATTTTGTGCATTGTTTGCCGTGGTCACAAATTCCACATATACATATATCTATTTTCAGATTTCTACGTATCCCTTTCCTGAACTACAATCAGGAATTTCAGTTCACTGAAGAAATGAATCCCACTGCTAACGGTTCACATCACATGGTAAGTTTTATCTGATACTGCATTTGTGGGAATTTTCGTTAATTACATGGAATTCGTCACGGGGTATTACAGAGTTTTTATCACTGGCTTTTGTTACCTCCGTTAGTGACCTAACTTAACAGTGCACAAGTGTATCCCGCCAGGTTTACGAATTTCTCCTTCACATCGTTTTTGTTTTCTTAGTCTATCGCGACAGATTAATAAGCTGATAAAGAATGGATTGACCTGAATAGTATTAATGACAAACACTTGTCAAAATGCTGGTAGATGTATTCAAATGTGCGATTTCATTTAATATCTAATTATTCATTGACACACAGGCATCGAACGATCTTCAGAAACTAAACATGGGATTAGATCAGTGGACTCGGGCTCTGAAGCGTTTACAAAGCATATCATCGAATTCAATGCCAGAACAGGAGCGTTTGAAAATGAGGAAAACTGGTTCATGTACGAAGAATATGCCTGCATTATATAATTACAGCAAACAAAGCAGTATCAGAACAGGTTTAAATCACCTTACCAGCACTCAGAGATCGAATGTGGAAATGCAAAAGCTCAGGATCCAACTGCAAACAAATGGATTCAGTTCAACTATAGAATATTTTCGGGAACAGCAAAAAATATTGACAGAATCACTTCGACGAAAGTCTACTACGACAAATCAATCTTCCGCCAATCAAACAAATTGTGATGTCAGTGTAATTAGCAACAGTCCAAATGTTACTCATCGAGTGCGCAAGCGAAAATCAGAAGATAATAAAATGAACTACACGACTCATTTAAACGAGTCAAGTAATCCCAAACAAGCCCGTGTGGATATGAGTTTGAATATTTCCATCCGCAAAAAGAAAACAACACCTAGAAAAACCACTTCATCCAATGACATCAGAAAAGTATCGCAGGTCAAATATACTCCACGTAAACCTTGTTTTTGGAAAATGATTGTCTTGAGGCAACATTTTCTCGCAACTCGAAACTACATGAAATGTGCTGTTTGTTGATGTATTATTATATAATATTATTTCAATTTTTTAGATTCAGATTTTATATATTCCCTTTATATGTAATACTTTATTTAGATTCACCTTTTTTGACAATTTGATTGAATAAAATTTTCCTCTCCGAATCATGTATGACAGTTCGGAGTGCGTTTAACCAGAATTACATAGTCATTTGAGTTTCATTAACCCAGGCTTTATTGTTGAATAGAGCAATTGTATTTGGTTGCAAAGATCTAGCAATTCTGTGACTTGAGGATAACAAAACGTTCAATACTGTGGGGGCTTTGGCATATATGTCCGATCACTATCCCAATTATTACGGCCTTAGCTGAAGTGCGAAACGCGTTGCGTGTGTAGAGATAATTCGTCTTGACATTCTACCACTTTAATTTCCAAGTACAAAACTTTTCAATGTTTTGATGTTATGAAAAGTTACGTTGATCGTCCTATCAGCTGAAGCCTCATTTGCTTCATTCCTGTTTTCATTTCTCAGCCAGAAATCTGGGTGTCTCAAAAACGTCGCGCCCCTCATGACACACTTGCCCCAATTGTCACACTTCTGTCACGTGTCCCACTTGCCCTACGTGTCCCTTTGCCCCACATGTCTCACTTTGCATAATATCGTTATTATTGGAGTGCCTTCGTTTCGAGGCCAAAAAAAATCCGAATCCTTTTATCCGAAGAAATTTTGCATGCGCGTGAATTTTCGTCTGCGTTTAATTTTATCAAATATCCTGCTTTGGCTTTAGATGGACGCTCTATTCACCTTTGATTCTGGATTTGGCCTAACGATCACAGGACATGGTTACAAAGATCCCGCTATGTGGATCGAAATAGACGATAGAACGTACGAGTCATAGTAGTTAGTTTGCTTTCGTTGATTTGCTTTCTTTGTATCAAATGAATTTAGGACCTGTGTGATTGGCGTTGATAAGATAATATTATTTTATCATCGTAAACAATACAAATGGAACCTATTCGTTAACGCTATATAAATGAAATGTTTTGTCTTTGCCAATTTGTATATTTATGGTTTGAAAAATACAGAAAATCGACGTTTATCAATTTTTCGACCGCCTCGTTACATGCATACCGCCTGCTGTGTGCTTTAGGGTGGCATGGAAAACTTATTCTCTCATACACATTACTATCAATTTTATCGGAAATTTTTGTTATCGACCGATTTTGAGATTTGTCCAGATCAAACATTTTTAATAATAGTCGTCTATTGTCTCAGTCGGAGGATATCGATATTTAGGGACACTGGCGTAATTCATCAAATTCCAATTTCATAATTTTTCAAGATCACAACAATACTAAAATAAAAATCTAGGTAAAATAATATATTTCAAGCGTTGTACGTAGTTTGAAACAGTGGTCAACCATCTGGAAGCAGTGCAATATCATACCGTTAGAGCAGTGCTCGTCAACCGGGTGTATTGTATAAACCCCAGGGTGTACCAGAAACTTCAAAGGGTGTACCACCAGGGGCGTAGCCAGAAATTTTCAAAAGGGGGTTCTGAAATTGGCGCTCCGGAAGTATGTGTACCAAGATGACGCACAACCTGAATTCTAACCTGGTACACATTCTATGGTCAGGTAGTGCGCCATCTTGTTACACATACTTCGGGAGCACCCTGAAATTTGTTATTGCCAAGTTTGACTGTAACAGGTGGTCTGGCCGGAGGCCGCAAAACGCGAGTTTCTAAAAGAACTGATGTTCTAACAATTGCTATGTGTGATACAGAATGATTTTAGAAATCGAAACTGAATATGTCAGGATTCAACGGAAACAAGGGCTTCAAATGGAAATTGCGGACTGAATGAATGTTTCCCCGAGCATCAACTTCCTTGTTTACTTCGCGACATTGGCCAATCAGCAAGATGTAAAAAGTGACTTAGTTTCGCATCCGCCCAGACACTTCTTTCGCTCAGACAGATTTTCAGGCGTCGTCGTAAACATTACCTCGTTTTCGCGTTTTTGAAATCTGTTCGCTAGTTTCTAGTTGTGTTTCGGATATGTAAATATATATCAAATAATTCAATGATCACTTTGTCTTCTCAGAATTTCAGTTTAATTGCAGTAATGAAAAATGAGTGTAGAAATAGCTGTTAGCCTTAGACTAGGCTAAAATTCTTGACCGGTCTTTGAAAAAACAGATTGTTGAATGCTATGAATCAGAAAGATGGTTTGAAACAAAAATACCCCATTCTACAGGGGTCAACTGGCAAAACCACTCTTAAAATAAGCACCGAAAATTTTTCACTGGTAAAGTATTCAACCCGCAGACCCCCCCCCCCCCCCCCTCCCTGGCTACGCCTCTGTGTACCACATCGATAGGGTGTACCATGGGGTTCACCATGTTTCAAAAGGTATACATACATTAATATGCAACATGGTATCTTCTAATTTATTTATAGAAAATTGACAACTTGTCACAAATAACGCACAGATATATATGTGTTTAAACTCATGCACAATGAAAGTCTGGGAATTCCAAAGTTTTCATTATCGGCAATTCTGTTGCTGTTGTGGAGTTCCTCTCTATTGTACTTGAATCACGGTCAGATTCGGCACAAAATAGAAAGCTTAAAAAATTGAAAACTGCAACAAAGTCTCGGCGGCAGTACTATGAATTTCTGAGTACTACAGTCTGGCACACAAGCTGTTTTCATTCTCGTCGGAATGGCTACAATATAGCTTGCCTAACAGGGTTTTTTTTTGCTCTCAGAAAAATAATGAAAAGAAATTCATTTGAGGATTCAGTTACATTAATGAGAGGGTCAATCGAATTAAAGTTATTTCCTCTCTTTGTACAACTGACTGATGAAATCCAGGAGCAGCGACTGCATAGACAAATAACGAAATATTGTGTCGATATAAATATGTATATATTTTAAATATTATGTTTTTAATTAAATTAAAAATGTAGGGTGGCTGGGGTGTACCGGATTTTGAGTGAAGGATAAAAGGGTGTACCACTTGAAAAAAGGTTGACGAGCACTTCTATACGATAATATCTATTTAATTCCGCAACAATATGTCGGTAGGTTTAATTGTGTTACACTAATTTCAGGTTATTATTACGCAAATAACGATTGAGCATTTAATTATCATTCTATTACTTACAAATAATATTATACCTTTGTCGAAGTTTCGTGATAAGAGTCAAGTTGTAATCGCACCTTTGGAACACCCAATTAGGCACACTTCCTCTCGAGCGTCTAGCACACGTCATCGTACTAACAACAATGAAGTCTGTGATGTGCTTTGAAAGATCCAGGAGAGAGAACCCGCATCACATGGCCCTGGATTTTAATAAGTTCTATGTGATGTATACGCATAACTATCTACATAAAAAACACAAGAAATTTCTAAACTGAGTCACCCCACATTCATATTTGATCATTATTATGTTTTTAAAAACAATCTTTTCCATTATTCCATTAGCCAAAATATGTAAGATTTTCTAGTTGATGATCTCGGACCAGAATCATATTAGTCTTCCGTAACCTTTTTTGTAGTTTGTAGAATTTTAAATTCCAATTCTCTTTTTCAATATATGTCATCATCAATGAACAAGCATGTTGATTACAAAATAATATTATATTTCCGGCAATTGTGATAAGTATGCTCATTTCCGTAAAACAATATGTTGAGTGGTTTAACTTAGGTAGCGGTAAATTTCGGTTATTATTATGCCAATAACGATTGAAAAATTATTATCACTCTAGTAATTGGCTAAAATCATTCATCTTTGCCGAAATTCGTGATAAGAGTCAAGTTGTAATCGCACCTTCCGAATGGCGTACTCAATTCAGCCACGTGCACGCTAAGTCCCCGTCTCGAGCGTCTAGCGCACGTCACCTCGCAAACAGCGAAGTCTGTGATGTTCCTCAGGGGAGCGAGGAGAGAGCAGCCGTGCCGGTGACTTTGAAAGAATGCAGCCGCTTTTACCGGCGAATAAAAAGAGCTCGATTCGCAGCAGGAAACGTGAAACGCTCGTCGCACATATAAATACTCGTATCTGATTTAGGATATCACACACTTCTTTGTCATTCATCTTACAGTACAACGAAGCAGACTTGAAAACAAGAAGGCAATACTGTTTGCACCAATCTACGAACTGCAAATATCGCTATACCAGGTAGGGGAACGAAACATCATTACTATAATATTCATTGGATAAGCATTCGGAAATACATATATTTATAGATTAATTTACCCTGCAAACTTCTAGATTAGATATCTTTAAATATAATATATATTAGAATAATCGCCGAAATGTCGAAAACAGCTAAATAATCATAAAATGGGTTCATTATCGTCATTTAAGTTGAACGCAAGGATGATCTCCATTTCGGTTCGTCTTATCAATAGTATATTTTACCCATGACTGATGACAGGCATATATATATATGAAAAGAATACTCAATTCGGAATAAAATACTAAACAATAAACATTTGCAATATTAATTTTGTGATTTTTTTGGTGTGATCACTAATTCCACATATCTATTTTTAGATTTTCACGTATCCCATTTCTGAACTACAATCAAGAGGGTCAGTTCACTGAAGAAATGAATCCCACTGCTAACGATTCACAACAACACATGGTAAGTTTCATCTAATACTGGATTTGTGGGAATTTTCGTTAATTACATGGAATTCGTCACGGGGTATTACGAAGTTATTATCACTGGCTTCTGTCATCTCCGTTAGTGACCTAACTTAACAGTGCACAAGTGTATCCCGCCAGGTTTACGAATTTCTCCTTCGCATCGTTTTTGTTTTTTTAGTCTATCGCGAGAGATTAATAAGCTGATAAAGAATGGATTGACCTAAATAGTATTAATGACGAGCACTTGTCAAAATGCGCTTTCACGTTTTTCTCTTTTGAATCAGCGGGTAGTATTCAAATGTGCGATTTCATGTAATATCTAATTATTCATTCACACACAGGCATCGAACGATCTTCAAAACCTAAACAACGGATTAGATCAGTGGACTCGGGCTCTGAAACGGTTACAAAGCATGTCATCGAATTCAATGCCAGAACAGAAGCGTTTGAAAATGAGAAAAACTGGTTCATGTACGAAGAATATGCCTGCATTATATGATTACAGCAAACAAAGCAGTATCAGAACAGGTTTAAATCACCTTACCAGCACTCAGAGATCGAATGTGGAAATGCAAAAGCTCAGGATCCAACTGCAAACAAATGGATTCAGTTCAACTATAGAATATTTTCGGGACCAGCAAAAAATATTGACAGAATCACTTCGACGAAAGTCTACTACGACAAATCAATCTTCCGCCAATCAAACAAATTGTGATGTCAGTGTAATTAGTAACAGTCCAAATGTTACTCATCGAGTACGCAAGCGAAAATCAGAAGATAATAAAATGAACTACACGACTCGTTTGAACGAATCAAGTAATCCCAAACTAGCCCGTGTGGATATGAGTTTAAACATTTCCATTCGCCAAAAGAAAACAACAGCTAGAAAAAACACTTCATCCAATGACAACAGAAAAGTGTCGCAAGTCAAATATACTCCACGTAAACCTTGTCTCTGGAAAAAGATTGTCTTGAGGCAACATTTCCTAGCAACCCGAAACTACATGAAATGTGCCGTTTGCTGATGTATTAATATATAATAATATTTCATTTTTTCGTCAGATTTTATATATACCCCTTTAAAAATTATATACTTTATTTATGTTTACTTTTTTGACAATTTGATTGAATAAAGTTCTCTTCTCCGAATCATGTATAAAAAGTGTTTATTGCGTTCAGATTAACCAAAATTTGAGCCAGTCATTAAGCATTCATTTGAGTTTCAGTAACCCAGACATCTTCATTGTTGAATATATTTGGTTGCGAAGATCTAGCAATTCTGCAACCCGGGGACAACGAAACGTTTAAATTTTGGGGCTTTGGCATATATGTGTGTCATCAATGCCGATTGCCATCCCACTTTTTACGGCCTTAGCTTATGTGCGAAACGCGTTGCGCGGGTAGAGATAATTTGTCTTCACATTCTAGCACTTTTTATTCAAGTACAAAACTTTTTGATGGTTATGAAAACTTACGTTGATCGCCCGTTCAGCTGAAGCCTCATTTGCTTCATTCCTATTTTCGATTCAGATGCATGCTACTTACCAACATCTCTTTACCGTTCGGTGATATACAATATAACATAATAAAAAAAAAGCTAATGAACACACTGACGCTGACTATACACGAGTATAATTTATAATAATTTTCATCTATAATTAGCGCCGGTTCATTGCGGTCGCACGTAGGTCACAATGGCTCAAAATTGGTTTGGAAATGGGGATATACGTTACATAATAAAAACCACGCCGCCATTTTCGTCTAGAATCTATTGCCAATCAATATGTGTATTATTAAATATTTTAACGGGTTTCATGTTCTACGTTTTGATTTGCCAAGCAAAGGTGCTAACACATATATATAGGCACACGGTGGGCATATAGTGCATAAACAGATTTTTACCGTAAAAAATTGATACGTAATTTGGAATCATTTGAAGAATAGCAAAGTAATAGAATCTTCTATAAAGCACAATTAACTATATACGAGTACAAAGACGGAGATTAAAATACGAATCGATAATAGAATATGTACTGCAATATTGAGCAAATACTGTCTATCGAAAATACTTTCCTTTCTTTTCAACGCGACATTGCAAACGAAATCGAAATATTGTCGTCACAGCTAACCATTTTTATGGTTTTGATGGATGCGTTAACTTTTTAAAAATCAGATGTTTCTCTACCTTCCCGTCTGAAGTTATGCTTGGTCTTGAGTTGAATTGGACGCTGTGGAATGGTCAATTGTGGCAGAATTCTGAGGTTGCTGTTTCTTATGATGTATAAGTCAGAAACATTAACATTCGTCTACTAAAACATGTTACAAATTTCTCACTTCTGGTTAATAACGTGAGAAAATCTTATCATTATTTCTGAGGGTAAACTAACGCCCCATGGCGATAACGACTTTTCAATCGGCGTATCAGTCGCACAAATGATATGTCTCATACGCTTTACCTGATAACCAAGAAAGGTAGCACTTTGTACAGCGAAAAGCAAATAGAGACGGCCTTTGTGCCAACTATTAGTAAGACTAATTGTGCGAAAATTGTTTAGAAATCATTCCGTTTCCGAAAAGCAAACAATAGCTACAGATAGCATGAAATTTGGTGCAGCCAACAAGTAAAAATATATGTAGTATATATACCATGGAAAAATACGCAAATCCCATCACTACTCTGTATCGCACTTCCAATTTTCGGACTACTATATACGATATCGGAGAACCTAAAATGAAGCTACCACAAGAAAGCCTAAAACAGTTTGTAAGTATATTAGTAATGAATACATTCGTTTAATATGTAATGATAAAACATGTCAGTCGCTTCATTCTTTACTTGGACATGCTTAGTCGATAAATTTATGCATAATTATATATATATATATATCAATGAAAATGCTCAATTGCAAATTCAATAATATTCTTACTCATTTATTTACAGCAGAGCTTCGGCAATTTGACCCAGTTTGAGAAACTTTTGAGGTCTTGGACATTAAACGCACCAAGTAAATTCAAGCTATGTTTGCGGCCTGCTTTAATTCCAAAGACTTTATCGGACTCAAAGTATTCACCAAGTTTGGAAAAGCACAGCAAAGCGCTGTTAAGATGTGATCGGGTAACACCGCATTTGAGAGAGAAAGAAGGTCTCAATTTGGCCGCAATTTTGTGTTGTACAAATTTTATTGAAGATACACGGGATTATTACCAAAGAACGGATTTAAAATGTGCTCTGATAAATAAGGAAGAAAACAGAAAAGAAAAAAGATACGAAAGTGTCCTCGATCGACTTGGAGACTCGTCAGGAAAAGTATTCTCTCTCAGTAGTATACATCAACATCACAAACCAACACCTCCAAAACGACCTGTACTTGTTCCACTTCAAGCTAAAATTCTTCAAGCGAGGAGATATATAAACGATGTTAAAAATGGGAAGCAAAGCAAACGAAAAAATTTTCCGTTTTTCAAAAAGGTTGTATTAAGGCAACACTATGCTGCAATTCGACATAATCGAACATTGCGTGAGGCTGCCGGTAAAAAGAAGTAGGCTTTTCTGTATGGGATGGTTTTGGACTATGCGGTTAGTCCACATTCCAATTGAAAATGTAGCTCAGATATCCATGATTCAAGCCCTGAATATTCCAACAGTCAACTGAAGACTACAACATTATCTTGGGTGCATCGATACACCAGGCTGACGACTCCGGAATACCTCTTGTTTCATTATTTAGTTTCATTATAATATTGTGTATTTTTGTACGAAATAGTTGCAATAATTATATTTTTAATAAAAGCTATTGCATAAATTCCATTTTACGTCAACAGTAAGGAGTAGAGATGGATATATGGTTCCAATTACCATTTAAATATCCTTTCCACAGGGTGCTCATTGGGCTATCACGTAGACAGCGGGTGGTTTTTAGGGCAGCTGCATGAGTGAGAAGTAGGTAGTTATTGTAAAAAATGTTCAACAGAAAAAGAAACACTTCTAAAATACCGAGATCATTTTTAACTTGGCGTTATTAAAAAGGGCGCCTATCGCATATATTTTTATCGAATTTCGCAATAATAGATAGTACTTTTGTTAAATAAGACGAAATGTATTTTGAAAAATTTTGGTAGAGTTTAAACACCTTTTCCACTATTATAGGCCCAGCACTTTTGAATAGTTCTTTAATTGTTCGACTCAAAAATTTTGGCACTAGTAGTTAAATATTTCGGGTTTAAATTCCATGCTGAGGGTGTAATAAATTGAATAGGCAATGCCGAACCAACATCAAACCGACCCTTCCACAAAACAACAGCTCCTTACATGTTAGTGGCTGCACGGAGCTTTGTCCATCGTTAACGCGTGAAAACGCCGTATAAAAAAGAAGTTTATCTGTTCATAAATAACTTATAACAGAAATAGCATCCATTGGGACTGCCGGAGTAGGAGATGTTTCCGACCGATTCAAAGGTTTACCCCAGCTCAAAAAAGCTCCCCACAGCACTTCCACGTTAGATAATTAGTATATATATATTTACTACTAATGGCAAATATGGTAAAGTTTCTCGCACTTAAATTTTAAAATTATTGATTTTATGTGCGAACTGATTTTACGTAGGGCTGGACATTTTCGAAAAACTGGTGTTTCGAAATCGAAACGAAATTTTGCCTTCGAAACGAAACGGAACACACGTTTGTCAGAAACAGTAAAATATGATACCATTATTATCCATCGAATTTAATGTATAATGACACATACTTTCCAGAATTAAATCCACGAAAAGGAAGCACTGGATGCTAATTCGAGAGGATACAACGATAATGATAATTCCACGAAGGTTTCTGCTTAATGTCAAAGCAGTGACCAAATGGCACCAGGATAATACGAATTACGTCATTGTTAGAGATGGGGCTCACAAGTAGCATAGCATGGGGCCTCTCAACGTATCAATGCGGCCCTGCCTTCATCTCATGTAATAAGTGGGCTCATTTTCTACTTTATCCGACGCCACAAATCCTTGTGATCCAGTGTGGTAATTATACCAGGGAGAGCCATAACCGAATACCTGACTATTTCAAATACATTCTGGAAAAAGATATTTTTGAATCTTCCGAATTCCGAATACATTCTAAACTCCAGGAACATAGCAATTGGACTTTTATTGATTGAAATTAGTTATTTTTTTGCTCTAAGGAAATGGACTTGATAAACATTACAGTATTTACGAATTGTGGTGCATCTTGGCAAGCACAGAAAAAAGAACAACTAGGTGGAATGTTTTAAATTATACAGTAAAATCAACATTACCTCGAATTTGACACGGCTGTGTTAATTTTATCAAATATCAGAAAATTAAGATAAGGAACATTTAATGAACTGAACGGATTATTGATATTTCCCCCCAAACCTGTGTAAAGTTTTGTAAGGTGATGCATGATCGAAAATTGTAAAGAATTTTTAAAGGTCGAAATAAAATAGTATTTGGCTGGTAGATGACGAATCGAACTTACGTAATTTATCAAATAGTCACGAAATTTAAATAAAATATAGACACCATAACACAGCTCGAACTTCGCAGTTGAAAAGGCTATAATATGCACGGAATAATTGCTCGATAACTCGAATACGAACACAATAGAGCAGTGCCCAAATATATTGACACAAATGTAGGACCGTATCACCGCACATGGTAGTCGGTACCGGTAAAGCATTGGTCGGCAAACTTTATGTACTTTCGGACCAAATATACACATTTCTGGTAGCGTGCGGGCCGCATTAATTTCTGCCTACGAATAATCGCCACATTAAGCTTTAAATTAAGGCGCACTCGCACCTTCTAATGCCCCATTAAAAGCCTGCCACAATGAGAAGTGTATGTGGCCTTTTATAATAATATTTTAATAAACGATGCATTGTTTTTATTTACATATTATCAATGCGAAGGATGATGTTGTTTCTGTGTCATGGCCAAACCGTTAAAATCAAATGCCAACGTTATTGCCCCGCAGTACGTCGTCCAAATGACTATCTGACAAGCGAGTACGAAATTTATTCTTAGTGTAATACATTTTAGTTTAGTCGCAAAGATGAGCAGTGTCGCAGCCCCGGGTTTTGGGGTCTAATATCGTATTTACAATCACACGTTTCGTAATGACGTTTAACATCAAATCTTTTAATAACTCCGATGCTGATTTGGGATCTGAAGCTAACTGGTTTTGAAATGCGCAAGAAAGAAAAATATTTTTCCGTCCACGCACTTTGAAATGTTCGTCCCTCATGGCAAACTTCCTTCCGTTCCCCAGACATTTTTATATTTTTAAAATCAAAATAAACTTCGACTTATAATTCCAACCAACGATGGGACGTTCGTCAAGTAAACGACATACAACTGACGCTACTTACTATAAAACAAGCGCTGTACAGCAGCACTTGTTACCACATAAATCCGTATGGAGACAATAATAAATTATGGATCAATTTTTGTTTGGTGCATTAAAAGTCTGGTCGTTCGCGGGCCGCAGTTTGCCGACTCCCATGGTAAAGCTTTAGCTGGGCATGGGCGTCCTCCCGACCTTCGACCCTAGAAAAATTCTCCCTGTACTCTACCATTGCAAAATTCCTTACGATTATTCTGAGAATGTTATCGCGAGTTGGCGCTTACAGCCTGGTTTACATGTTTCAAACCATCATTTTGATTCAAAATGTTTAACCACCCGCCATTTGAAAGTAGGCCCCGGTACAAATTTTCGTCAATCGCAGCTCCGAGACTAATTTTTGATTACTGCAACTAAACAAAACCTTCCAAAAAACAAATTGGTCATTGAGTTATTAAATTTATATCTAAATTTTGTAAATACAACGAAAAACTGACAAATAGCCAGCAAATCCGCGAAAAGAAGCTAATGCTCATCACCACACCCGAAAATCTATCTGACGGAAAAAGATGTTCGAGTGCCTGCTAAAATTCTAATTGTTACATCATCATGGGCGTTGTATTGATTAGCCAATGTTACGGGAGTAAAAAAGAAGTCGATGGTTGTGGAAAGTGGAAACATCCGGGATCGGGATAGTCCGACAACATGCTACGTGGTGGCGAAATATTCACGATATATAAAGTTTAGGTGGAAATATTGAGCCCTGTATAAATGAGATAGAAACAACATCAATCACCACAACAACGGCAATAACAAATTAGCAAAAAGCTTCATACGTTTAATTCGAGTCCAGAAACTTTCATCTACCGAGTGCAATGTCGTAAAGTGTATGATAATCACCTTCATACATGTTGTTAGCGAGCGACAGTATTGCCGCGAATAATCGATTCTAGTCAGCGAGGTTCCGGTAAGTTATGTGCCCAATAGATAGTATTTTACAGCATCTGGAAGCTATAGTTCGTTGGTGCATTTTAATAAACCGTTGAATATCCACCTTTCTATAAAAATCTAAGTTAATTTAATATTAACGTACAATTATACGATATAAACAAGAGAGATGTGCTCAAATATATGGACATGTCACAAGGTGTCGCTATTTTTTATTCTGATACATAAAAAACGAATCTCTTGAAGTCAACAGAAATTTTCGAAATAAGTAAAAGTAATAGCCTTCTGGCAAAAAATCAATCTTTAACCACTGAAAATTTCAAAGCAATTGGTCCAGTATTCGAAGAGAAAAGCGATTTCATCATGACGAAAGAGAAGAAGACTAACAAGAACAACAACATAATATTGAAACGATCGTTATGTACACTGACGTGTCCAAAAAAAACTCATTATACGTAAATGTCCAAATCTGAGAGCGTAAATCAAGTTTGTTTCAGAGACGTTTACAAGTATACCCAACTTTGGTTTTCTAATTTACAGTTGGATCAAAACCGATAAGGTCGAAGGTAATTTTCTTGAATTACTATAACAAGAGTACCATGATACATGATGGCGCGCAAAACTTTTGCGGTTTTTCATTTTTAGTACCCATCATCGCATGTTGTTTCTTCCCTAAATTTTGAGGCAGAATGCATCCATTTGTGCCCGGGAAATATTGAAAGAGATATATACGGTAATTGCTACGGTAGTAACTCTATATTTTTTATTGGTAGCTTTCTCTTCAAAGCTTTACAGAAATTATTTGTAATGTCCACATAGTAACTTAGATAAAAAAATTATTAATATTGAAATATAGAACCATATCGGTAATCGCTCAAATAGGTTCTTAATCGGGTCATTGGGTATACCGGATTGTTCTGGGTAATAAATTTATAATTAGGTTGAGCCGATGTCTTTTTCGTTGACGTATGCTTGTAAATACTGAGCGCGTGCAGATCTTTTTGTGTAAAGAAAAAAATAGGAAAACTCGAAAATAAATTAATTTGAAAAAAGAAAAGAAACATAGACATGCATGTTAGAAGCGTTGCCTATGTCTGCTTCTAAATAGGTAGTTTGAAAAAGACATCGCTACATGACTGTCGCCTCAAACCTAATTAGCTACATCTTTGTACATACATTATTTGATATCGCATGTAACAGGTCTAGTGCTCAATTGATATTTAATTTGCGGAAATATTGAAAAAATCAAGAAATAGACCTGCGACATCCTCTGCCTTAATTTAGTGTTAATTCACCTGTAAAGCACATAAATAATCAAAGACGTTATTAATTTTATCACGATAAGATACTTTTTATCTTCTCTGTGCAAACAAATATTTATGTTAATCCTGGGCCGTCGGCAATCTGGCAACAGATCATCGAGACGAGAGATCAATGCTGTCAGACGTTTTATGGAAGCGGGATATCGCGATAAAAGAAGAAGACTTTGCTAATTGCCTTTAATTTCGATTCAATAGTCTGTGCATAAAATCATCAGAACACATTAGAGCATCATTTATTGAAGCCTCACCAGTGGATGATTAGTTGGGAAAAGCCTAAAGTACTACTACATTAGAAGGACTCAGAAAACCGATTGGGATATTCAGAAAATTTCAGACCATCTGCCTGCGTTTTTAAAGAAAAATGAAGCAACAGCTAAAACATCGTAAGAACGTGGTACGTAATTTTTCCAACATTTGCTGCTGCTGCATTTTTTATAGACTATGTCAACACCAAATTAAATATATTGTGTAGTATAAAATAGTTAATATAATAAAAAGTCAAGGTTTCCATTTATACAAACCCTCTGACGTCGATACCAATTTGTGACCCATTCGTAAAAAGTTGTAATCAAATCGTATTTGGTGAATTAATACTAATATAGCAGTGCATATAATAAAGAAAGTGATCGAGTGAAAGTTTAGATTTGGATCACCATCAAGTTTGTGACAAGGTATCCATCTGTTCAACACCTCGTAGGATTGTTTAGTCAGGCTCTGTTACAAGTATACAGGACGCGCTTGCGTTAGGAATATGACATCTAAATTTTAAATAAACATTTCAGGCGCTCTTTTTAATAAAATGCTGTAAGTATGAGTGTTTCGACAATCAAAATAGCGACCGCCACGTCGTGTCATATTTGTCTTTGTAAATCGCACCATATATGAGCTATTCGTTCAGTTGTAACTCTGTAAATGAATATCTTTCGCGTTTAGATCCTATGACCTATATGGTTATTGTCAAATATTTAGGTGGGTGGATGGGTGAGTGTATCTATGTCATTGGGTCTTTGTTCCCGACTGAGCGCGTCCAAAACATATTCTGCTGTTTAATTATAATTAAAATGAGAGTACCGTAACCGTTGCTCTTCACGTCTATATGCCTGTCGGGAATGTTTAGGTTAACACTATAAATTTTGAGACAGTTGTACAAAGCTGCTGCGAAATATGCTCGACTCGAAACAAGAAACGAATTGTGCAATTCCAATTTTCATATCATATATTGGGGAATTACGATTTTGTGAATTGAAGGTCATTGTTTCGTTCATCTATAATTGATCACTCATTTTCGTGGGTAAATTGTTGAAATCAAACGATTAATATATATATACATATATATACATATTATTCTAATTGAGAAATGATATTGAAGCGAGCATAGAGAAAAAGTATATTTTTAAATTAAGCAAACTAATATATATATATATATGTGTGTGTAGAATTTAACTGATATATATTATTGAAGTCATACAAAATCCTTGGAGATAAACGACGCTCACAGACAATATCAAAGCATGAATAATTACGTTTGGTGCACATAGATGACATATGTCGCGTGACGTAATTGGCCTTTTAAATATTTATTATTTAACAAGGTATTTTTCAGTGCGAAAAAGTGACATACCTTGAATGCCAAATAACAAAGCGTTAATGTGCGCTCTATGTTTCCAATTTTGACGCTCTCGTTTGAATTAGTATTACTCTCTATTATCTGCCTTGTGTATTATGGTCAATGGGCAATCAGACTGAGGTGTTGTATGAATGGTGATCACCCTGTGAGACTCGCGCCCTCACCGTTGTACGCTGCAAAGATAACGCGTCACGCACGATAGCGCCCCCCATTGTTCTTCTTGGTCTAGCGAATATTTTGCAATCTAATCCAAGGATAATCTATTGCTTATCTATGATAACCTACAACATTGTAGCCTATTTTATAAGAAAAAATCACGGATTTTGTATATTTGCATTAATAGGCCTTCTGCAACCTCCACGCACTTGAGATTGCTTTGGATTCCTGGGCGTCAACTGTTTCAAGAAACAAACCGTCATCCGTGTTACCGACTTCATTGTCTTTCGTTCACTTTAGTTCTACTCTACCCATTCAAGAAAAACACTCAAATGCAATTTTCAACTGTTTAGTCAGACCAAGACGACATAGCATGGACATAGAGAACCGATCATTGATTTCACCAGAAAAACCAAATATTAATGATTCCTCTAATTCGCAAAATTCAAATAATTTTGCCACCAGAACGGAACTTCAAAAAGTGAGAAGCGAATACAAAAAACTTTCGGAGAAAAATGTTTGTCGTCCGTTTCGGAGAAGAACGGCGGTACCGGATACTTCAAACATCATTTTAAAGTCAGCCCTAAACCCACGACACAAGCGGTCAACATTCGAGTGTCGATTGTTCAGCGTTGGAAGTAAAAATTTCAGCACAAAGTCAAGAACGAATCGAGACGAACTTGCTCAAACTGAAAAAGAAAGTAACAAAGACGATAGTCGAATATCCACTGCACTCAGCAATTTTGAAAACCTACCAGAAAATTATGAAAATGAAGAATCACTCAAAGAAAAATCAAATAAGAGCAATGTTGATGACGAAGAAAAAGCCTTCGAAGAAGCCGTTAAAAGATTACTCATATACAGCGCAAGCAAACGGGCAGAAATTGCAAAAGAAAAAGTAACCAATCAGCCTTCAATCGTAAGAAAGAACGCAGTCAAAAAGGCCATTACGTTCCGAAGTTGCTATTTAGACACAAACAGCGAAAAGGACACGAAACAATCTAAAAGACTGACAAAATGTCCAAATCCTATTATTCGACCTGGATATAAATTTAACTCAGACACCACAACTCTTTGTAAGTCTTCCCCAAGAAGAAAGAAAGTGTCGTTGTGGAGACGAGTCATTTTGAAGCAGCATCACTTGTCCTGTCAAGTTCATTTGAAGAGCCAATATGGCGTTAGAGCTCGTTAGTCTTCGGTTATGATATACTGTAATTACTTAAACGCAAAGTTGTCGATTATACCTTTACGTCCATTAAAACTTTATAATTCGCTGTGCATGCATACTTTCTTGACGATAAAGTGGTGGATGTTGAAAGTTGTGTTTGTTAGGCAAAGGTGATTCAGACTTTTCAGCCTTACAAGACGGGAGCAGTATTATAAGCAAACATTTGCTCTATAAGTTAGCTGGAATCATGGCGCTTTGCAGATGCTTTTGTTTTGAGCTCGGATAAACACAAAACTTAAGAAAAATTATCAGAGTAGACTACGTAGAAATTGTAAGTGGCTGGGGTGTGTTTTACTCAGAAAAGTGACAAATTGGACCAAGCTCCCGCCGTGAGGAATACCAAACCAATATTGAAATGTCTGGAGAAGATGGGGTTTCACAAGTGTGAAATTTTGTGATAGAAAAATATGTGTTCGAATATTCAAAAATTGGGAAAAAAGTTTCAACTTAAAAAAATAGGAAGTATAAAGTATACGATAGAATTTCACGAGTGTATCCCGGGGAGAGGAAAGCCGTTAAGACGGCTTAATCATATGACGAACCACGGCCTATCACCAGTCCATGTCAGGTATGGGGTTAGTTTAGTTAGCCAGTTATTTGTTTCAGATGCATGGACTTGATAGTAGAGGAAGCCGTCACCGACCAGCGGTCACGAGAACCACCTTATCGATAACCAATGACATTAACTAAGCTGTCAGTTCTTTTTACTGGAAGCGTTTTACATTTTACGACAAAGGACTTTTTTTCAAAAATGTTAACCAGCTTACACGCGTCAACTTACTGACTTATGAAAATATTCCCAAAACATTCACCAAAGGTCGGGAAGAAAGGAGGATAGAATTTCTGGGGTCAAGAGTCAGGGAAATATCCATTGCCTTCTGCATACACTTCGAGCATACGGTAAATACCAGCAAATGCTAATCCGGGGATGTCTCAGTGTACGGTACCGATCATTGAGGTGTATTAATTATACACCTCAGTGGTACACCACTGTGAAGTGACTCACATGCCTTCTTCTATTCCTGTGAAGTGGTGCGATGAATCTCTCGTCTGTGTTCAGTGAAGGGTGGTGGTGTGAAACATGGGCGAGTCCTAAATTCAACACGGAGAAAATTCTCTCGAATTTGGGATATGAACTAAATACATCTCGATACAGTGGTTCTTAAACTTTTTCGAGCGCGACCCAAATCTGAATTTTATGAATACTCGCGACCCAATTCTAAATAACGCAAAATGTGTTTTTAATGTTCGTACAAATACAGACAACTATTTATTAGAAACAGTCCATTGACTCAGTGAGATTGATGAAACTGAAATTTCCTTTTCATTATATCTTCAATACACAGCTTTATTTTACTGAGCGCAATACGCAAGTTGTCATGGAAATCGAGGCGATTGCGAGCTTAGTTTTAATATCATTCAGTGCCAAATATCCTCGCTCGCACAGGTGCCTTGTCGCGAATTGTAGCAGAAACCTCGTCCACTGTCTGTCGCAAACACGACATTCTAGCTGGACTTAAGTATCTCTCGCAATATACAACTTTTTACTCATCAAATGTGTACACACTGATTCGTTCGCGGTAAATGGTGCCTCGAGATGAAGTCACATTTCTCTCTAGATATTGAATAATTTAATGTTGAGAAGCGAGATTTTTCATTGCATCGTCTATTACAATTTACATTACCAAAAAGACACCCATTTTTGGTTATTTTAATCCACTAAGACGACATTCCTCGAGGTCAACACAACGACAAGCGACGTGCATGGTTACCGATGCCATAAAATAATACACGTGAGTGGCATATCAGAATTGTGATGTAACAATGAGCTCAAGACAGTTCTTTCCGTGAATGAAACTTTATATTTCATTATTTTTAAATACCAGAGTTTAGAAGCTAAATTGAATCATTGGGAAAGCTGAAAATTCGTCCTTCTCCTCTTAGATTGCCCTTGCATTGACGACCTTGTCGCGACCAATACTTTAAGAACCACTGCGATAAGCGGTAAATTCAAGTACATTTTACGGTAACTTAGGGATAAGAATTTCAAGGAATATACTGTATTTTCACAATATCTTATCAAAAAAGTATTCACCCGACTAACAAAATAAGATCTGAGCAAGTCAGTTAATAAGATTCGTAATCGAATAAGATTCAATTGTGGCAATAATTAGCTGTTGTTGTTGCCACTAATGCGCCTAGCAATCAATAAGATTCTAATATAATTTCTGTCAAATCAATCATTTCAACTGCCCAACCCGAGCGCCCGGAATAAGAACCTCTACCCTTGAAATAAAACAGAAATAAGGACACATGTCAAAAGAGGATTTTATTGATTGATATAAAAAAGATTCATACACTCTACACAATACAATTTGAGTCGATGGGTACAAAATTTTAAAATTATGTGTAATCCATTGCTGAAAAAAGCCTATTTCGCCTATATCGTCATAGGTGAAAAATCGTAAATTTATGCACTTTTCAAACATTACTCACATGTCTTTCCGCCCAAGAGGGGCGAGATTTTATTGATTGATATAAAAAAGATTCATACACTCTACACAATACAATTTGAGTCGATGGGTACAAAATTTTAAAATTATGTGTAATCCATTGCTGAAAAAAGCCTATTTCGCCTATATCGCCATAGGTGAAAAATCGTAAATTTATGCACTTTTCAAACATTACTCACATGTCTTTCCGCCCAAGAGGGGCGAGATTTTATTGATTGATATAAAAAAGATTCATACACTCTACACAATACAATTTGAGTCGATGGGTACAAAATTTTAAAATTATGTGTAATCCATTGCTGAAAAAAGCCTATTTCGCCTATATCGTCATAGGTGAAAAATCGAAAATTCATGCACTTTTCAAACATTACTCACATGTCTTTCCGCCCAAGAGGGGCGAGATTTTATTGATTGATATAAAAAAGATTCATACACTCTACACAATACAATTTGAGTCGATGGGTACAAAATTTTAAAATTATGTGTAATCCATTGCTGAAAAACGCCTATTTCGCCTATATCGTCATAGGTGAAAAATCGTAAATTTATGCACTTTTCAAACATTACTCACATGTCTTTCCGCCCAAGAGGGGCGAGATTTTATTGATTGATATAAAAAAGATTCATACACTCTACACAATACAATTTGAGTCGATGGGTACAAAATTTTAAAATTATGTGTAATCCATTGCTGAAAAAAGCCTATTTCGCCTATATCGCCATAGGTGAAAAATCGTAAATTTATGCACTTTTCAAACATTACTCACATGTCTTTCCGCCCAAGAGGGGCGAGATTTTATTGATTGATATAAAAAAGATTCATACACTCTACACAATACAGTTTGAGTCGATGGGTACAAAATTTTAAAATTATGTGTAATCCATTGCTGAAAAAAGCTTATTTCGCCTATATCGTCATAGGTGAAAAATCGTAAATTTATGCACTTTTCAAACATTACTCACATGTCTTTCCGCCCAAGAGGGGCGAGATTTTATTGATTGATATAAAAAAGATTCATACACTCTACACAATACAATTTGAGTCGATGGGTACAAAATTTTAAAATTATGTGTAATCCATTGCTGAAAAAAGCCTATTTCGCCTATATCGTCATAGGTGAAAAATCGTAAATTCATGCACTTTTCAAACATTACTCACATGTCTTTCCGCCCAAGAGGGGCGAGATTTTATTGATTGATATAAAAAAGATTCATACACTCTACACAATACAATATGAGTCGATGGGTACAAAATTTCAAAATTATGTGTAATCCATTGCTGAAAAAAGCCTATTTCGCCTATATCGTCATAGGTGAAAAATCGTAAATTTATGCACTTTTCAAACATTACTCACATGTCTTTCCGCCCAAGAGGGGCGAGATTTTATTGATTGATATAAAAAAGATTCATACACTCTACACAATACAATTTGAGTCGATGGGTACAAAATTTTGAAATTATGTGTAATCCATTGCTGAAAAAAGCCTATTTCGCCTATATCGTCATAGGTGAAAAATCGTAAATTTATGCACTTTTCAAATATTACTCACATGTCTTTCCGCCCAAGAGGGGCGAGATTTTATTGATTGATATAAAAAAGATTCATACACTCTACACAATACAATTTGAGTCGATGGGTACAAAATTTTAAAATTATGTGTAATCCATTGCTGAAAAAAGCCTATTTCGCCTATATCGTCATAGGTGAAAAATCGTAAATTTATGCACTTTTCAAACATTACTCACATGTCTTTCCGCCCAAGAGGGGCGAGATTTTATTGATTGATATAAAAAAGATTCATACACTCTACACAATACAATTTGAGTCGATGGGTACAAAATTTTAAAATTATGTGTAATCCATTGCTGAAAAAAGCCTATTTCGCCTATATCGTCATAGGTGAAAAATCGTAAATTTATGCACTTTTCAAACATTACTCACATGTCTTTCCGCCCAAGAGGGGCGAGATTTTATTGATTGATATAAAAAAGATTCATACACTCTACACAATACAATTTGAGTCGATGGGTACAAAATTTTAAAATTATGTGTAATCCATTGCTGAAAAAAGCCTATTTCGCCTATATCGTCATAGGTGAAAAATCGAAAATTCATGCACTTTTCAAACATTACTCACATGTCTTTCCGCCCAAGAGGGGCGAGATTTTATTGATTGATATAAAAAAGATTCATACACTCTATACAATACAATTTGAGTCGATGGGTACAAAACTTTAAAATTATGTGAAATCCATTGCTGAAAAGTGCCTATGTCTCAAATATCGGTATAGGTCAAAAATCGTAATTCTATACACTTTTCAAACGTTAGTCACATCGCTTTCCTCCCAAGTGGGGAGAGATTTTATTATTTGATATTAATAAGGTTCTAAAAGTCTACAAAAAACAACTTGAGTCGATGGGTACAAAATTTTAAAATTATGCGTAATCCATTGCTGAAAAAGCCTGTTTCGCATATATCGGCATGGTTGAAAAATCGTATATCATATATCATTCGATCGACGTACACAAAGGAAACAAAATATTCTTAAAGTTTGAGATTTATTCATATTTATTCAAAGTCCCAAATGCATATTTGATACATAATAAACAGACCTAATATTATACAGACAAAATTTGGAAGCCAAATCGTAGAGAATTAAACTAGAAAAAGCCCGGTTTAATTATTGAATATAAAACATACAAAAATACATACAATATATACATGTTATAAGTCTTTCGAATTCAAAATGTTTTGCCTAAGGTGCAATTAAAATACACATATTTAAGATGCAAAAAATTTAGAAGTCCATGTATCCACGCAAACAGGGTGAGATTTTATCATTTTATACAAATGAGCTATATTTAATTAATAAGGTACATACACTATACATACATCTCAAAAACATACATTGCGTATATATATATGTAATCAGTAACTGATAATTTTATATCTGAGCATGTCGTTTAGCATGTTTAATGGTCTAATAATGAATAAAACACATTTGATGCATTTACACTAATGAAAATCCAAAATGTCCGATTAAAAAAGAAATTGATAAAATTATCTGAACAAAATTTACCTGTTACGCCAGTAAGGGGGTGCTGTTACTTCTGGGTGAGCCCCCAGACTAGTGGAGCGATGTAGCTGCCTTAAGGCTCCATTCTCTACTGGCACCAACAGGCAACAGTAAGGCCACGAGCCATCATCCATCCTTCGTGTTGACTAAACTTCTGAAAAAAATATGTGATATGCTAACTAATTAATATTTAATATAATTCTACACGGACTCGAGACCAATAAAATGTGGACAGTATGCCCGTGGTTTGATTGTCAGCATGTTCGTGGTTTGCCCGTTATCCCTTTGAAAGATTGGCTGCGCATTTTACTGTTCTGAATTTAAACACTTCTGGTTTAGTATCAATTTTTACCTCTTTTTCTGAAAACATTAATCTTATACGTCAACGAAGCAGTAAATACAAGTTTTACATTGATAATTAGTAAGACATCAGAACAACTTAACACATATACCAGAAATTTAGTTTTCAGGTTTAAAAATCTTTCCCTAATTGAACAAACTTGACATCTTCAACTTACATCAGTTGAACGTGGTTGGTGGAATAATCTGATAACACTCATCGTTATTGGGGTACGTGAAAAAGCATCAAAAGGAAATTAGTCTTGTATTATGGCACCGTGTCATAGGCCGAAAACAAATATATAGTCAACAAAGTGATAAGGAAAATACCGGTACAGAATATGGTGATACTGCACCTGATCAATTAGAGCCTTTTTTTTTCTTGACGAGACACATTTCAATATAGAGTTCAATAAACCATTTTGATGCAAAGATTCGAATTATGTCATATTGGATAGAATTGTCCTATTTATTACGGGGAGAGGGAAGGCCGATAGAATGGTTTATTCATACGGCGCGACACGGCCTTAGGACAGGGTTACGAGTCCATAAAAATAGCCAACCAGGTATTTAATTCCGGTGCACGGACTTGACGTCGGAGGAAGTTGTAATCGACCGGGCATTACATGAACCACTTTCTAGAGACCAGCAGTCCTCTTGCATATGATTATCCCAAAGGATTTGAATCTTTGAACCTGCCCATCGCATTCGGAGATGCGGTGGTAAACTAATTTAAAACGTTTGCACCATGCAAAAACCGAAGCACCAACCGTTTTGTAACAAGACATTGTCCGTTGTTATGGTGTGCGGATGCTATAATGTCATCAATATTCCCATTCTCTCCAAGTTGAAGAGGTGCAGAAAAAGGAATCACATCCGCGGTGAGATGAAAAGTCGTTCATAACTCTTAGTCACCTTACGTCACCCATCATATCCAACCATCCAACGTCAACATCGCACAAAATCCATAATTTCAGCGAGTATGTAAACAAGTTTTTAAAAAAAGGTTTCGAAATTGTGACATGTATTTGAATGTGGTGATCGGATTATATGGTCGAGAAAATTAAAAGAACCAAAACCTATAAGCCGTTTCATAATTTCTCGTGTACTCGTTTGTCATCTTTGACTGATAAGAAAGCCCATGCATTAATAACATCGCGTGAACTAAAAATCTATTTCTTGCAACTTCTGAACGGCGAAAAAGTCATTTTATATTAAAAACGGTTGCGCTCATGCTACTGAAGAAAGAAGTCAACCTATGATCCCCAACACCAAACCATGAGATATTTTGACCTATCTAATTGCTAATCCCATATCTGATATGGAGACCGTATCCCGCTATGCAGTTTTCTGCATCTGCCTCGAGATAAATATGAATATATACTAGCATACAATCCTACCAAATATTCCAAACAACTATTCAAGTATGCCAATATGAGCACAAAAACATCATAAAATGTAGGTCAATAATTATGACAAACAAACCTTTTTTAAAAATTGCATCAACATTTTGTTGCAGGATTACGACGAACGCCTGCAGCCCCATATCGGAAAGATTGACGTCGTCCCCAGCCCAGTATTCACCTAATGCAGGGGTGGGCAAATTACGGCCCGCGGGCCGGATCCGGCCCACCCGAGTGTTTCATCCGGCCCACTTGTGCCGACATCAAGACTATGGTTTTTATGAATATAAATTTCCGTTGAAAGTATCGATGATTTAAAATGACATTTCATTGAAAATATCGATTACTGATCTTCGGCTAAAGTAAATACCGTAATCCCTACGTATGGATGTTTCCCCCTGGTTATATCCGTAACAATGACCAATCAGCAAAAAGTTTACGATGAGGTAGCTAACAATTAAAGATATTCGAGCATAGATGTAAACATTGCCTAGTTTTAGCGATTTTGCGTGAATTTGTCGATTTTTAGTTGTGTTTCAATAAATTAGTTGTAAATGAACTGTTTAAATTGTCACTATGTCTTTCGGTGAGATGTAAATCAGTTTGTACGTGTCAACTATCCAAAACACTTGCAAACTTCTTTTTCTATAAACTTTATTCGTGCAGCTGCCGTAATTTGCCATCCTCTGCAATAACGTCCCATTAATAATCGTTATGTCTACGTATTTACAAATAACCGTTTTTGATCATTCTGATTTTGGATCCTCTGGCCCAGTAACCAGGTCTATTATCCGAATCCGGCCCACTCAGTAAAGTAATTGCCCACCCCTGACCTAATGCTTCTAAGTTTATAATGCTCTATCTTTTAGTTATTGCCAATCGACAAATAGCATCATTGACCTCTGGCACGCAGTGAGCATGTCGGCCTGGTTGAGGAAGCACCAATACCAAAACAACCTAAAATAAATAAATAAACTTGATCTATTAATGAAATGGAGATGGTATTTGACGCAGCATTTCAAGTTACAATGTGAATATAATAGCTTGGCTTACAGAGTTTGATAATTCTTGTTCCCTATTGTTGTCAAATGTAACGAAAAAGCAGCAAAACTATAAACGAAAAGATGTATCTCCCTTTGTACTCAGATACACGAGCGACACGGCATCCAAAAGTGGGTTCAAGTCTTTCTCGTTTCGCTTTCCATACGTTGAACAAGGGCCATCGATGTCGTTCGTACTGAGCGCAAGGATTATATGTCTACCAGGTGGAACATTTTACCCTCCAATATCTAATAAATGATTTTAAAATTTTGTACCCGTCGACTTAAATTGTATTGTGCAGAGATATTGAATCTTTTCAATATCAATCAATAAAATCTCGCCCCTCTTGGGCGGAAAGAAATGAGAGTAATGTTTGAAAAGTGCCTAATTTTACGATTTTCCACCTATGACGATATAGGCGAAATAAGCTTTTTTCAGCAATGGATTACACATAATTTTAAAATTTTGTACCCATCGACTCCATATGTATTGTGTAGAGTTTAAGAACATTTTTAATATTAATCCATAAAATCACGTGACACTTGGGCGGAAAGATATGTGAGTAACGTTTGAAAAGTGCATAAATTTACGATTTTTCACCTATGACGATATAGGCGAAATAGGCTTTTTTCAGCAATGGATTACACATAATTTTAAAATTTTGTACCCATCGACTCAAATTGTATTGTGTAGAGTGTATGAATATTTTTTATATCAATCAATAAAATCTCGCCCCTCTTGGGCGGAAAGACATGTGAGTAATGTTTGAAAAGTGCATAAATTTACGATTTTTCACCTATGACGATATAGGCGAAATAGGCTTTTTTCAGCAATGGATTACACATAATTTTAAAATTTTGTACCCATCGACTCAAATTGTATTGTGCAGAGTGTATGAATCTTTTTTATATCAATCAATAAAATCTCGCCCCTCTTGGGCGGAAAGACATGTGAGTAATGTTTGAAAAGTGCATAAATTTACGATTTTTCACCTATGACGATATAGGCGAAATAAGCTTTTTTCAGCAATGGATTACACATAATTTTAAAATTTTGTACCCATCGACTCAAATTGTATTGTGTAGAGTGTATGAATCTTTTTTATATCAATCAATAAAATCTCGCCCCTCTTGGGCGGAAAGACATGTGAGTATTGTTTGAAAAGTGCATAAATTTACGATTTTTCACCTATGACGATATAGGCGAAATAGGCTTTTTTCAGCAATGGATTACACATAATTTTAAAATTTTGTACCCATCGACTCAAATTGTATTGTGTAGAGTGTATGAATCTTTTTTATATCAATCAATAAAATCTCGCCCCTCTTGGGCGGAAAGACATGTGAGTAATATTTGAAAAGTGCATAAATTTACGATTTTTCACCTATGACGATATAGGCGAAATAGGCTTTTTTCAGCAATGGATTACACATAATTTTAAAATTTTGTACCCATCGACTCAAATTGTATTGTGTAGAGTGTATGAATCTTTTTTATATCAATCAATAAAATCTCGCCCCTCTTGGGCGGAAAGACATGTGAGTAATATTTGAAAAGTGCATAAATTTACGATTTTTCACCTATGACGATATAGGCGAAATAGGCTTTTTTCAGCAATGGATTACACATAATTTTAAAATTTTGTACCCATCGACTCAAATTGTATTGTGTAGAGTGTATGAATCTTTTTTATATCAATCAATAAAATCTCGCCCCTCTTGGGCGGAAAGACATGTGAGTAATGTTTGAAAAGTGCATAAATTTACGATTTTTCACCTATGACGATATAGGCGAAATAGGCTTTTTTCAGCAATGGATTACACATAATTTTAAAATTTTGTACCCATCGACTCAAATTGTATTGTGTAGAGTGTATGAATCTTTTTTATATCAATCAATAAAATCTCGCCCCTCTTGGGCGGAAAGACATGTGAGTAATGTTTGAAAAGTGCATAAATTTACGATTTTTCACCTATGACGATATAGGCGAAATAGGCTTTTTTCAGCAATGGATTACACATAATTTTAAAATTTTGTACCCATCGACTCAAATTGTATTGTGTAGAGTGTATGAATCTTTTTTATATCAATCAATAAAATCTCGCCCCTCTTGGGCGGAAAGACATGTGAGTAATGTTTGAAAAGTGCATAAATTTACGATTTTTCACCTATGACGATATAGGCGAAATAGGCTTTTTTCAGCAATGGATTACACATAATTTTAAAATTTTGTACCCATCGACTCAAATTGTATTGTGCAGAGTGTATGAATCTTTTTTATATCAATCAATAAAATCTCGCCCCTCTTGGGCGGAAAGACATGTGAGTAATGTTTGAAAAGTGCATGAATTTTCGATTTTTCACCTATGACGATATAGGCGAAATAGGCTTCTTTCAGCAATGGATTACACATAATTTTAAAATTTTGTACCCATCGACTCAAATTGTATTGTGTAGAGTGTATGAATCTTTTTTATATCAATCAATAAAATCTCGCCCCTCTTGGGCGGAAAGACATGTGAGTAATGTTTGAAAAGTGCATAAATTTACGATTTTTCACCTATGACGATATAGGCGAAATAGGCTTTTTTCAGCAATGGATTACACATAATTTTAAAATTTTGTACCCATCGACTCAAATTGTATTGTGTAGAGTGTATGAATCTTTTTTATATCAATCAATAAAATCTCGCCCCTCTTGGGCGGAAAGACATGTGAGAAATGTTTGAAAAGTGCATAAATTTACGATTTTTCACCTATGACGATATAGGCGAAATAGGCTTTTTTCAGCAATGGATTACACATAATTTTAAAATTTTGTACCCATCGACTCAAATTGTATTGTGTAGAGTGTATGAATCTTTTTTATATCAATCAATAAAATCTCGCCCCTCTTGGGCGGAAAGACATGTGAGTATTGTTTGAAAAGTGCATAAATTTACGATTTTTCACCTATGACGATATAGGCGAAATAGGCTTTTTTCAGCAATGGATTACACATAATTTTAAAATTTTGTACCCATCGACTCAAATTGTATTGTGTAGAGTGTATGAATCTTTTTTATGTCAATCAATAAAATCTCGCCCCTCTTGGGCGGAAAGACATGTGAGTAATGTTTGAAAAGTGCATAAATTTACGATTTTTCACCTATGACGATATAGGCGAAATAGGCTTTTTTCAGCAATGGATTACACATAATTTTAAAATTTTGTACCCATCGACTCAAATTGTATTGTGTAGAGTGTATGAATCTTTTTTATATCAATCAATAAAATCTCGCCCCTCTTGGGCGGAAAGACATGTGAGTAATGTTTGAAAAGTGTATGTTTTACGATATTTACTTTTAAAGTAATTACTCGTGCTGCATTTTTTTTGTTCAAAACTCATATTTATAAGCTTTTGTTTGATGATTCGCACTTTACATTTTTCTGGCACGCACTTATTGTTCCAATTTACAGAAATAACGTATATAACTTCATTTTTGTATTTTTATATTCATTCGCTTCCTAATTGCGTATGGAAATTTAGTCCCGCCTCCGATTCTGATATGATATTTGAACTTTTCGCTTGGTTGCACACAAAGTCACCGTGAGAGTCACTTCACAGTGGTCAGTGGTACCGATATGTTTCAGAATAAGTAAGCCGGGGCGTGGAGTCATTTATTCCTGTTTATTGACAAAAGTTGCAAGGAGCCATATGATCGAATTCTTGAAAATTGACTTTTCTATTACAGGAGGTAGGCTACAGCGGGTGTAGTAATGAATCAAATGATAGATACCATTACGGTACCGGTAGCCTAGTGTTTGTTCCTTATTATTGAAAGCAAACAAATTACGGTAATTTCATCTGTCCATTGAACTTGTATTACAGTATGACACATTTCTCAGTTTCCAAAAATAGCCCAATTATAACACCTGGACAATGAGTGGGAAACCCCTCCTTTACGAGACAGTTTGGACCTCCATATAGGCGTAAATTCTGTATTACTTGGTCTATGGATTGGAATAAGGCTTGTTTCTACTCTGGAGTTGAATTTCCAAACTTCTTAAACTTTTTTGAGCGCGAACCAAATCTAAGTTTTTGACGTCAGAGTGACATAATTTTTGGATGACACAGTCTGGTCTGGTGGGGTTAGGATTGAAATACAGACATATGCAAAAATTGTCATGCTGCGGTAAGTCCACTAGTACTTGAGGTACGAATCTACACTAAATCCTAATACTGTAATATGTAGGCTATGCATGTCTAATATTATCCAATTGTAGTTATATTACAATATATTATACGGTACTCGAGCCCCCTTTCTACCACCATGTTCTTCAATAATTGTCAATATCTGTATTTTACCAGGCTTGAAAAGTATTATCTTTATATTTCCATATTTTGCCACTTTCCATGTTGCAAACCTTGTGTCATGCAATGTCCTGGCATGGCATGAATAAAGAACATGGTCTGCACTGACGGGAATAAAGTTCGGGTTCATCCACGTAATCAGCAAAATCAGTTTGTTAGGATTAACGGGTGGACACGACCTATCCATTATTTACAGGTAACGATTTCTTTGTAAACTATATTTATTCTTGGGTTTGGTATATATCATCATTCTACCACCTATTCTCTCAATATTATAATTCTACCTTCTATTGAATGACAAAAATAATTTAACTTGGAATAATCTTTTCGAATATGAAATATCGAATATATTCGGAAATGGGTCTGTTCCGGAAGAGAAACCCTTCAATACTTTGAGACTATTGTAAATTTGTAAAAATTGAATTTGTTTATGCAGAATAATTGAGATAGACATTTTAAATGAAAATATTTTAAATTATTCTCAAAATCACAAAGGCATTCGTGCTACTTTAATTGCGTAAAATGATAATGTTTCGAAATGAAAATTTCAAAAATATTCCCAAAATCAAGAATATAGGATATGATTAATTTCAAATTGATTCAAATAGTTATAATCCTTTTGGACATCAAGTCCATGCAACTGAACTGCCATGGTTTGTCATATGATTTGGTCTTATCGAGATTACTTTTCCCAAGGATGGATATCAAAAACCTGTCCTATCCCAGCTTCTTTATATATGTATTTGGCCTCCCAACTTCTGTTTGAATTTATTAATTTTGCAGGTGATTGCCTGGGTTGTGCTTTTCCTCTTTTCACTTGTATATTTTGGAGTTGTTGCTATAGCTGTAGTTACACCATGGAAACCTGCAGCTTATGTGGTATGTGTACAGAGTTCATATTATTTTATCTTTGTCATTTTGAGATGATCATATTTTCATAATTTATCACAGACTAATTACATCATCTCCCCATTAATCATTTGGCGAAAGTTTCGAAAAAATTGTAGTTTTGCCTCGAAACTACAATTTCTTATCACCTGTCCGAACTGATGAAGGCTATTTTGGAAAATAATTATTCGTATACACTGAATAAATTGATCATATTTTGCCTATTTGTATTTCAAGCAAACCCCATATATCTCAAATTGCAGTGCCATGTTTGACTTTGTATGCAATAGGCATCAAAACATTTGCCTTTTTCAGACTATTTCTTTCTATCGAATTAAAATCCATATTATCACAGTGTGTAGGGATTCTATTACTTCTTCATGTGGCTGCGCATCTTGCTGCAACAACTAAAAATCCTGGAGATGAAAATGCTCGTGCACAAATCAAACAAAATCACCAGATGCCAGATTTTGATAGATCAAAACATGAACATGTGATTGAAAATGAATACTGCAATTTATGTGAAACATATGTGTAAGTTGTTTTTATCGCTATTGAGTAATTAGTATTCTTTACTTACGCAACCAAGTGCAATACATCATGATTCGAGAATTATTGATTAGGTTAACCAAAAAATTTTAAACTTGAGTATAGAGAAAAGTCATTTCCTACGTTTTCATTCCTTACGTTTTCATTCAATGGCCTATTACTTGATTATGTTCAAGGTGCCAAGGGTTAATTTTTATCGAAATTTAAACTGAGGTGTATTAGAAAATAGGATCCTAAGAATTAATAATTGAAATTTGCTATTCAAAATACATAATTTTGAATTTAACATATATTCACGATTTTATTGAATAATTGATGAAATGAAAATAAACTGCGATGCAAAGTTTGAAAATATCAATACATTCAAGTGCGATGTTACTTAATCTAAATTTTTAAGCTGTATCCAAGTATATATAATATATAATGTAATCTGTTTTATTTATTACTTTTTCAGCAAATCGTGATTTTTTTAAATTTCACCAAGGAGATGTAAGCTCCAGAACCATTAAGATATGCCTCTAATCATGTCATATTAAAATAGATAGCCTAATGTAGATTTTTCCATTACTAAATTTAATAATACTTTTTGTGTTGAAATCTTTTGAAAAATGTGAATTAGAGATAAAAGCCTGTCATGGTGTCCCATCCAAAATAAATCAATTACCGTAATACTAATCGCTTATATCCAATTTGCATGTCTCGATCACCTATCTGGATTAACATCACATTAGAGATGGTGGTATTAATTTTTGTCATTTTTTTACATTACAGAAACAAGGAAAGCAAACACTGTAGAGCATGTAATAAATGTGTAAAACACTTTGACCATCATTGTCTTTGGCTTAACAATTGTGTTGGACAACGGAATTACAGGTGAGATAGATGGAATAGGATAGGACTCATGTTTTTACGATGTGATGACTTGATCATAAGTCGAACTACAGCCTCGTGTCCGCTCACCAGTCCCTGTTGGGTATGGAGATAGCTGTTATAAATGCATGGACATGATGATACAATAAACCTTAACCTACTAGTGATACGTGAACCACCTCATGACAATGACATTGTCTTATGGATTGAATAGGGTGGCTCTATTGAATATGGTGGCTCTATTGAATATGGTGACTAAAAATTTTAAAACTAATCTAATGTTCATTGTATGATTCAACTATATTGGTCTACTATATTTACTTTGTAATATTAAGCTTTATATTTTAAACACATAATAGCGCGATTTCACAGATATTTATTCAGTTTTTTCAAGTTCAGTTAGTTCTGGAAAGGTGAAATGTCTTAAATACACTCATTTTTGATATTTCCAAAACTTTCATTTAGAGAGTACCTGCGATATGAATAAAATATAATTCTACTATTTCTTTCTTTCAGATATTTTTTCACTACAATTTCAACAGCTTTTCTTGGTAGTTTGGTCATCGTGATTGTTTCTTTATTTGTTTTTATCAATTCTTTGATGGCATTTCAATATCTAGATCCGAGTAAGTATAGTAGTGTATGTGTGGTTGAATTGAGTGGCTAGTTTCGTAATCAGACGTTTAAAAAATTTGACTTTGGCTTTATACTCATCATGGTTTCAGTGGAGCCATAATTCTGCTAATGATGTTGGGGTTTAAAAATATTCGTTTAAATATTCTTCTGTTCGTATCTATTTTCATGGTTTTGTTTTGTGTAAGGAAGATAGGATTTTCATATTTGTTTTGGGGGGAGAAAAGGCGATAAGATGGCTCGATCAAATGGTGGATTTGCAACCTCTTTGTCCAGTTTGGGTATGGTAATAGTCAACAAGTTATTCATTAAAGATGTATGTACTTGATTGTGGAGGAAGCCATAACCAACCAGTGGTTATGTGAACCCTCTTGCATACAATGAGTAAGAGTCCAACAATCCTCCTGTACATATAATCTGCATGAGATTTGACCCTGTTAACCAGTACAGGATATTGAGAGTTGAGCTATGTTGCTATGATGAATCAGTAATCTTATCAATCATCAGTAACTTATTTTTGACGAAATTGTTTGAAGTTTTTATCTACACTTTAGCTATCTTGTTGCCAGGGCAGAGTTATGAAAACTTTTAATGCATGGAACTAAATTGTTTTTCGAAGCCCTTTATAATACTCCTTTTACTTTGTTTCAGATGTATGGTGGAAGAGTGTTTCTCCTCCCTTATTTCAAGCATTCATTGGAGTTCTTATCGTACTTTGTATCATCTGTTGTGCTCTACTTGGTCAACTATTCTTTTTTCATCTTTTGTTAAGTAAGTACTTCGAGACTGCTTGTTTATCAAAGGTAGTACTTGTGGGTCCAAGTATCTTATGGACCCAACATAAATTAATTATGATTTCTCAACTGAGATTAAATGACCTGCTAATTAGCTTGAATATGAGCGATATTGGAGTGTTTTAAATATTTTATATCTGTAAATTGATCTGATGGAGTGCTGCTGTTATGTTATTTCACCTATTAAATTCAAATACAATTCTCTTTTATACAATAATTTGATAGGCAATAGCATGTTACAGTAGTTTGAGATCATACTGGAAGTTTGATGTTAAAATAACTTTAATGATGAATCTGTTCTAATCTAAAGGATTGAAGTGGATAAGACATTTCACTTAATCTCATTTGTAATTATGGAACGCTTCATTTATGTTATGTAGCAACAACACTGTGTCATCCTTTGTAGTCCATATATTTGCGTAGTAACTTCTTTTGTGAATTATTGATTGTCTTTATTTGTTCAAGGTTTGGTTGTATTGTATGACGTGAGTTAATCCCATTTATCCATTTCCTGTAAGTGAATCGATGACTTTACGAGCTGACATCTGGCGAATGAAATTTTCAAATTGTTATACTCACATTTTCACACACATTTTTGACAGTGTAATAAGTGTTCCTATTTCCACGAAATATGACACTATGAATGAGAATTCTTTGACTGCTTTGTAATTTATATTTTTATATAAATTTGTTTGGCAATGAGGTACTAGGGTTCAATACTGGTATTAATAAATTCATTTTCTGTGTTTTTTCAGATTTGGGATTAACACTTAAATCATAAATCAGAACTAGAGTTGATCCTTGGTTCCTTTATTCACTTTTATTAGTTTTGCCATTAACTCACTTCTCTATAAAGTTGGGGAAATATTTTATCTTTCTTTCATTATTCTTTACACAAGAATTTTGCAACATTAAAAAATGATTCTTATTAATCTTACAATAATACCAGAGTTAACTAAGATAGTTTTGGGTAATATTATATACCTTTTATGATTATCCACCTGTATTCATAATTCGGTAATAAATTATTTCATCAGTCCAAAATATTGTTTCTCGAGCATGCACTTCCTTGATCACCACGATTTGGGTATATTTGATGTTACCAATCCTAAAGAGTATTTTGTTATTGAAATAGAGGGATTTAAAAATATTGTTAAAAAAAAAACATGAGTCTGTCACCAAGTTTTATGGAAACTGAAAGATTGTGAGGTTTAGCAAGGTAATATCTTCATTTCTAGTATAGATGCATATACAATACTTATATCTTTTCACAGTTCGACGAGGTATTACAACATATGACTACATTCAAAATTCAAGAGCAAAAAAGCAACAAAATTCTACTGGGAATATAAATTCAGCTGCTAATATTGCGGGTGATGATGTCACAGAGCAAGATGTGGCATGCTCAACGCCATCTGAGTATATTGGTACAGAGGTCAATCAAAAGAAGGATGGGGGTGTGAGGGTAAAAATTGCAAATGGCGTAGCAGACAATTCCGTTAAATTAGACTCTGAAGATAACATGGCATACAATACACCAGCAGTGATTGTACCATCTGCCTTCGTCACAGATACAACTCAAAATTCATCACCTAGAAATACACAAACGAAAGTGAAGTCTAGTCCGTCTCCATCTGAATTCACTAATGCCGCATTCACCCCGGAGGAAACTAGAAATATAAATGCAAATTCGAATGCAGTACAAATACCACAAATTTCTGTCAATGGTTCAATTCACAGTCAATCTTCTCTTGGAGAGTTGAGGTCATGGGAGGCAACGAATATCTTACCTAAGCCTGTAAGTATATGTTGCTTAGTTGTGTTTTTTAATTACGTACAAAAATGATTTATAAACAAAATTCTCCAATTTGTCTTTATCAAAACCTTACTTGTTTATGTGTTTTGATAGTGGAAGTATTTGAAAAGATTCATTTTATGAATTCAGATAATTGGAAATATTTTTCTCTTAGGTAAATTATTCATTTTTGCAGGAAAATAATATTTGTTAAAATTTTTCTCAATGAATCTTACATATAATGATAGGTCTAAATCCGAATTAATTAAAAATTAGAATATCAAATTGTTAGTATATGGACGTAATCCTTATGCAACGTGGCGGCCGGCCAATTTACGCTTTATATCAAATCGACCGTTATACTATTGAAATCATATATGATATCTTTATTCCAGAGCGCAGGTGAGCCAGTTATGAGATCACATAACAGCAAGGGTCACATTTCACCAGAAAGACCAGCAAGTGGTCTTAGTGACAGTATAGAAGCAGATGATCAATTAGGGGTCAATGGTAACTTAGTGAAAACCTCCGTCGATTCAAGCACTTCAAAATCTGAGTTGACATCTTCTCGTCGGCACCATCAAAAAAGATCAAAGCGACATTCGAAGAAAGCAATGATGCTTCATAGAGATGACGGGGCTCCTCGTCCTTTGCCAGTGTTACCAGAAAACTCAAATAATCCATTAGGATTGAACGGAATTCCGAGATTGGGTAACTCACCATCACGTCTCCCTCCACTTAGAAACTCTGTCGATTGGGCGTCCAGTACAGAAGATTTGCAAAGTTATGTCGCCTCTGGTCGTAAGTTACCTCCATTATCCGCATCCAGTTCAATGACTTCCCTTGCAAGTTATATGTCAGGGAGTATTGCTTCAAGTCAACCTCCTGCACATCCTTATGCATAGGATTACATTCCAAGATATCTGTACTGTAACTGCATCTTTACATTACACATTTGTTCGTTGTTAGGTGAAAAATATCCAGTCTTAAACACAGACTAAATAAGGAAATCTGTAAATTTATCATTTCCGCTTTGAACTTATTCCTATATTTTTGTTTGGAGATTTTTATAGTATATTCAGTGTTCAAACGATACAAAGTGAACTATGGAATGAGTTGGCTGTATTAGCATATAGTAAAATGGCATTCTTCAATGCTAAATGTTACAAGTCCTTACCCTAGAAATGTTGCATCTATATAAATAATTTTACCCTGATAAATCGAAATATTCTTTTTTTGTTGCATTGAAAAATGAGTACTATAATGGCGTTGTCCATACCTCAAATTAGGAGACACCGTCCTTTTATAACTACCTAGTTGACTTGTCGTGCCAAGTGTTTCATTATCATTCCATTATGAAATTGTAACTTCATCTTGTACTTATTTATATTCTTGTAAAAGTTATGTAGCTATCATAGTATATTTGCACAAGGCTTATGGATTGTCCATGCATTTGTTCCTACATATGAATATTATTTTCGTGATCTCGGACCTATTTGAAATGGAAATTGTATCTTTTATTATAGTAGGTGTCTAGATCAGTCTCTGACAGTTACTTTCTGGTTCAAATCCCATTCATATTCTGATCCTTCCAAACTATGGTAGCTCATTGCATATCGGTGGATATCGATGGCTGCTTGATTAAGCTTTTGTTTGGAGTGAAAAGCGTTGTAAAAATTGTATTAGGTCCTATGAATGCGATTCATGCTCAATAATTTACTCTCTAATATGCTTTCACTTACCTATATCCAAAAAGATGTACACTTACCGGTAAATAAGTTTCATTTATAGACTCTGATGCACTTTTGATTGAATGCCTTTTTGTTTACATGTTAATTAATAGGAGGTATCGTACTGTGTTTATGTCTAATATTCCATAGTTTCATTATCCCAAGTGCACAACGCTTATTTATATTTGTTTTTCGATAATTTTACAGGTTTCGGCACTCGCTTTTTTCCCCTAATTTTCGCTAAGTGTTTACAATATTACGTGTATGGCAAAAACTCCTTTTTTTTCTGTACTTTATATACCTATACTTTTTGTGTTTTGTCTCCAAATTGTAATATATATTCATTGGTGAAACCAATTTAAAATACTTTTGTTTTTGGTGTTTCTCATATCACGTCCATGAATAGTTAAAAATTTTCTGTCTGTTTGTTGATAAGGCCTACTTTTGTATTCCAAACCTTATTCATGAAGGTGGTAGATTATTGTACTGAGATTTTTACAGCTATGTGCTTCAAGAGAAAATATTCCCTCATGCCCAAATTTTGATTTATATTACAGGTCGTTCTTTGGGACAGTGTTTTTCAAGCTTTTATGATTCTCCTGTAAACATTCTCAACACCTGTGTCTTCCTTATCTTCTATAAAATACCAAGTTTTTCTCTTTTAAGGGGTTTGTATCAGATATTTTATGCGCCCTATTAAATATTGAAAAGCAAAAGAATAAATGCAATACAGTCAAAGAATCAAACAATTCACAGTTAATTTACTTTAAATTAATGTACTAATTGCTATGGTACTTAGTGAAGTTTGGGAAACACTGCTCTAGGGCGTTTGAATATTACAGCAATTTAGTTTTGTTCTGCAAAACTGCTACTGCTTATGCAACCTCCTATAACTAATGTATTATCTTCCATCACTGTGAAGTAAGTTCTCAGTATTTCTCCCGAGCAAATCTTCTATATTTTGGCTAAAAGTACTAGCTTGGCATTTTTCAATCAAAGTAATTAAAATAGGAATCATTTTACTGTGTGGCTAAGATAGAAAGGAGGGTGTGCAATAATATTTTTATGTTTCAATCAGAAGATATTTTTCATGTATTTAGTTGGGGGTATGGGCCGTTGAGTTTTTCGATTGGAAAGTTAGAAAATAATTATAATAAATGTTGTTTCCATCTGTAGTGGCATTGTTTTATAATATTCATTGTAATAAAGATTATACAACAAACAATAGCTGTATGATCGGGCGTGTTTGGTCAGGCATTTTTAGAGACTGAAAGAGGAGATTTGGTCACTGCATCACTCTATGATCCAAGGGAGTTGAGGAGTGTTTTTTTGACGAGAGTGAATATAAAAAGCCAATCATGTGTTATTTGCTAAATTATTATGAGTTACTGTGAGAACTAGAATCTGCACACTTTTCGTATCATCTCTAATTTATTCAGTCACTCACATAAGCTATGATTGATTTCACCTACCACACGAAACCCTGTACTGAGAAAAAATAAATGGCCGAGCAATTAATTCCATATCCAAGGATAACCTAGCGTGATCGTGGTCATGTAAAAACAAATTCATTTCCTTTCTTCCATCATCTCAATTTGCACCCTTGTTAATTAGTTAGTTATAGCCATAGGCCGAAGAAATTCATTTTGCATTGGTCCCCGGCCTACTCAGCAGGGGCCAAATAACTCCAATTATGGTGAATATATTCAAGAGGCAGAATATGTATGAATGTAGAAAATTCAGGATTAACAATGACTTGAACAGTAAACGAAGGTGCTTTTCAACACACAGACTTTAACTCCCTAAAGTTATAATCACTTTTCCCGAATTGAACATTTTGAAACTCCTCCTGAATCACTAATATTTAATTTAAATACAATTACCATCCGCTAATTTTGGACAGCTCTGCTTCAAAGTCTCACCCTTCCTGTCACAATTCTACTAAGACCTGGACAAAACGAATACACCATAAAAAAAATGTACGAAAATGTACTTTTATTATTTCATCATATGTTCTTTACTTTCTTCAATAATTTTTTCACTCTTTTCAACAGTTGACCGTTCCTTTTTTTGTTTGTTTTTAGTCTTTTTCTTTCAATCCTTTTGTCATTCCTTTTTTTCTCATATTTTTTTCCAGTCATTTTATCATGTTTTTTTTTCTCTTTTTTAACAGACACATAAATCAACACAAAAACAAATTGATGCCGTTGCTGTACTTACCAACTTATAGCATCCCGTTGTCAGAGTAACTTGCTCTGATCTGAAGCAGGCAGCAGGCAGTGTCATAACTTAGAAATTGGAGTCCCAAAAATCGCATATTTTAAAATCGAAATAAAAATTCACACAGAAATAAAATGGTATAAAACAACAACAGAACATGGGCCCGATAAACCATATTAACATGGTCATTTCGTCATCATGCAATATGCGTTCATCATATCCATTAATAAGGAGAGTAATATGAAGCCCTTGCTCTTCCCCTGCAAAAAAATAAACAGTGTCAGTCGATTTCAAATTTGGAATATTTTTATTGATATTGGAGTCCAAGATGGAGTAATATTTTCAAACTTCCTGAATCGCAGAGGCAAATTTCAGACATTTAGGTGGCTGCAAAAAACATTACCCATAAATTTATTGATGACTTTATTCAACAATTTATTTAATTTATTCAACACTTTAAACTTCTGTTCCTGTATAATTGTACCTTAAAGTTTCAGTAATCTAGGATGCTTTGTCCAAACATTACGTTTTCTTTAAAATATGTTCCAAATGACCTGGGTTCTGTTTTTTTTCAGGCTTACTCCATAATAGCGAATTCTAAGTTAAAATACCCAAGAAGCCTAAATAGCAGTAAGATGGCTAGGCATCCCAACAGACAAAGAGAATACGCATATCCAAAAATTTTTGCAAAATCAGGTTCTTTCATAATTCGGAGCTAAAGTTGCAATTTTTTTGTTAGGTTGGAGGCAGGATGTGTTTTTTGAATTTATTTGCAATTACATTAGCCACCTTTTATCCCAATTGCGTAACAATGATATTTAAATTGAAACAACATTGGAAATAAACGAGAAGTTCATTAAAGCTCACCTGAATGCCCTTCTTGACCTAGGAAATCCGCCATAATAACCCCCACCACCACCACCATATCCCCTTGCTCTGTATCGTGGCCTTCCTCTTGGTCTCCCACCCCCCCTTTCAGGGAAATGAAAATGAGGTTTATTCGTTCGTTTTGGATTAACCTGAAATGAAAAATTAATCTTTTATTTATTGCTGAAAGTAGGACGACACATAATAGATGTACATTATCAGACAAAGGCCAAGTTTTCATGAGGAATTGGTTTAATTTTAGTGCAATGTTACTGTGGACCATCCCCAATACGGGATTCAAAATATAGTATGTTTGTTTCAAAAGCCCTGCGCCAGTCAGTGGACATGAGTACCAGCTAGAGATGAATCATAAAAATGATACAAAATCAAGAATGATTATTTTGACTGAATGAGATGACTAAACATCCTGGCATTTGAAAACAATTTTTTTCAGTGTACAGCAAAATTTTTCCTTTTTTTCTTGTCATTCCACTCCACATACTAACAATACATTAATTTTTATCAAGAAAATTAAAAACAAAATTCCACGTTGCCTGTTCTATTCCATACCTTTATTTGGCGTCCCCTAAACAGTGAACCATCCAATGCTAAAGACGTTTCAACAGATTCTTTATCTGAAAATTCAATGTAGGCGAACCTGGAATAAAAATATTTTATTAAATTCTATGTAACTAAAAATCATAAGTTTTTATTTATAAGACTTTCATAAAATAATAATCCGCTTTGTTGCTGTGTTGGCATATATTATATACGACTTACCCCTTGGGATGCCCAGAAAATTTATCACATAAAATTGTTATTCGATTAACTGATCCACAACCATGAAAATGCTGTTCTAATTCTTCAGCAGTCGCACTGTAATCAACCTGAAATACGGATTTGTTGCTTTTACATTTAACATATAATAGGAGCAGAAAAAACAAAAGGTGGCCAAAATAAGGATTTAGATTAAAATGTGTACTCATTTACTTAATAAAAACAGATGATAAATACCTGAAACCTGCTACAGAAATTAAAAATTATCAATAGTCTTTTGATAGTTTTTTAGTAAAATGTACCACATGAATGTCAAGTCAATTATTGGCCACAATTAAATTTAATTTACACAATGAAGAATTAGGACGAATGATAATATTGTACAAGTATCATCATGATGAAAAATGGCTCTTAGATTGAGTTATAGGTAATTGCCAGTCTTATTTAATTTACAAGTGTTGAGCAATACTTGAATTGTGTTATTTGGATAATCGTTCAATTCAATCTTACATTTCCGACATAGATTGATCTCGTGTCAGCTTCTATCTTGTCTTCAAGTGATGGAAACACAACAGCTCCAGTCGCCACTGTATTGGAAACAGAATAAGTGTGGTCAGATATGAAACGGTAATCAATCGATATCGGACTGTGACATCATCCAAAGTGATTTTTAATAAACTATCAATAATTATTTTGAATGTTATTTTACACCATATTTCAAGTCATGGTAACATATGAAATAAAAAAAAAGGACGAAATGAGTAAATCGTAAACCAATTACTATTAAAAATTAGTGTAAATATAAACCATAATCAAGTAATTCATTACGATGTGGTGGAGTAGGACTTAAATTGATTTGTTTTTCAACTTCATTTTGCATTTCTTTCAATTTTTCAGCTTCTGCTTCCATCTCTTTAACTCTAGCCTTGATGGCTTCCAATTCCTGGAAAATAAAATAAATCGGGATAAAATGCTACTTAAAAGTAAAGAACCACTTTTTTTTCACTATTTGCTGTTTTTACCTGTAAAAGTTCGACATCGGTTAGATGAAACTTTTCAGAAATACAGTTATGTTAGTATACAGCAGACTATTGAATTACATAGAATAATCATCTTTATTCCAGTTATAGTATACTTGCATTTTGCAAATATAGATTCAATAGTGCAAAGGCATATAGGAAGGATAGAGAGTTAGTCTCACATAACTCCAACCCAAGGTGCTTTAATTGTAACCTAACTCTGTTTGAAGAAGCAATACCACCAAACATAACATAATTTTAACTAAGTTAGTTTATTAGCCACATCTCCAAATTTTAATGGTAACCTTGTCCCTGAACTTGCACCACTAGTTTGTCAAAATCAGGGTCTATATTTGGTAATGCACATTTAATTTCATCTTTTGGTTGAAGTTGGTTGCAATACTTGGGTTTTTATCATAATCAGGGCTGGAAATCCAGCTTTGCAAAGATAACTTGTTGGAAAGGGTAGAAGAGCAATGCAAATATAACACTCAATTTTAACGTTTTTTGTATGTATGTCCAAGTCACGTGTTACCAAGTATTCTAATAGTTTAATATTCGAATAGTTTGCCCAGCCCTACTCAGTAACCTGTAGTTATTGACTCAATTAAATTTAATGTGAGCGAATTTTTTTTATGTTTTCCATAAATTCTAACGTAATTCGTTCGTAACTGATACTTAAGTTTGGTAAAACCGTTTATGCCCTGTATAAATTTCTAAACATGAAAGTGCCCTATATTACTGCCTAACGTTCCTAACTGTATTACTTGTTGAAGACTCATTCAAACGCTCCACGGACTCATTTAAGTTCGCAGACTCAGGTTGGGAAACACTGCTCTAATGAAATGAAGCATCACAAATAATAACCATAAGGAATTAGCAAGTTAGAAATATTCTCAAAATATTAAAACTCACAGGATCTTCAACAATCCCATCTCCATTTGGTGTTTCATCAATCGCTGATTGATCAAGAATATTAGAATCGTCAACTCCTAAAGAATCATCGACTCCATCATGAGAATTCAAACCATCCAGACTGTTGTCAGGATCAAGTATATCAGACATGACAATTCAGCGTTACAAAGTTATGGTACAGTTGTAATATTCAATTTCAGCAATATCCCGCTTAAAACATAAAGCAAAACAATATTCACAACCATATACTGATATATAACGACTTTGGTCGAGCAGCACCGGTTTGTGCCGATATGGGTATGGGGGCTCATACTACTGTACTATCTCAAAAATAAAGGATTGGCACTCCCAATGTTATAATTCAGTAATTTCATGTCTTTTAATGTTATTCTTGAAATACTGAAATAGGAGAACTACCGGTACCGGTATGTCATACTGAAATAAGGTACCGGTACGGTACTGTATAGCGTCAAGCAATATAGCCTACAGCCTCTTGTTACTTTTATTTATTCAAAAAAAAAATTGGGCTGTAGGCTATTTTCGCATCACAATTTTGTTTGACGTTTACTTCGATCCCGGTACCGGCTGACCCCAAAAAGAGTGGGGAGAGAGAAACAGTGTGGTATTGTGCTTATCCTACGGAATTACGCCTTCCTATATTATACTACATCCACCAAAATCCGAATATAAAATCAAAGCACAATTGATTTGATCGTAATGAAACATTAATCTGAAAATCCTATCCTACAACACAAAGACAACAGTCAGACAGTTGTAAGCCGTGGCCTTCCTAAATTTCGAATCTGATACGAAAAAGCATCAACCTCCTCACAAAATCTCATTTGCATAGACTACCCGCTTCATGAAGAAACCACAAAAACAGCAAAGCGTGTGCGGGACCATCTCACTGACAGCACTGAAGACTCACGAATTTCGAAATGAACACCAACGTCGGCAGAGGCGCAATAGGAGTCAAGTTGTTTATTGCGTGTCAGAAGAGCTTGTCTATTCTACATTTGTCAAAGTGACTCTATTCGCCTATGAATAAGAATTAACTTATTTTTACCTCATCAGCGTAACCAGTGATAAAATAAACAATAATACGTTACAAAAACAATAATCGATATTATTTAATATTGTTTTTTCAATGTTTGTGGAAATAAATCTCTCTCTCTCAAATTCATTGCCAAAAAGGTAAAATGTATGAACGTGTTATCAAAAGAATGGATTTCGAGTACCGTCCCTAATCAGAAGAAGCGAACAATCAGGAAATCATTTTTATAGGTTTAGGCAGCCAAGCGGAAATCTATTGTTTTATATCAATGATTTCATATAATTACACTACAGTCTGCACATATTGCAATATCGGACAAACTTTTCACGTCTTGTTGTCATGTTTATTTAAAAAAAAATATTTGAAATATCACCGAACGATGTAAGATAGCATCGCACAAGTAATACCGATAATTCTTTATCAAAATAAGAGCTAAAATGCACTATTGTATGAAATACTGACTTCGCATCCGGGTTGTCATTCTGAACCACGCTCGCCAAAATCTGAACGACCTCCCACAAGTAAATCTGCTTTACGAATTTTGTAATTGCCAGTGCTCTTCTCAACTTCCCTTTACTACTAAAGTAGCCATACAATCAATTCTCTACTGTCATTGTGCTCAGATTCGAACGTTTCCCCAATCGTCGACACCATTGTCTCTTATTATACAAAAGGCAGATCAGGAAGGAATTGAAGATGCACTAACAATTGTAATTAACCCCACAGGCACTTTTACACTTGGACGCACTTCCAAGCAAACAAATACGTTTTCGTACTTTTAAGGTTCGGTATGTCGTCGACATTGCAACTCCACTCCAGTGGGTCAGAAAAACAATGATATGCTGAGCAAACAATTGACTCAACCCATAACAATTCAGTTAGCTTATTATTTATTGATAATAAAAAATGCATTAAGAAAACTGTGCCTTAAATCCGGGCAAGAAATATGGTGAAATACAAATTCAAAGGCACAAAGCAAAAGTATATACAGCAAATTAATATAAAAAGTAAACATTATATACATATTATACAAAGCATAATCCGAAACATTAAACAGGCAGTATTTAGATTTTGAAATTGCAAAACTTGGCCCAAATCACCATGATATGGCAGATACGAATGTCTTTTAGCAAACAAACACACTTGACTAAGTCACATAATTATTGACAAATTTAAACTAAAATCAACTGAACACATTATCTATATTTACAGTGGTATTTTGAAGTGCCTATTCGTCTTTTAAGCTTGTGTGACAACACATTTTGGAATGTGCTCTTCAAAGTGATTCATGGCACTTTCACTTTCTTGCAGTCCTAAAATATGGTTGCAAATGTCTGACAAAACATCATAGCGTTGAATGTGGTTGACTGCATTTAACAAATCTCTAATGGTGTGTCTTCGGTGGGCTCTCAGGTAGCGTAGTATGTCAGATAATGATCGGGAGTTATCCACGGTTACTGCTTCAATCTTGAAACAATTGGCGACGTGCCGCCATGTCTTGATGGTTGGATAAGCTTCTCCTGTTCCTTCTGGTCTGTCTGTGAGTTTCAACGTAATCCTGTCTGCTAAATTGGAATCCAGCTTGTCCAGAGGTTGATCTAAAAGAAGCATGACAAATTAGAATAACAGTAATAATAACATCTGCATTTGGAATAGGTTTTTCAAATTTCCATAGTATACGAAAGAGATTGCTCTTTCTCTAGTGTGCTACCAGCTAATGGAGTAATTGACCATTTGAAAGTTATTAAACCATTGGTTATTTGAACTACCCTATGGCAGCATCGGAAAGCCCAATAATACTTTTGCACACATTTGTTAACAAGGTCTGTGTACAATGAGGTAATAGAAGGCATGTATTTTATGCTTAGCACAAGCTTCCATGATAACAAACCAACAATAATTAAGATAGGATTCAGACATTGTCAGATTGCCAGATATACACGACATTCCCATTCTTTAATAATTAAGAATGAAATAACATACATACCTTTGACTCTAATGCAGGCTTCTTCAAATTTCTCCTTGATTTTCTGTATATTTATCTAAAACGACACAACATATCATAGCAAGCAATTGTACTTGAAAAAAAAAAGATAAAAAAAAAACTAAACGCTGTGATCAACTTACAGTGTGACTTGACAAGATAGCTTCAGAGGATGACAAACTTCTGTTCAGTGAACAAGGTTCGCAGGACTGTTGTGACTGGTGTTTCAATGAGTTACTTCTTACATTTGGAGGTGGAATCAGTGAACCATTCGGAAAGGATGTGGGAATAACAGGTCTGAAATTTAAACAAAAAACAATAGGGAAATATTTTTGGATTGATAGTGCTCCAGAGTTGAGGAGCTGTAGCCAAGCTTACCACAATAGATGGAATTAGAGCCAGGGCTACCATAAAAAATATAAGTGACTCCAGTTACAAACTATCCAGTCATTTTTTCATATTCACAATTTAATAATACTCCATACAAATATTATAATATATCCTTTTCAGGTTATAGTTTTCCAAAATTTATAGTATTCAGTTAAATTTGCATATTCTGAGATTTAATTTTAAAATTTGAAACTCTCTTCACAGTTTTGAGTCCCGTTTATGTGAAACTGCATTTGATCTGATGTTTCCCAGTAGTGGCGGTACAAAAAATCCTCAATGGCTATGAAGCGAGCCAGTATGAAACCAGCTTCCCACCCCTGGAGGCTACAATCTAGAACACCAAAATTGTATTGCAACTAAATTAAAGTTGTAAGAAGCTCAAACCGTAAATTGTTTGCGTTCATTTCAGTAACTTGAAATCTTACCTTGGACGGATAATGTTAGGATGAGGTTGGCATGACATATTTGTTTGAAAGTTGACAGGACGGGACTGGTTACATGATGTAGGAGTAGCTGGTCTAAATGTTGGGGAGACAGTTCTCGACGCTGGATTCTGACAGGGTGAATTTGTGGTCTGTTAATTACATGAAATGATTAAATTTAATTTGCTTTCAAATTACAGTAGCTGAAATTTAGCACACACTTGAAAATAGATATTGATCTCTGAGCTAAGTTACAGAGAAACACCAATGTGCCAAGATCTACTGAAAACATAAAGAACTACGATTTAGAATTATGTGTCAATGATTGTTCAACATTTATCACAGTTCTGAGCATTTTGGGGTTGCTTGGGTTTCAATGCTATCCTAAGTCCCATTACTGAATAAGTTATTCGCTATCAATAGGTGCAGGCAGTGCACTTCAAAATAGAAAAAAAAGAAAACATCTGGTACTACCAAAAAGCAAGCCAAAATTGGATACCAATATGTTGAGACCAGATGATAGTTATTAGACTTACACGATTGGCAACTATATGCGGCTTGGTCAAGTCATTATCAATGCTTCCAGTGTCAAAAAATTCAACTGCAACTGTAAACGAAAATATAGATTTTTAATCATGTATTCAAAATAGAAACAACTGAAACCCAGATTCTATACCCACCGTAATCTTGACCAAGAGGAGATATAGATGTTCTTTTTCCTCCAACGAGTTTACTGTCCCGATCAACATTGTCGAGTAAACTTTCAATACTGCTTGTTGTATCAACGAGATGAGGTCTTCGTTTACGATTTGCTCCAGCACTTCCTCTGCGACGAAATGAGTGAGTGGAACTCAAGCTCTCTTGTATTATTGGTCTGGTAGATGAATTTGAGTTGCGATTCAGAGTTGATTCCATTTTTTCTTCCTCATACTGGCGAGTTGGGAGGTTGGAGTATGATGGTAAACTGCGTGAATTACAAAATAGTTCTTTTGGCAACGAAGCATAATACTAAACTGCGTTGGCATTGCAGTTTATACCCGGCTGCTTGTCCTTGTAAAGAGTTAAAGGCGTAAAAAGACATTCTATCTCATAATTAATAGCTGATACATACTGTTGGATATCAGTACCTGCTAGTGCATTCTAAAGGCGTGAAAAAGCGCTGCATAAACAAAACAAAAAATTTGTGGTATCGCACAAAAGCCACAATGTCTGAGCAACTCAGGGTCTAAAAATGATGAACAGAGCTTATTGTGATTTGTAGCATATCCACTCCTTGATTCATTTCAGTTCAGTGAAGTAGAGCCAAAATTTTTATGATTCGTTATATGCAGGATTTGAAAATACCCATATATGTTCCTGGTAACATTGGTATATGTATGAAATATAGTAGCAATAGAAAAGTATGGCCTTACTTGTTCCCAGTCATTGGCATGGTTGGCATGTTATTGTCTGGCACATCTTCATCATACTCAGCTGTTGGCATGTTGGAATAGTTTGAGTTGGTAGTAATAATGCTCATAATTTCAGCAGGCCTGAGACGGAATAAATGTGAACATGAGTGGGAGGTACAGCCATAGCAAAAGAAATAAATACATTGAAACGAAGAACAACATTCAGTCGCCTCTCTCTTGATCAGAGTATGATGTGTTATACTAAGCATAAGGAAAACCCTTGCCATCGCACCTCTGATTACCCTGAGTGGGCTTGAATCATGAGCGGGATAGTTACGGTATGTACAAGAGGATTTCTGAGGACTCCTCACTGCTGTGGCTCAGGTTACCGCTGGTGAGTTTCCTCCACCATCAAGTCTGTGCATAGCAACAAATTACTGGTTAACTATCCTAACACCCTTCATGGACTAGTAACCGGGCACCAGCCAGTGGTTCACAGTATGATTTCAACATTATCAGCCTTTTTTTCGTCAGTATAAATTAAAAAATCCTATCTATTCTAACACCAATAAAAATGTCAGATAAAACTTACAATAATCTACTGCGAGTCGGTTCAGCCTTCATTTGAATTTCAGATTTTTCTTCATATTGACTTGCGACAACCAAAGGTGACTTGGAGAGTACAGTTTCTGCTTGACCATTGTTTATTGACTGGTCAACATCCTGAACAACATGAACTCCATGTCCATCCATATCCTCTCCATCTTTAACAAGGAATAGAATTACCGATTAGACAAGAATTACGACATATTAGGTCAATGATTAACAGACCATTTATACATAACCACAAACAAATATCTTAAATAGAACTGGCGGGAGGCAGTTCTTAAATAGACTATCCGAAGAAAAATTGATTTATTCAATTATGTAGAGATTACATCAAATTTTATAGGCATATCATATTTTGCACTATTCGCAACAATAGACAACATTTCTGAGGTAAAATAACAAGACTTCTGTCCATTCCATTCAGAAAATTGTAATATGCCAATTTATGAAACAAACACTGCGCTAAAGCATACATGGTACAAATATACTTGATAAAAATGTCCATATAAATCAATATAAAAAATATGAAATTCAACATCAAACTAAATATATGTTAGCTATACATAAAGCATGAATTTCAAAGCAAGCATGATCATAATATTGTGTCTACAAATTAATATTCTACCGTAGATTGTGGAATTTTGTGATCACTATTTAATTAAAGTGTATGGCCTAACACAAGGTTTGCAGTCATTCAATTATTTTTACCTAGGAATAACAAAAAACTAACGATGTTCATCATGGCAGGCGACGCTAGCTTGTAGTTGCAGAAAAACGTTACATCTAAGTTCAGCAAATTTATTGTTTCGAAACATAACTAAAATTTCAAATTGGCCTAATTAAATCTACCGACCAGGTTTACTTGACACTGAATGAAAAACTATTAAATTGGGTGAGTAAGATCTACTACGAATGAAGTAATATATGTAAATATTGAACCAGAAAGGTGTCTAGATGGATACATATCAGTCAAAATATTTTCATTGCCATACATGGGTCATTCTTTAATGACCATTTTGAATAAAAATATTTCTGACTGAATATATATATGTTCGTTATATCTTAGGATAGTTTTTCGAAAACTTTATTTCTAAAGTTTTCATTCTGTGTGGAATGAAAGTGAGAAGTATCACTTGAAAAACACTTCCAGTGAAAACGATTCCACTCATTAGCGATGTTGTAATAGTGCTTGCACAGGACCAGAGACTCAATCTTTTCTTAGGCTGCTTTATAGTATAGGCGTGAAAGGGGTTTGTAAATATCTCCATTTCAAGGGTTATCGAGGCATTTAATACAAGTATCGATCGATCGTTAACAGGACAAAAGAAAAGATTGACATTCTGGCATCCGTGCTCGCACTTCTCCATTTTCGTCTCACCTTCACTCTCTGACCAATGGCAGCGGCTTCGTAACAGATTTAAACCTGGCACAATGTAAAATGGATGCCGTCATAACCGGGCGAGCCGCACCATCACCATCTTTAATGAATAAATTGCACTAGGACATGCATGAACCTTTTTAAATTATATAAGATTTTCAATCTGGTTTACAGTAAAGCTCAAACGGGAGTTATATGATGACAGAATTACAGTGCTTCAAATTTTTTAGCCAATAGGTGATACTTGGAATATTATAATATTGAGAACTATCAGTGAAAAACATCATTATTTCACCAAATGTGAATGATCACAAAAAACGCCCAACTTCCAAATACACAAATATTTATGCCTATTCCGAATTGATAAAATTACTTTAAATATTCTGTAAAAAGGCTTGGATGGGCATAAGACAGATATCAGAAACTGGACTCTAATAGCATTGATACACTAGGTGCCGGCCCAACCACAAGCTCTTGCATCAATAAAACATACATGTACATCTACTATAATGCACCGATTATTAAAACACTATTGAGGAATTAATGAACAATGATAGGTGGGGAATTGTGCATCAGGCAAGTCTTCTCTCCTGCAAAAAATCTGTACCGAGTTTAATTGAAATACATCTACGGATGTTCAAATCGAATAGTTTATGTTGATTATATTTGATATTATAAAGTGTTTCAAATTAAATAAAAAATGCATCATTCACGTTTTTTCAAATTGATTTAATGTGAATATGATTGTATTTCAAGCATAATCTCAGAACTGGACATACCGTATTTTCCAGCGAATAAGTCGCTTTTCTAAACCCAAATTTTTGACCTGATTTTGGGGGGGTCGTCTTATTAGGCGAGTATGATATTTTCATTTTTTTGGTGTCGCCTTATTATTCAATTCGGACCTTAAAATACCTCGGCGACAGCATCCCCTGGCGCGACTATGATATATGTATGTTACCATAATGAAAAGTGTATTTAATTCATTTTTTGACATAAATTTCACTCAGTGGGATATTATCGTTGACTTAAGTTTTTTTCCAACTGTGAAATCTTCAATATAATGTGTGGCAGCATTGCGATAAAGCGGAATTGTTGCAGCAACAGCTCAGATACGTTCTTAAATTGCAAAAATACGAATCAAAACAACATATAATCGTACATGTTTATGTCCACGAATTGCGTTGGTGATTTGGAGCAGTGATACTATTTATATTGTCCCAATCGCAGATTAAATTGATCACAATTAAATCAATGAAGCAACACATTTCGTTTTGCGTTTCATATATACACTTTATATGTATATTTATTTATAAAAACTAAATATAATCAGGTAGTTTATCTCACATTGTTATGTCTGCAGATTGCCGTGTTACTTTAGATCGGCAATGTTCTTATATGTTGGGCGCAACCGCGAGTTACATTGAACACAATTAGATTGAAATTGAAAGGCAGTTTGAATTTCCATAGTTGTTATGGATTGAATATTACGCTATAAGAAAAAGTCATTATAGAGGCTATTTTAACCAATGCGCAAACGCACCGACAGCTCAAAAGCCTTTGCATGGTAATTTGAGATTCCGATGTTGATGCGATTTTACTACCCGCCTTGTGGGCAGGTTATGTGCAAAAACCCATTTTTTCCAGGCGTAAAAACGAGAATCGTCTTATTTGCTGGGTAAACTTATTCGCCGGGAAATACGGTATATCACAATATACATTTCAGATTTGAAACTATTTTTTAACAAAATATGTTTTGGGAAAAGCAAATTATTCGATTTTGAGCATCCACAAAAATTCATCTCAGCAAAATTGCAGCTACCTACTGTATATCAACTACAAAGAGCGCTAATATGATTGAATTAAATGCACTTTGCAAAGCATAAGAGACAGATAAACACATGATTACAGATGAAATCTGTCGAATTACGCTAATTTTTAAATTTAATAATGGCTACCAAATCTATGGCAACAATTAAAATTAAATTGTGTGTGTCACTGATAAGGAAGATTTTGCAACTGAATGCATACATCCAAGTTTGAATAATTGATATAATCATGCCATGAAAGAATTTTCTATATTAGCCAACACAAAACAAAAGAGCTGTTGGATTGAATTAAACAAAGTCCAGTAGTGACTTACACTTCGTAAAGTGCAATTTCATAACCTTCAATTGTTAATTACTGAATCTACCTTTGTGGCTGAATTACCTATACACATTATTTATTCATATCACTCACCAGGTACACAGGTCTTCTCATCTTTACTTGTCAGAAGAGCTTTTTCCATCATAGGTGATTGCTCTGTAATGCTACTCCTATGACTACTATTATCTTTTTGACTGGATTTCCCTTCAAAAATATGAATATGATATGTGACTGGTAAAACAGAACTTTCAAAAAATAAGTAAAAAAAACTTAGAGAATATTAATTTATATGGTGAGAGTTTTTGTGATCAAAACATTTGAAACTTTTTAATCTCAAAACCGGACTATGTCAGGGTGTTGATGGACCAAATATTTCTAATCCGGATGGCAACAAAGTTGATTGCAAAACACACCGAAGAAGTAATTCACTGAGTCAATATTGGAAAAGACTCGAATGCATTATTATACATTTTTTTATATGCGACTCATACCCACGATAAGAAAATACAATTTTTAAGAGGAACCGATGAGCCGTAGTGTCCAAAAATGGAGGAAGCTATAGTTCCTACTCTATAAAATCTGACTTGCACAAATGCACAAACATTTATTAAATACAATACATTAAATGCAATTCTCAGCAAATTACCTGTTACTGAAGCAGGACTAAATCCACATTGAATCACTTTCTTTTTGCACAGGACACATATAATAATCCCAAAAATCAAAGTTAGCAAAACTGATATTCCTCCAACAATAAAAGCTATCTTTTTCCATGGAACTGTTTCTGGATTTTGACCTGAAAACAAGGCAATCGTTGCTATAGATATGCATATAAGATAATAGACATTAAGGTTCTTCGTGATATGAAAACCCAAACATGTATCACTTATAATAGGTAACGTTGTATCACTTTTTTGAATTATACCTAGATTTTGTTTCAAATCAAAATTTCAAATTACCATAAATACATTCAAAAAAGTTATTATACAAATTCATATATAGGAAAATAGCGAGCTTGGAATGTAACTCCAAAATGTCAGAAGTAAAATATATTTATTCCACTACAGGTAATACCACCAAGTAAAATTTGACATGAATAATATAAACTAGCAGTTATTCTAATTTATATCTGATCACTCCTACATTGAGGATTATCTTTTGTTGCATCAGAACACAAATGGCATTCATCATCCATTGTTCCATCACTTTTCATTGGTTTGAAATGTCCGCTTAAACAGGCACCACACACTCTATTGGTTTTGCTACTACATTCTTTGGCTACCACAGAATTCCAAGTTGCACAAGGCTTTCATGTAAAAAGAGGAAATTGCGAGGATAAATTTGGAGCCTGAATGGTCCCAAAAAACACATTAGCAATAAACAGGAAGAGAGAGAATTTGTTTGTCTTATTTTTAAACTTCCGATGTCTAAAGCCAAAAATCTGAATTCCTCAGTTGGAAAACATCAGACATCACAAGGAAACTTGACTTCAGTAACATTGAGTTATGACAAGAAAATGTTTCACAATACATGCATATGTTATAATAACATGACTGGATGTCTGCTACATGCAAGTTGTACCACTCTCTCAGTATAAATTTTAACTCTTATCAAAATTCAACAACAAGTTCTACATGAGAAAATTTATTTAGTAAATAGAAGATATTTTGCCACAAATTTAAAATTAGTTTGCGGCATGTCAGAAAATTTGTGCAAACTGTCATAACATATAGTACATACCTTACAAACGACACACAAATTATAGTCATGTTGATTGGAAAAAGTATTGCCAGGACAACTCTCACATTTATACCCGCTGTGTTTCTCACCATATCCACAATGCTGAATGGGAAAAATAAAAGTATAAATCAATTATCAAAAAAAAATCAATTGCAAAAAAAAATTCTAAAGATTATATAAACTTACTCCTTTAGGTTGCTGACCAGGTGGACATTTTTGACATTGTTTGCACTTTTCATCATTTGAATCCAGATATTGGTTTTCACCTTTGCAATCTTCAGTAGCAACTACCAACTAAAAAAGAGAATTCAATGCGACTAATTTTTTTATCAAAGACAAATGTGTATTATCTTATCTGTGTGCTAGGATAATTCACAATTCTATGTAAATAATAGAAAATATCCCTTTCAAGCAAAATATTATAACAACCACTGTTTCCACCAAAATATGAGGGCTTCAACCTAAACTAGAATGAAAAAAAAAGCTTAAGAAAAATATATATTTTTGATTTTCGAACCATTTTTCGAAATACTTGAATGTGATTTGATTAGAAAACCAGCTAAATGCATCTATTTCTTTGTGATTTTTTTTTAAATACTATGTTTTCAAATGTTCAACAATCGACCCTGAAACCCTTTATTGTGTAATTTGCACAGCGATTTTGAAGATCACTCAACACTTTTACTAAGCACAGTCAAAGTGTTCAAACATAAGCATAAGAAAGCTTATAAACATCTTCAAAGATATACTTGAGCACCCATACATATGGCTTACTATTTCAATTTCCACATCTACTTAAATTTTCAACTTGAAGAACAATTTCAAAACGTCAAGTCCTCAGAAAGATAAGTATTAAACTCACTCACCTGAATGAATATGTGCGAGATCAGAACAACTAACAATAATATTTTTGACCGCATAATATTGTTTGAGCAAATCAAGTTCCACTTCAGAGCATCAGTTCCAGTTATCTAACCTAATAATACTGGCTATGGATCTGGAAAACATTATCTGATTATATAAAAAGCATTAATTTATGTACATTTTCAAGTATTGAAATTTGTTATAAATCTTTACTAATCAAATGTGGTTATAAGAAGTTAGCTACCTATGCACACAACGTCTAGATTGAATAATATAACTGAATACATTAAAAAATTGGGTATAATTTAGTTTTTTATGCATTTGACAAGAAATTTTTATGAATTATTGACAGGTTTTTAAAATTAAAACACGACCCAATTTAGAAGAATTAAATTTTCTGTATTTGAAAACGTTAATTCCGAGTATATTAGTAATAGCAAATTATCAGATTTTCGCTATTCCCTGATGCGACAAGACACTACTCAACTATTTCAAAATTCCAACACTTGCAAAAAAATCCCTCAAACATACTTCTCACCTTGGGCTAATGTTCTTAATAGGCTGCCAACAAATTCTGAAATTGCAATGCAAATGTATTTACTGTACCTCCCGCATCTGTAATTAAATTTCTATCTTTGCGCCTTTTGGTAAACGGTCAAACGATTTGGCTTGTATGTATAACAACCAAACAAATATAAAATGGCATAAAATTTCAAGCCTGCAATTTCACACAGTAAACAGCACGGCTATAAAGGAAGCAAATATTTGACTTCCGCTAAATGTAAAAATGAGAAACCCTTCAGGGAAACCAGAATGATTTACTATTATCAACTACTTTAATGTTCTCGCTTGCCTAACACTTGTAAAAATCATTACTCACAGACTTGCGTCTGGACCTGTCCCAGCCACAGGTATATTTACCATAGTACATCGCACAAAGTCGGCCACTCCCAAGACATTTTGAAACAGAGACAATTGACACCCGCGCAAATTTACTATTTTGATTTGTGCGAATTCCGTTGGCTGGCACAATTAAATTTATTTGTTCAAGAAGTTTGGCTTAGAAAAGTAAACAGATTCCTCAAACATAAGTTATATTGTAAAGGGTCACCACAATCATATTTAAAATTAAATGCCATGAAGAACGACCGTTTTCCAATTTCTCATTGGCAGGCTCAAGAGAAAGCAAATGTTTACTAAGGAATGAGTAATCAAACTTCCAACGGCTAAAGCTGGTTGTTTTCCACATAGAGTAGGCTTACCATAATTATGTTTTTAATGCCATTTCAGAATCAGACATAACTATACTATGATTTTAAAGGGTTGAGAAATATGAAAGTTCAAATTTTATTCATCAATAAAATGACGAGAATATCGGTCAGAGACCGAGGACTTATCGATCAAAAGTTAGGGGATCCTCCAAAACAGCGCTCTTACTCCATAGTGACACCTTGTGTCCCATCACTAATTAATTAATAACTCGCTAATTATACAACATAATTCGCCCAAAATCAATAGGCTTCTGGTCCGATATATGATGAATGCACATGAAAAATCTGGAGCAGATTCAATCTCGTTTTCGTGAGATATCGCGTGCATCTAACAGACAGACAGACAAATACCTATCAACATACTTACCGATTAAAATCGATAAGTAATAATGTGTCCTATGATTAACTGAAAAGCATAATTTCACCATGGCCACAATTTTTTTTACAGCTTTTATTCAACTACTGTGCTACATTAATCTCATAGCTTTTTCGTAATTATATTAACTTGAACTACTTTCAAGTCTAGCATCAATTTCTTTACAAAATATCAATACATTTACCAATCAACTTTCTTACACAAGTGCCAAATACCATGATTTACCAAGACTGCTTCAATCACGCTCATCACATTGCCTATTGAAGCAGATAAAATAAATACACACCAGTGGTCAAGAATTTCCTTGATATTAGAGAAGTAAATTGATACCTCAAGAAAATAAAAGAAGTGAAGATTGAATTATAATTTTTATTAAAGATGACAGTTGGTGATTTCAGTTGAAAAAAACAAAACAAATAATATTCTCAGGAACCAAGAATAGAGGCCCAAAACTCACACAACTGCGTGATAGAACATATTACCGAAACATTTGTAAAAGAGAGATATCTCTAATGCCAATTTAAACAAACTACATTCTACAGGTGGAGAATTATCGTTTACACTGGGTCACAAAAAATGACCTTTACAGATGATTCCATGAGTCTCCTGCAAATCTTTGCAACCAACTGTACATGAAAAATTGCATTTTGGGATCAAATCTCAAAATATGTGCACATAGACATGATATTCAAAAACAATATTTGATGAGCATATGTGTAAAGCATCATCCTTAAATTTTATTTTAGATAAAGGAACAGTTGGCAGGGGAAAACTGCCAACTCATGACTGATTTTAGCAAAAACAGGTTAGCTATTTGAAAAATATTATGCAGGTAATTAGAATAAAATAATCAACAACTGTACATGGAAAATTGCATTTGGGGATCGAATCCCAAAATATGTGCACATAGACATGATATTTAAAAACAATATTTCATGAGCATAATGTAAAGCATCATCCTCAAATCTTATTTTGAATAAAGGAACAGTTGGCAGGGAAAAACTGCCAACTCATCACTGATTTAGCAAAAACAGGTTAGCTATTTGAAAAAATATTATGCAGGTAATTAGAATAAAATAATCAAACATCCGCATCACAACACCCTCAAATTATGTTTTTTTAAGTTGACTTTCTTCACATAACAGCATAATGATGTTGTCACATCAGAACCCCATGGATTCATCTTTTTCTCTACTCATACAAGGGACGCAGAAAGATGGCAGTTGCATAGTTTAGTAGTCAGAAAAACATCAAGTCCAGTGCCAAAAATACAAGAAATAAGACAATAAACTGAGGGAAACTGTCAATATACAGTAAGCATGAGACAGCCTGGCATCTTATATGGCAGTATTGATCAACGGACTAAAATTAAGAATACAGGGCTTTGGTATGAAGCCACCCCACAAAAGAAATACTAACATGCATAACTATCTGCACATGTAAAGCCCACCGAATAGTATTCATCGGCGTAATGCAGTAATGGCAAATATGCAATATCTTGTCATGCAAATTATGTATCCATTGCTTATAGTTTATTTCAAAATGGAGTGGCTTTCTCAATTTGCAGATTTGACGGAATAGTGTAGGGTTATGGTGAAATAAAATGTAACATTTTTGTATGCAATTATACCGCACTCCATCAACATATTATTAACTTTACCAGCTAAAGAGAGGATGCTGGTTTGAAAAGATATTACGGTTCCATTACATTTGAACCCACAACAATTGCACCTATGGAAATTTTTTTTTTACGGATATTTGAACCCATACTAACCCTCACCCATGGATTTTAGCACCCTCATATAGATTGAACCCGCGGATATACGGGTGCAAATTTATGGGTTCGAATGTACTGTAATTGTATTCAATCTGTAATTATTTGATTAGTTTTATTGGTTATGGAGCTTCCATACACATACTGACATATCCCTCATGGGAGAGTATGCAAGTACGCTGTGTAATACTAATCATGCTGTCAGGGTTATACCTATTACAGTACAGCAGTATTACGTCTAAAGGTTGAATCCTTGAAGAATAAAACAGATAAATGATCAGTGCAATAGCAGAATAGTGTTATTTCGTAATAAAAAGGCATGTATAAATACAATGAGCCACGGTATAAACTGTAAGTGTCAATCCGAACAAAGTAAGAGACAAATGAAATAGAAAAAATGTGACCAAGAAAACTGAGAAAAAGATGAAAATGACTGAATGAGGAAGAAAGTGAAAAAAAAACTTAATTGAGATCACTCTACCTGCTGACCTGTCTACGGAGAATTTTTAGGAGCAATTTCGCATTGCAATCATAATAATGGTAGCATCATGTCAACGAAATACAGATGCTTAGTGTATGACTGGGAGACAACGATACACCTTTCGGGATCATCAGAGTCAGTCGCCACCCAAATAATAGTTACCAAATATTAGTTACAGGTAAACTTCTGCACTTTACTTCTGTGTTAAAGCTGTAACGCATGTTATGTGAGAATGTGTAATCTTTTGTATTTGGACGATTTGTCATTTATGCAACCGCACATTCTGCAGTTCTGACATTCCTGCATTCAGACATTGCACAATATCATGGTCAGTATTCAGATATCGTTTCTTTTTTGCTCCTCAAGTACGTGTCAACTCGTTCTATAACTACTACAATTTACTGAAACAACCTGACAAAATGCAATTAATACCTTTATTGTTGCAAAATAAAACACCATAAACGCTCCAACAAGAAAGAAACAGACCAACACCTCGTGCTGGAAAACCAAACAAAATTCCCAAACCGTCTGACTGCCATCAACTCTCACGTGAGTTCTACGTTATTAAAAACAAACAAAGCAATCACGTCGCCTTCTTCTCGATGAGCCGGGCAGGTCTGGACTTGTTCAAAAAATGACGTAACCGCGCCGCAAGACCGAGGAACGAACGTAACGCTTTGTGCGCCTGCCCTCTTTTCGAAAAGATCGACGCGTCCTTTTATGCTTTGAGATTTGGCGCGAAGTATTCAAAAACTTATGTACATCTAACCATTTTTATCCAAACTGTTAAACAAACGTTGTCGAAAGTGAAAGACAACAACTGTATATAGACGACGATTGTCTTGAATCTGTGCTTGAATTTTTACTCGTCATAGTCAGTTACTTTATCCTGTTTTATTTATCATGGAGTCAAATTGAACTTACATCTGTTGTATAAATTTGTTGTTGATTTCTAATTCAAATAACAAGCGGTGAAAATATTAAATGCTTTTTGAATGGTAATCGACAGAAGATTTCGATACAGAGATACAACGAACGCTGTGTTTCCTCATCGCCAACATATGCCTGGCAATAACGGGTTAAACGAAAATTTTAAACTCGAAAACAACATTGGTCAGAATAAAAAAGACGAAACAAAGAGCACAAGTCAGCATGAAAAACTAAAAATCTTCTGAACAAAGACGATGGGATTTCTTCGCTGGGAGTGCTAACATGCTATTTGTGGATTGAAAATATAAATTGTTATTAATTTAATGTGCATGCAGTTGTGCGATCATAAATCATTGTACGTTTTAGTTATTTTTTGATGATCTTCGAGTGATGTTACCGAAATTGAATGTGCTGCCGTTGTGTGATATGGCTACATGAAATAGTCCCAATCAAATATTTCTTCTCGAAATTGTTTAACATCCTTAACCTGTTACCACTTTATCATTAATGAAGTTTCAAACTGTTGAAAGCCGTGATGTGTATTATTTGCTCTTGACCTTATTAGAACGCAAAAGTCGATAGACTTTTGCTATGGTAATGATTACTTTTTTAATACTTTAAATTTCGGTGAGATTAACTTCTTATCTTGTAAAACTGTATTTTGAGGGGAAATTTATAACTCGTGGCAAATCACATTTATACTTTTATGGCATTGACCAGGTTAATAAGAACAGTTAATCGTCTCCAACCTAAAGGCGCCAGTAATACTTGGCACAGGAGAAATATATAAGGGATATGGTGACAGGACAGGTAACGAATGCTCTCAAGACTTTCCAGTGATAAATATATAAGAGGGCGCGCGATAAATATACGGCTTGAATTGATTGTACGTATTTAAAGGTATTCCTTCAAGTTTTGATTATTTTTCAGATTGAACGAAAACAGGTCGTTCGTGGCGTGACTTACCCTGGTACCTAATTTATTCGATCGACAGATCGTCGAAAAATAGATGTAGGTTGTAGCTAAAGTTCGCAAGTGTGAATTTCAGGCGACCACACATTCACATGCGAGCATGTGACATCTTTGAGATCGGAATTATTTTTTCTCAAACACTGCGTCGTTCTTGAATACGCTGCTACGAGTGACGTCATTTTGGGAGACGTGTCAAATCCTTTTTTAAGAATCGTCATGCTGTAAATTTATGGGCGTGGTAGTTAGCTGCAATCTACTTCAATGAATATTGCAATATATATTCATTGCTCATTTTTTATTGGTACGAATATGGAACCTATTTTGAAAAGTTTACAATGCCCAGCTTTAAAAGCTTTTACTTAAATTCTGAAAATATTTCCCGTGATAGAAAATACAAAATAACGTGCTCAAAAATACTGTCACATAAGCTTCCTATTTTGAGATAATTAGCTCGAAGCAAGATCACGCGAATTAACTCCAACGTAAAAGATACTCATCCTTAAGCATAAATACGCGAAACGACTGAAATGCCGGGGGTTACTGAAACAATATATATATAATGTAGCAGTATATATTTACGATATGATATATGCTAATTAAATTGATACTTACGCGTAAGTAGAATACAATTGATGTGACACTTGAATAATTCGAGTCCAAATTACTGGGAAACATCTATGGGGAAGTGCAGGGATAGCGAACCACTGACCCACCGTGTCATTTTGGTGACCCACCAAGTCACGAAATAATGCGAAGTACAAACCAATATTTTAGGGATAAGAATGATAGAACCGAACTTATTCAATCTAACACTAAGCGAACTATACTATGTACTACTATACCGATACGTAGCTATTGGCAACAGTGATGCTATGCAGCGTTTCCCAAACTATGGGTCGCGACTAGGGCTGGGCATTTCGAATCGAATAGTAAATTATTCGAATCGGTTCAGAGCTAAATTTTGAATCGCCACCATCTTGTTTTTATCTTTCCGCTAATGGTCGAGGTGAATTCCCCAATTTTTTTCTCATTGGAGTCATATTTTTTCAACGAAATTCTAACATATGACTATTTTCTGTAGTGAGTTATTGATAAAACGCATTTGTTATTCTGTGTGAACGCTCAGTAATTCCTTTGTTGAGAGGACCAATTACTATAATAAAGTCGCTCACAATTATATATTTTCAAGTATTCGAGATTCGATTCGAAAAAAATTATTCGAGTTGATTCTGAAATCACAAGGTATTCGAAAATGCCCAGCCCTAGTCGCGACTAGGGCAGGGCATTTTCGAATATCTTATGATATCCGCATGAGTTCAAATGTACGGTCACCCAAGAAATCATCTCGGTCCGGGTTCAAGCGTATGTACATATGCAATGCTCAAAACCGCACAACATGAACCCAGGATTATGAAACTTACGACGATAAGATACCACAAGTTTCTCATTGATGAAGACTTTTGGTAAACCTATAATCACATTCTTGTATTTAATGATACTACAATACTTCTTGTTTCGCGCACAATGCCAAAGTTTGATCTTGAATGACAGGGATCTCAGGGTTACTATTACAACTCAGATAAATGTGACGTTAGGCCGAAACGTAACAGTTGTAACGTTACAGTTGGTATTACGATTAGGTTGTTGTTGTGCAATTTTCTTTCAATACCATTCGGAATTAAAATGATTCCGTCTGAAGGATTCGAAATGGTAACCCATTAACTAATTTTTTGACAATAGGCCTACTGGTGGTGAAATGCATGCAAGCGAAAGAAAATCAGATGCTGAAGCCAGAAGTAGTGGAAGAATTTTTCGCGATGAGTGGACTTGTAAGTTTGGAGTAATCGATCGTGATGGTAAAGCTTTGTGCTGCAATTGTAACAACATTATTGCTCTTCGTTTCTACAATATTAATCGTCATTTCGAGAGGATTCATGGTAATTTCAACCTGATGAAAGAAGTGAAGCGATATAAACAGCAAAAAAATAGCTTCAACATATCCTCTGCTAGCTTCCATGTTTCTCCTGTTATTGATATACATGGAAAATCACTTTCTGATGGTGAATATATAAGAACAGTTTTCAGAAATTGCTTAGAAGCGCAATTTGAAGATTTTCCTAAGACGTCTGATACCCCTGGGGTAGTGTATACGATGTATATAATTATATTTTACAGTCTACCGGAAGCATAGTTGATCTGAATGTTTGTGGGAAAAGTCGCATATATTTATGGAAGAACCCACAAACAAGATGGTGCTAGGTCAATCTATAATTTACTGGTTGTTTGCGATTCTAGTTCAAACATATTGATTCAGCCTTGTGCCGAAAGTATATTCACATAAAACTATTTTTAATGCAGTATAAACATTGTTGTATAAACGGCTGGATAATAGGTATATTTAACAACGTTACGCTTTTTTCGAAAAGTTCATCTTGAAATGGATTTTTGGAAATCAAATCCATTTACATTTGAATTGCTACTTTAGTCTGCCGAATGATTTATTCCAAGAAATCTTCTTTGCAGTCAGTGCCACTGAACTTTTTGTGGCAAATTTGATTTCTATACTTTTTGGCGTTTACCGCTTGCATGAAGTAGACTTCGTTTGCGAGATTCGAATTTTTAAAAATCAAATCTGCCGAAATCGAACGCAAATTTTATGTCCCGTTGATGACGTAGTACTGAGAACTCGTCGGCGTAATTTTGCATCAAGTCGAAGGCAATTATAGCGTTCTGTGAACTAATTTCGAACCGCATGCCAGTTCTATTGGGCGGTGGATTTGGCAAACGCTGCAGTGGTTTAAATAACTACCAATATCTTTAAATAAAATATCGTTGCATCATTAGAAATTTCAGCAAACTCAACGAATAAAATACTAAACCATTACTGGTCATTCTACGTTTACCTGGTAGAGTCTACCAGGTAGACTATCACTCTCTTGGTAAATGTACCACCCAGACGCTCAAGTTGCAACTTAAAATATGTACAAAGTTAGTTTATATAGGGGTGTGACTTGATTATACATTAATTGAATAATAAAACATACTCCAAAATCAGTTCTCCAAAGCCTATTGACGGATAGTCAGTACCGGTACTTTCATTACATAAAACGACATTACTTGATCTTCTTACAGGATATACTATTTCTGAACAGAGATACGCAAAAAGAAAAAATGCCCGGGGTTACTGAAACAATACATCATTTACAATTAGATTGGTACATTACGTGAATTGAGTATGTCTGGGAGCGCTGGATACAGCGCCGGATTAGCCATGCACGTGCTTAGGGCACCAAGCTAAGAGGGGCACCACAGAAATATTAGAGCAGAATTTTATATAGTTTATCGATGTTTATTAAAAAATTATGAGTACACCAGACGACTCAAACTTTAAAATGTTCGCTTATTTTTCGTCTTCAAGTATCAAAGTAATCTTCTTTATTGAAAATAAACACTGAAACTTATTTATTGGACACGAAATTGGCCTATGAGTCGTTTTCTTGAATTGTTGCTGTTTTTTATTTCTAGTATTCTCCTTGTTGCTGCATTTTTGTTTTAAAAAAATTTCTTTTATCTTCAACAATTAGACCAATGAACTATTTGCACTATGTGGCGGTTCCACGATCGCATTTCAACGAATTAGTGGTCAGCGAAGTCGGGAGTTTTTTGATAAGGTAGACCAGGGTGGTCCAAATCCCGTCAAGCTGATACATTCCGTGCGGGTCACAGAACAATTTTAGCGTATATTTGTATCTAATGGAGGAACGATTTTAAGTTTTTTTTTTAGCTATTCCAACTGGGGTTAGGATCCCGAGATTCAAACTCTTTTCCTATCGCTTTGTGCCTTTATTTTAGTAGTAATAAAAGCACTCCTCTGTTTTCAAGCGTCGGCCATGTGACAGTAGTGACGAAACGCAGAGCCGACTTAACGCTGCACAATCCATTCTTTTTTAGCTAGGTCCCGAAATACCAACTTAGACGGACTTGGTTGGTATTTGACGATGGCACTAACCTTGCTCACGCTGCAAGTTTTTAAATTACTCAATATAACAATTCGTAATAAAATGAGTGTCGCGCAAGAAAGGTGACATAAGGAAAACACAGCGAAAACGTATTTCCTTGCCCATCACAAAGTGTCTGGTTTGATTTCAAATAATATCTGTCACGAAAGAATATAATTTGAATCGACAGTAAACGCGAGATGCGCAAAATACAACGGTAATTGTCGGAATTATTTTTAAGATAACTGAAAGCTTTATATATCTTCTTTAAAAGAACGTCACCAATGCCACATATTAATAGTCTGGTTAGAACGATAAACTCTCGCTGTTTATTATATTTAAAGTAAGTAAACTCGCGATATTTCGATCTCTTTTGAATTTTCGTCTATTTGCGATCCGCGCGACCTCCTCAAAAGTTCTTGCGGTCCTTCAACCTAGCAACCGTGAACCACCCTGAGGTAGACTACTAGGTACCGTAAAATTTCAAACCACAGTTATGACCCTTGGTATTCCGATTCACGTTGAAACTGGAGGCATGAATCTTTATCGTCACACTTCCTCAGGATTAGAGCTCAACCGATATATCGGCCCGATATTGCGTGTTTGCCGATATATCATATCGGCAGTAAACTGTGGATATATATATATCGGCTATATATAACAGTAAAAAACCTAAAATTGTTCGTAAAAGTTGTTTTATTTACTGTTGGTTATGATTATTTTTATTGGATAATACACTTGTGTGGTTTATTGTTTTTATATTTAAATTACACATGAGGGGGCACCAAAGTCTTCAGTGCTTAGGGCACCAAAGGGGCTTAATCCGCCCCTGGCCGGATACCATGAACGACCATAAATTTGCGCTATATGTAGGCTTACCATACGTCCCGATTTAAGCGGGACAGTCCAGCATGATGAATCAATTCTATATTGGTGCTGTTCGGACGTTCACGTGAATGTAATATTGAACAACGATTTTTCAAAGGTGTTTCTACAGAAAAGCATGCTTGGGCGAATAAGTCAATTCTCAATGCTTGAAAACGGCAGACTATTTCATTATTCTTTTTGCTGTACAAAACAAATCTAAATTCGGGTCATTTGTATCGTTAGCGTCTATTCCTTTCTAGTTTTCGAACTGAACCCGATATATAGACGGAGAATATGCGCATGAACTCTCGGTGAAAATATGGCCAATTAAGACAGCCGGGATGGCTTAAATGTAGGCCTATGTAGTAAAATCGGAAACTGTAAAGTTACAGGAGGCGTCCCGCTTTGATGTCGAAAAAATATGATAACCCTAGCTATAAGGGACCAGATCTATCATATAATCAAGTTTTGTAGGGAACCAGACCCTATTAAAAGTTTTTGAAATATCCAAAGCAATTGAATTCCCACGTGTGTATTATATATTTTAAGTTATTAACAGTTAATGAACCGAATTATGCATAAAACCACCTAAAATAAAAAATGTACTTATATGTTGATCTACGTCGTGGCAGCGGACTCTTCTTCGCAAAAAGATTCGAGGGTGAAATGTGAGTTAAGTTTTCACCAAACTTTAAAGTTTAAAAGATGATATCCAACTATGCTATGATATCCAACAGCACATGTTAACATAAACATGCATATTCCGGCCTAACAAATTCCACAGGGAATTACTTTACATAATGTCTCGCGCATACCAGACAGTAGTGACAGACAGATAAGTAGGCCTAAGTTATTACATGCTTCGTCAAGTAATCAGGGAATAAAATTAATAATACAACCGCTGTTAAACTTTGATTTTTCAGTAATATAGATTTACGCAACTTCGCTCAGAACAATGGCCCGATGCCACGAATATAATTGGTCACTATCGGGGAACTCGAAAAGAATTAGTAAAACTGATAGGCAAAGGATATGAAGCTCAACTTTATCGATGCGAAATATTTTATATTTGTGGTGTTCAAATTTTATTCAAACTCCTTTAGCAATACATCTTTTACGATTAACGTTCAACTAGATGACTGTTGGTGTTTGGTATTACCTACTTGGAAACTGCTGCTAGTTTGTGACATAGTTTAAAATGCTACAAGTGGACAAACTGTGCCATTTCCAAATTCCTGCACCGGAATACCAGATTATAGGGAGAGTCAGTCAGTCAATCATTTATTCGTCGTATCAAAAAACAAATCACAAAGATTGGTAGAGAAAATAAATGAACTAGTAACGTTAATTGTACGACAAGAGTCGCGAGGGACCTGGTTTAAGTCTTCAAGCAGCGACACCTATAGCGTTGGCAGGGGTTTGGTGTAAAATAGTTGCTTTCGCTTCAAACGTTGACTATGCAATAGTCATGATGGTGAACATATTTGACTAAAACACAAATATTTATGGGAACTCAAAAGCGAACGCAACTTTGCTAACATATATAATAAAATTAGTAAAAGATACAAATTGAGAGGAATTGACAGCACAGGCAATTTTGAAAAATCATGTTAATAATAATTAGATAGAGAGAAGTTAATGAACTTTAGAAAAAAAACTTGCAACAAAGACTATTTAGAAAATCATATAAAGTTTATATGCATGTATACTACACTGTAAAGAAAATAAAGAGTGAAAGCGGATCATTCTACAATTAATGCAAATGTGTGTTTCAGTGTATGCCCAGACTGGCGACACAAAAAGCCCAAAATGACTCATTTTCCTTTAGATCTGACATCCGTAGCCTGTAATATACATCAATGTTTTGGTTTCGTGTAACTTGACTAACGATATCATATTAACACATGAGAGAAGGCATTCGTTGTCTAAACGCACTTGCATCACTGCAATTGCGGATATGACGCTGCATGCGGTCCTCAACGTTATTGTGAACGGGCTGGAACAAGATTGCGGCTACCGGTAGTTCCAATTCCACTCCATCAGCTCGCAAAATTTGAGTATTTTAATGGTAGTAGTCTAGTCTTTTAATGACTGAGCCAGTTCAAATGCGAGTTATTCGCATGCATAACTCGAGTCGCGTGTGTAATACTTTGACGCTGCTCGTTAGTTCTCGTTACACATTCTGTTCACTATTATTCAATGGAAAATTTTATTTTCAGTATCTTGATACCGTAGACTAAATTAATTGTACGCGGCATCGTAGCGGAACACCAGGTTGCTGAGATGGCTATGAAACCTGCCTTCAATCCGGTATGCCTTTTTTACTGTTAGGTCATAGTTGTACAGTATTTAATAATTAACCATATAGTCAAAATACAATTTGTTATCTGTTCATTCCAAGCTCGCCAAATAGAATAACTCGAAATTTGTTGTATTTGATGAAATGCTATCGCCAAAAAGCAAGGAATGTTTAAACTTCACCATTAACATCTTAATAATGCTTGATACCTGGATCCGGAATCTCGTTTACATATTAAATTAAATTTTTTCAAATTATGTATATGTATTTCACAGTCTACCGGAAGTATACTGGATCTGAATGGAATGTTTGTGGGAAAAATCATATATATTTATGGAAGAAGCCACAAGAAGGATGATGCCAGGTTATTCTCTCATTTAATAGTTGTTTGTCAAAAAGAAGTATTTAAATTGAATTATTACCCCTTCATTCATAGGTGTCGCTTCTCGATAACCCGTAGTAGTGGTTGAAATGTAATTTTTTACTTCGTTCTGTATGTACAATGCGTATTTTCCGTGTGGTGAAAAAATAAACTACCAATTACCGGATTAGAATTTTACTAGTTCACTGATTTATTTGTATCAATGTATTTACGATGAAATAACAGAAAACTAAAATTGAACTCATCGATAATAAATCCGACGAATGAAACGTCTAATGTATTTATAATTTCGACTACCATAATGGGTTTTATATTGCTAGTTTTGCTGTTAATCTCCTGTGTGGAACGGGTGGAAGCGAAATAGCACTACATGTGAATCCACGTTTTGCTGGCAAGGGCGTTGTTGTAAGAAATTCTCGCAAAAGTGGAGTTGGGTGGGAAAAGGAAGAGCGAGAACCGCTGGATAAGTTCCCTTTTAGCAAACCAGGATCTCCCTTTGGAATTTGGATAATTTGCCACCCCGACGCTTACGAGGTACAAATATTGATATTTTAATCATAAATGGAAGCCATATATATTTGCTACTGTTTTTTGACTGCTGTTGTTTTATCCCAGATTCGATGTAACCGATATAAGTCGTATGCAACATTCAAGCACCGAATGGCGCTCAACTCTGTCACCCATGTTCAGGTGACTCAAGATTGTGATGTCAGCCTCGTGTGCACTGGTATAAAGGGTCTGGTAAGTAAGGAAAGTTTAGCTGAAACAAAAATATCAATGTATTCTCTTTCAACAAAAACTTTGAATTTTGATCCACTATGAATATGGAGACTCTTATGATTGTGAATATTGTTTTGTACGAATTATAGTTGTATATATCATATTCGTACCTGAGGTGCAGCAATTTAACTCCAAAATTCGAAGCGTTTCAAAATCACTAATCATGTGTTGAAACGGCTGTGATTCGGTAATTTCATCTTCTGTTTCTAACACTGATGCTTGCAAGCGCGTTTTCAATAAATGGTTATTCACATGATTGCGCTCTGGGAGTTGTACAAGGTTCGATAAATCGATTTCAGCGACAGCATATCCTAATGTTATACAAAAACAAGCTGCTACTGCTGATAACTTAAGTGTCTTGACTTGAGTTTTTTCCCTCGCGACGAATACCTCGATTTCCCTTTTCAATTAACCAACTTGCGTATTCTATTGTTTCGTTGTAATTGTGTTTTATATTTCAGGAGATTCCGATTCAAATTCTGGAAAAACCGGTGAGTAATGTCCTATGACGCTCTTACGTGTTTAAGATTTATACAGACATGAGTAATATTGTTTCGTAGGATGTAGGTGCCGTTATCAACCTTCCTATACAATGACGGTCTAGAGCAGAAATTTTCAATCGGGGTTCCGCCAGTACAGTCCAAGGGCTCCGCAAATTTCCATTTAAACCCGAAAGTCTGTATTAATATACAGGGAGTCCAAAAAGTTTCGCCCAAATATAAAGTCTTTATAATCAAATGTTTGTTATTTGCCTGATTAATATTCAGCCTGTATCTAATTGGATGTAATAGATGTTGTAGTCACCATTTATCATACAACAAAATTTATTCAAGTCAATTATATTCCAAAACTTCTCTTTTGCAGTCAGGGACGTTAAACTTTAATGTTCCAGTCTTTAATATTCGAGAACATTCTATTACTTTCGCTGGAAAGCCAACGAGCTCGGAAGGAAGGTGAATATTACTATGGTTGAATTATCGTTCTATATTTATTATAGAATACGAAAGACCTCAGTTATGACGAATGTAATATAAACGATAGTAACGTTAATTTACAGATTTTCAGTAGACTTCGTGGGCGGGGACAATATTCATTTTCATTTTAATCCAAGAATGAACGAACAGCAAATTGTACGAAACAGTAAAGATGATGGTGGCTGGGCCAAAGAGGAACGCGATCTGGCAACACCGTTTCCCTTCTACCAGGGTGTCCCATTTCAGGTCAGTTTTGTTGAAGTAAGAAAACTTCGAGTATGAAGCGTTGTCTGTGTGTTTCAGAAATTAACATATATACGGTAGCTAAATGTATAAAATCCTTTCGTCAACCAATTACCTATAATTACAGGTGAAAATAAGCGTGGTGAAAAAGGGCTTTGATGTAAAAATTAATGGCTCACACGCTTTCCTATTCAAAAAACGCCTTCGATCATTGAAAAGGATTAGAAGGATTTCCGTCAACGGTGACGTCGAGTTGGAGAGAGTGACATTTTCTGGATAAAACTTTCTACAATCGGCGACAGGGAATCTGGCGTTTTCGGAGAATTGCATTTCATAAATTTGTATCTCTCAATAGAACGTACTTCTTGTGTAATCAGAATAATATTGAATAAATGTAATCCGTGTTCGATTATTGTTGAAAAGTAAATATTTGTGAAGACGGGTCAGTTCATATCAGATGCATAATCAACAAATGAAAGTATTATTTGCGTGTGCAGATTATTGTGAGTTCTACATCGGGACATACGAATACACACACGGACCGTTCTTTCGATATTAATATACCGACAAAACAAAGCAGCAAACTGCCCCTTTCAATTTTTTACGAATTCAGATGCCGCACCGGGTAAAGAGAACTCTTTCCTCACGGCTCGCTTCGGTCGGCGTCGAACTTAGAAGGACCAGGGGAATCCGACTGTTTAATTAGAACAAAGCAACCCCGTGTTGACGCGATTTCTGCCCAGTGCTCTGAATGTCAAAGTAAAGAAATTCAACCAAGCGCGGGTAAACGGCGGGAGTAACTATGACTCTGTTAAGGTGACCTCTGTAATAGGGGAAGCCATGTGTCTACCCAGAGCCTCCACGTGGCGAGAGTCGGACAATGCCTTGGGGCTATTTCACTAGGGTAGCCAAGACCGGGTGGGCTTTATAGTCTCTTTGGGGTTGCCACCCCCTTTGGGACCTATTCAAACCCGGTACACGTACAAAACAAAATTTCCACAGAACCCTCTGCCACTACAGGGGGATGTGGTTTGAACCCAACCGGGTGCCTGACGAGTTGTAGCAACCTCTTGCCTTTCCCGTGCCCTGACTGTGGCCGTGAATTTACCACCGAAACCGGCCTTGGTTTGCACAGGAGAAGTAAGCACGCAGCGTTCCACCAAGATCACGTCCCAGTACGATATCGAGCGAGGTGGAACCACAAAAAAGACTTTCTTCTAGCCAAAGAAGACATACGGCTAGAGATGAAAGGCATAACTAAGAACCGATATGCCCATCTACAGAAGGTCCCCCCTCACCGCACGGACAAAAAGAGTTGAATTTAAGAACCTTTAAGCGATTTGTCGAAGGACGTAGCAAAATGATACGATCGAAAGGATGATGCAGATGAGAACGAAAGATCTGAAAAACTTGAGATACCGAAAAGATCAGAAAATACAAGAAAGATCGAAAAATTCACAGATACCAAATACAGCTACCTTGACAACTCCGTCCGTGCAAAAACATCCAAAAGCGGCTGCCCCTGAAAGCAGTTGGAAAAATAAGATCTGGAAATATCTCGACTCTCTGGGAATATTAAACAACAATTCCTGGGGAGCCCCACTGTTTGACGGGACCGTCCGCCGTCGTCTCGACGGTGACGAATTAAAGTCTTTACTTAATGAGCACGCTTTGGAGATGACCTCCCGCTCATCAACCTCACCACGTGGGTCAAACCGACCCATAAACATCCAGCGGAAAAGATGAGTAACCGGCAGAAGCGCAGACTTGAATACAAGAAGGTTCAAACTTTGTTCCGCAAAAAGAGAACCTCCTACGCTAGCTGGTACTGAGTGGGAGATGGAAACATAACATCATCGAAGGGAATGAACCTAGCAAACCAGAACTAACATCGTTCTGGAAAAAGACCATGGAGGCTCCAAAGACGGAAGATAACCGACCGGTTACCGCATGGGAGGTGATTGAGCTTATTACAAAGAAGGTAGTCCTCAACACTGTAAAATGACTGACCGAATCATCACCCGGGCCAGACGGTATCTTTCTGCAGATGCTGAAGTCCATTCCCTTACCTACCTTCGCCAAGCTGTTCAACTTGTGGATGTTGAGCTGCAGTCTGTCATGTGTTGTGATTTTGTGACGTGTCGGTGGACGGCGCTTTGATTAACTGCTTTAAAAGTTCACCTTTGTGTGACGTATTTGTGTTAGGCCAATCACACCACAAGTCGATGGACACATAGAAGCTATTGGTTCTTGTCTGTCGGTATCTGTCGTTGTCTGTTACTACCTGTCACTGTATGTAGCTATCTCAGTCAATGTGCTTCAATGTTAAATTTTTATCGTTTGATTGTGTTGAACTGATGTTCTGGAGTGGTCAAAGAAGAGCCAGAAGATATGATAAGGAATTGTTTTATTTTCAAAATGCGTGACCATGGTGTAAAAGAGAGACTGCTTCGAGAAGATGAACTAACGCTTGTTCAAGCTATAGACATGGCCAGAGCTGCAGAGACGTCAAAACAACAAATAACATAAAATGGATAATTACTCGAGTGGGTCGTCTGGTGACAACATTAGGCAATCAAAACACAAGAGCTCGTTCGCCAAGACTGGTTCTACGCGACAATGGGAAAACGTAAAACATTGTAAATGTTTGCATGTCCAGCTTTCGGAAAGAAGTGTCGATTTTGCAAGAAGATTGGACATTTTGAGAAAGTATGCAGGACAAAGCAAGAAGACTATAAATCAAGCAAAGAAAAAGTAGTTAGCTTGATCTCTGAAGACGAAGATGTTTTCGGTCGTTAGCGAGACTGAAAAGAAATGGTTCGTTGATTTTAAAATAAACAAACACTTAGTTAAATTTAAACTAGATTCCGGTGCAGACTGTAGCATAATGTCAAAAGAGACTTTTGATGAATTGCGTCTGAGAAGATAAAAGATTAACCATACAAGAACAAACCTGAGGATGTATGATGGACGTAAGATCAAAGCCTACGGTAAGGCCTCCATACTTTGTTCCTATTAAGGGCTTACAAAAATATTGACATTTTGCTTGTTAATTACAATGTCCAACCTGTTCTTGGTTTACCTTCATGTATGGAATGGGAACTTATAAAACGTGTAAACGCCTTTACCAGTGGTGCGGTAGAGATCAATACGACAATGTTTTTACCGGGTTAGGCTTGATTAGTATGTCCGAATATAAAATTACGATAGATCCCAATGTAACGCAGAGTTCCGATAGCCATAGGAGATCCTTTGAAGTCTGAAATTGATGAAATGGAAAAACTTAATGTCATTAAGAAAGTAAACACTCCCACTGACTTGGTTAATAGCATGGTTATGTTTCGTAGGAAAAATAACAAGCTTAGAATTTGCATCAAACCGACCGATTTGAATAAAGCAATTAAAAGATCTCATTTTCCTATTCAGTCTATCGAAGATGTAGGTCGCATGCCTAACGCTAAAGTTTTCAGTGTTTTAGATGCAAATCATGGTTTTTGGCAAGTCAAATTGATCAAAGAAAGCTGTAAGCTCTGTACTTTCAATACGCTATTTGGAAGATATTGCTTTCACGTTTGCCATTTGATATTAAGTCTGCCCCAGAGGTTTTCCAACAAATTATGACTCATCTTTTTGAAACTCTGGAAGGTCTAGAACAGTGGTTCTCAAACTTTTTTAGTCCCATAGCCGCATTTCAAATCTCAAAGTTATGAAGAGCCGCACACAAACAACGCAAGGTAAAATTGCAACAAACCTTAAGCGCATATTTAAAATACCAAGTCATCGTAACAACAACACACGTAACAACTAAGGCTGGGCAAAATATTTGTATTATAAAATATTTGAACAGCATTTTACTATTCGAATTCCGGTACCACGTGACCTGCGCAGCTCTGCTTGGATACCGAAATCGCGCGTCTCCAACTCAATCGTGAATCGTGCGAGATTTGGCGACGGCGCTCGCCATCAGAAAAAAAAAGACAAATTTGAAAAGTCGTTGTCTTTGCGTTATAGTGTTATATGCTTATCTTTGCACCAAACGTATCGTTTCAATTCCATATTTTGCAAAAAAACGTACCGACCGTTATGTAAATTTAGAAACGTCAAACCAGATTAGGTATTAAAATAAATTTCCCAGATTTTAAACTCCGCATGCTTGGGGACATGTCATTAGCCATTTCTTGCATTACCAAACATAAAGTTGATTAAAATTAAATGTTGAAATGACTTGTCGGCGTTTCCTTGTGAAAGAGGCGATTTTAGGTCGTTAGAAAACTCTAGTTATATAAATAGCATGGATTTAAAAATGACCAAACGTTTTTCCAAAAGTTGGTATGAGTTACTTGTATGAAAAACATTCATTAATTAAGTTGTAACCAGATAAGAAATGTCACGTCCTACTCCCTTTAAAGCACTTTGTATTAGCTCTTTAGTGATTCCTTCCATCCTTAGCCAAGTTTTGTTTCGAATATGTAAACATTTTACTCGACCATGCATGGCCGTTGAGCCAAGAGTAGAACGTGAAATCCTTCGTGAATTTCGATGTAACAATGCACACTGATCATCATTGAAAATGATTACAATTGTTAAATTTTGAAGCATTAGGGAAGTAACTAATAATTAAGCATCAAGGCATGACATAATCAAAATCACCAAGTGAAGTGCTGAATTTGCAAATTCCGTAAAGAATATTGAGCATTACTCAGTATGTATTTTAGCTATATTAAACCATCGGGGTGTTGTTTTGTTGAAAAAAAAAATGTTAAAACTTGAAGGAATTAGGTATAATTAGCGTCTGACCCTCTATTAGGCACAAAGGCCTAGAAATGCCTTTATTGCCAATTTATTTAATCGCTATTTTAAATCAACATTCAGGATTCACGCAATCGTAATTTCGCTAGGTTTATCTATCTAAAACTAAAATAACACGAACCCGATAGAAAAGCATGAAAAACTCAATTATCATTTTAATAAATAACTGCATCTCGGTTACCGTTCACTTTAAACAGGCACGGTTAATTTACAAGCGGTGATAAGGAAGATCAAATCCAAGGCAGAGGACAAAACACAGAATAAAATTAATTTGGTTTTTAAATCAGCCCCTAATGTCTTCAACAGCTGTTGAAGACATTAAGGGCTGATGTGAACGCAAGGGTATACTAGAGAAATGAAACTTCGATATCTGGCGATCCCTTATTCTTGCAAAAAACGAGAAAGGGCAGGAATATAGAATATCAACTTTAGGATATCGCCGCCGAAACGATCGCGGTGACAAAGAAAATCAGCGATTATGATGAAATTAACCCTTAACCAGTAAAAAACGCTTTACTGCCGACTTTTCAATGTTTCTAATATTTCCAAATTCAAAAAAAGATTCGATTTTGTCCACCCCAGACTAATAGCCATTTAATTTGGCTTTGATTTCTAATAAGTTTGTCAAAGCGGGTCGTAATCGTGGAGGATGCAAGGTGCAGTAGCTGCTTGAGATGATCGCCAAATATTTCGGGACTATTTTCGATTATTGGAACAAAATTAAAATGCTCTAGAAATTAATAAAATCTTTGAGTTATTTGATTTATACATAATATTCGGAAACGCGACAAAAACTGAAAATCAACGAAAGCAAGCCAATAATGATTACAGCCATGTTTAAAATCTTTCCAAGTGAAAAGTGTCAGAGTAGCCGCGAAAATGCAGTAAAAAATACAGTGGCGTCACTATTGCATCTTGTAGATTAGTTAACGCTACGCAAATAAACACGGGGGAATCTATTCGATCAACTAATAGACTTCCGCATTTTAATTTCAAGTCAATGATTAGTTTTCAATTAAAAATTTTCTTTGAAAGTAATTAATTTTGAAGGCAATAACAAGAGCCGCAGGAAAGGTTGTTGAGAGCCGCATGCGGCTCCAAAACCGCAGTTTGAGAATCACTGGTCTAGAAGTTATCATCGACGATTTGCTAATTTGTGGCGAAAACCTAAAACGGCATGATGAACGTCTTGCCAAAGTTCTAGAAATTGCCACAAAAAGTAATTTGAAACTATGTAAGACAGAAGTAAGTGTCAATTCAGACTCAATGAGGTGAGTTATATTGGACATTTGCCAACTGATGAAGGTTCGAAACCCGATCCAAATAAAGTCAAAGCAGTTCACGATATGACAGTTCCATAAAATGTTAAAGATCTTCAACGATTTTTGGGGGTAATAACTTATTTGACGAAAATTATTCAAAATCTATCTCAAATAGCCGCTCCTTCGCGTATTCTTTTGGAGAAAGCTGTTTCCTGACATTGGGAACATGTGCATAATAAATCATATAATGACTTGAAATCTGCTATAACAGCTGCTCCAGTGCTGAAATATTTTGAAGTAACAAAGCCAGTGACACTTACTGTAGATTTCAGCTCCAAAGGTATGGGTGCAGTTTTAATCCAAGATGGAAACATGTTGCATATGCGTCAAAAGCATTGACAAAATGTCAGCAAGGGTATGCTCAAATTGAGGAAGAAATGTTGGCGATTACTTTTGGCTGCGAGCGTTTCCACGATTATTTGTATGCTAATAAGCTCGTGCATGTAGAATCCGATCATAAACCACTAGAGTCCATATTGAAAAAGCCAATATATTGTGCACAAACTCGTTTGCAGAAAATGATATTACGAATTCAATCCTATTCTCTCAATGTACGTTATAAACCTGGTGGTCAATTGCAGATCGCAGACGCCTTGTCAAGGTCTACCCAGGAATTGAACGGAAATGATGAACAAGAATTTGACGAATACGAAGTACACGTGCTTAGTAACGGTAGAATTTCAGAAAACATTTACCATAAACTTGTGGGAGAAACCAGCAAAGACCCCGAAATGCAAGATCTATACAAAGCTGTAATGAAAAGTTGGTCACAAAAATACGAGGTAGGAAATTTCACTTCCAAATTTTGGAACTTTTGCAATGAAATATCGTATGCTGATGGTGTTTTATTCAAAAGCAAAAGCATAATCATTCCTCAATCAATGAGAAAAATGAATAGAATTCATTATGCACATCTTGGAATAGAGAAATGTAAAGCAAGAGCACGAGGTTGTGTATTTTGGCCTGGTATAAATTTTGATATCGAGGAAGCTGTATCTAACTGCATTACATGTTTGAGATACCAGAGAAATAATCGCAAACAACCATTGATTCCACACAAAGTCCCTATCAGGCCTTGAGCTGTTGTTGGAGCAGACATTTTTTATTTTGATGGCAAAGACTATTTGCTCGGCGTTGATTATCATTCGAAATATCCTGAAGTTGTCGACAAAACTAGCTCATCTGTAATAAGAAGTATGAAGAATATTTTTGCAAAGCATGGTATTCCAGAAAAACTTGTTGCAGACAATATGCCCTTCCATAGCAAGAATTTCCATAAATTTTGTCAAAATTGGTAAATTAATTTGGTCACATCTAGTCCAAGATATCCTCGTTCTAATGGTTTAGCAGAGCGTATTGTTCAAACAATGAAAAACTTATTGAAAAAGGCCAAATTTTTTAATCAAGATTTTTTTCTTGCCGTTTTAGAGTTTCGATATATTCCATCATTGAGATGAAAAAGTCCTCAGCAGAAGTTCTAATGAGCAGAAAGAATACGTGGCCCGGGAATCGGGGATCTCCGCAGATTAAGTTCTCCTCCATCACCATCAACTGGAGGGGATGCTGGTGCCCACAATCAGCAAGAGACCTCGTATACGTGGGCATCAGGAGGGCAGACCTCATGTTAATGTCTGTGCGTACCCTAGAGCAGGGGTTCTCAAACTTTTGGTGTCGCGGAGCCCTTGAAAATGTTGACTATTATTCACGGAGCCCCAAAATAAATGTTAAAATAGTTACTTTCAGATTAATATTTCTTTCCTAGCAAGTTAAAAGTACTTTACTCAATTTAAATGCTGAACCTTTTTTAATACAAGTCATAAATATATCTAAATTTCAAACATGAAATTATATATACTAAAGCTGTAAATTTGACACTTGACAAACATACTAATAAATTAGGGGTCGAATCTTTTCTATTTTGACATTTTTGGAAGACTTAGAAGGCCGCTAATAATGTGCGCGATTGCATTTTGTTACAATCGCCGATTTTTTCCTCAGCGTGGCGGCGTGTTTTTGAACCTTCATACATCTTTACGCCGGTGTTTATTCTCTCTAAATCAAAAATTTCCCTCGGCATATACATGTATTGTTACACAATGACGACTTTAATTGCTTATTTGTTCTCGTGGGGAATTATGAGTTCAGTGTGAAAAATATGTTACCATTTTATAGTCATCGGCGACGAAATGCTAAACATAATAATTTATGAAGATGTAAATCCGCAACCCAAATTTCTTGATTAAAAAGCGGCAGTCTAAAATATTAAAACTAAAACTCAAAATGGAAGATCACACGTTTGGTTTCAGTAGACTCCCCTCAGATTGAAAACGCTTTTATAGATATTGTAAATCACAAAATTTGCTGTTATGTTAGATTTTCATCGTAGTAAGTGCGAAATCGAAACAAAGTCAATTGTGCGCGCGATGTACCTTTTTTCCCGTTTTGAAACTACCGACGAAGCCGCACGCAATCAATTGTGCGCGCGATTCGCGATGTACCTTTTTTCATTCTGAAACTACCGACGGAGCCGAATGCAATAAAATAAATTTCAATTGTTCGTATTGTGCCCAGACATTGTGATTTTTTAAACGACGATATCTTGCTTAAAAATAATCTCAAGTGCGAAAGAACAAATCAAGTTTGGCAAATCCCAAGATCGCAAAAATACGACTCCAATTTATTTATAGTTGGCAGTTAATCACATATCTTATGTTATTTTAGAATAGTATTCCTTTATTTTAGTAATCTTAATAGTAATCTCGGTTCAAACGTGAGTAAAGATAAGCACAATTACATTATAACGACGAGACACGTTAATTGCTCGCATCGGTCATGGATTGAAAATTTTACGCAACAGAAATCTCGTTATCCGTTTTTTTAATCGCGGAAGTTGCGCGGAAATTTCCGATTCCAATTTTGAACCACCTCCCTCTTAAGAATCCTGGCTGCGCTCCTGCTTATAAATAATGTCATTTTTTAATTCCGCCTCTTTGCCATATTTATATTGTTGTCAGATTTTATCAAAGCTGTTATTGCTTCTTTAAACAGTCACCAAATTATTAAGTACTTTGAAAAGTAATCGAATAGCTCGTGGAGCCCCTGGGTTTCTCTCGCGGAGCCCTGGGGCTCCGTACGGAGCACTTTTAGAACCTATGCCCTAGAGCAGGGGTTCTCAAACTTTTGGTGTTGCGGAGCCCTTGAAAAGGTTGACTATTATTCACGGAGCCCCAGAATAATGTTAAAATTGTTACTTTCCGATTAATATTCCTGAGTAAGTTAAACGTACTTTACTTAATTTAAATACGAAACCCTTTAAATAGGGTTAATACAAGTCATAAATAAATCTAAATTTCAAAGATAAGTTGTATATACTGAAGCTGTAAATTTGGCACATGACAAACATATTAATAAATTAGGGGTTGAATCTTTTCCCCTCTCGACATTTTTGGAAGACTTAAAAGGCCGCTAAGAACGTACGCGATTGCATTTTGTTACAATCGCCGATTGTTTTCGTCAGCATGGCGTGTTTTTAAACCTCAAACATCTTTACGCAGGTGTTTATTCTTCCTGAATCAAAATTTCCTGCCTCCCCTCCTCCAGCCAAAAGGCTGCGCTCCTGCCTATAAATAATGTCATTTTTTAATTCCGCCACTTTGCCATATTTCTAGGCTATATTGTTGTCAAATTTTATCAAAGCTGTTACTGCTTCTAGGAATAGTTTTAAATTAGCCAAGTCGGTATTTTAAAAAGTAATAGAATAGCTCGCGGAGCCCCTGGGTTTCTCTCGCGGAGCCCTGGGGCTCCGTACGGAGCACTTTGAGAACCTATGCCCTAGTACAAATAAATTGGAGTCGTATTTTTGCGATCTTGGGATTTGTTAAACTTGATTTTTTCTTTTGCACTCGATATTATTTTTAAGCAAGATATCGCAGTTTGAAAAATCACAAGGTCTTGGAAAAATACGAACGATTGAAATTTATTTTAGCGCATGCGGCTCCGTCGGTAGTTTCAGAATGGAAAAATGGTACATCGCGCGCATAATTAATTGACTGTGTTTCAATTTCGCAGTTATTACGATGCATAACCGAAGAAAACCTAACATAACACCAAATTTTGTGATTTACAATGTCTATAAGAGCGTTTTTTTCGTACGTGAGTCTGCTGAAACAAAACTTATAGTGCTATCTTCCATTTTGAGTTTGGTTCTAATATTTCAGAATGCCGCTTTTTAATCAAGAAATTTGAATTGCCGATTTACCTCTTTATTAACTATTATTTTTAGCATTTGGTCGGCGATGATTATAATATGGTTACATGTTTTTCACATTGAACTCATAATTCCCCACGAGAACGAAAAAGCAATTATCGTCGTCATTGTGGAACAATACATGTATATGACAAAGGAAATTTTGATTCAGGGAGAATAAACACCTGCGTAAAGATGTTTGAGGTTTAAAAACACGCCATGCTGACGAAAACAATCGGCGATTGTAACAAAATGCAATCGCGCACGTTCTTAGCGGCCTTTTAAGTCTTCCAAAAATGTCGAGAGGGGAAAAGATTCAACCCCTAATTTATTAATATGTTTGTCATGTGCCAAATTTACAGCTTCAGTATATACAACTTATCTTTGAAATTTAGATTTATTTATGACTTGTATTAACCCTATTAAAAGGGTTTCGTATTTAAATTGAGTAAAGTACGTTTAACTTACTCAGGAATATTAATCGGAAAGTAACAATTTTAACATTATTCTGGGGCTCCGTGAATAATAGTCAACCTTTTCAAGGGCTCCGCAACACCAAAAGTTTGAGAACCCCTGCCCTAGAGCAGTGGTCTTCAAACTTTTTGAGACACGACCCCATCTACAATATTATTACGTATGATAAGCACTCGCGACCCCAAGTTATATATATATATATGTTCACCTACACACACGAAAAAAATATTTATCAAATGCGGAACCCAACAACAACCATATTTAATCAGTGTGAAGAATGCGACTACTTCCTTCCAACGAGATCTTGCATTCGTGGCTTAATGTTGCTTAAGCTCAAACGCAAATCGTGTTCTACGTTTAATCGATTTCGGTGCTTTGATTTTAGCAGACTCATAGCACTAAAAGTCAGGCTTTCAAAAAGATTGATCATACGATATTTTTCTTTTATGTTTATCAGCCATTTAATAAATTGTAATTATCAATATGACGGTAGCCTGGAAAATGAGGCTTTGCAGTAAAAGCAACGGCCACTATACAGTACATTTAAGACACAATAGCGATTTACCTTAAAATATAAATTACTGTCGTTAAGCAATAGCCTTATTATAAAAGAAGTCACTCCAATTCGGAATATAGAAACTTGCTAGCCTATGTAACGTTATTTAACTTAACAGTGCAGACTACACGCTGTTGTGTATTTGTGTCATAGAACGCTGTTTTTCACACGGACTAAATTTGTGATTATGATGTCATAATTGATTTATCGTAATTGCTCTTGATATTACCTATCTGCGTGCTTGTTATTCATTCTTTTGTTTGAAGTATCTAGCGTTAAGCCGAGAAGTCACACACATAATAAAAGAAAAGACAACGATGGGCACTCGGCGACCCCAGAAATATTTAGGGCGACCCCCCCACACTTTGGTGACCACTGCCCTAGAGCAGGGCTTCCCAAACTAGAAGTCGCGGCCCTACAAGGGCCGCAAAACGAATTTTGGGGGCCGCAATAAGAACACCAATTTTACACAAAGTACTATGTCTATTGCACTTTTTCAGACTCTTAATTCGAAATACAATTATTAAAACGAGTGTAAAAAAATCTTACGATTCCGAGTGGATACATCATCTTACCGTGTTTCCCCCCAAAAAAGACAGTGCCTCCAATTTTTCTTTCGAAAAATAATAATGGGGCTTATTTTGATGGGGATGTCTTTTATTTTCATTTTTTAGTAACAAATTAGAGAATTACGTGAATTTTAAATATACAAAATAGGAAAACTTATTTTACTTATAAATTACACGTTTTTATTTAAAATAACTGCTAAACAGATTATTAACCATTAAAAAGGAGTAGAAAAGATTTCCTGCAATCGACTGGGTCAAAAAAAAATTTTGCGCTATCGAGTAAGTTTTATTTTAAGTGGAGGGCTAGGTCGCATTTTCCTATTTTCGGGGAAACACGGTAGAATCCTCGCGCTTGCATAACAATGTCTATATACTGATCGTGAACCCGATTTGATTTGATTGCACAACGATGCCGGCTTCAATCGTTATGCCAGCGGTTCCCAAAAGCGCTTTGCTAATAGTCCGGCAGATAAGGGGACCTTTTTGGCCCAAGTTTGATTTCAGACATAAAGTTTTTTTTATCTGTGATTATTCATCTTGGGGTCATTGCCCATCATTTCTACATGGGTGTGGAGTTTGCAGTCTTGAACAATTTTTTTTACGGCTCGATATGTGTAACAGTGTTTTTCGTCAAACCTGTGCATCATAATGACGCACAACCTGAACCATAACCTGTTGCAATACTATGTTCAGGTTGTGCGCAATCTTGGTGCACAAACTACGCAAGCACCAAATTTACTAGGAAATAAAATCAAAATCTTTTAGGTATTTGTTGAGCCCAGCTTTGGGTCGAGACCCATATACAGTATATGAAAATACTGTCGAAACATACGCGTAAAATAAAGAGTACTATTTCAAAATACTCGTTTTTGTTGTAATTAACAATACAAGCCTGGTAATGCAGTCGCCAGTGGTTCAAGTGGATATACACCCGGTGGAGAACAGTCAATTATTTGTTAGCGAGAATTGTTATGCAGCGGGATGATAACGACGAAGCAGTGAAAGATAATGATATCACAAGAACAAGAATGAGAAAATTGCTACATTTTATAGTATATCCCTGGGAAAGAATGTAGTTCATTCTTATGTTCCATGCCAATGCTTTTCAAACTACCAAAGACTCTCAACACTTTTACTTCTTCTCTTCTATAAAAAAACATTATATTATTATGTATATGTTATTATATATTCGCATTTCCATCTGTTTGTTCGTGCTCCCAGATAACCGATCAGCGGCCTCCAAGGAGGACGGGGTCCCCTATCAAGAAACCCTGTCATAAGCTAAAAAAAGGCGACCATGCTTCTCTTGCCTGTTGTCATGCTGTCCCTGGAATTCAGCTACAACAAAAATTTCATGAAAACGGATTTTTAAATTTTATTAATATTCTCAACAATGAATGATATACAGGTGGTAAAATGCCAAGTTATTCCAACAACATGATCATGTTTTTGCAATTTACAACCAATATTTTGTATGTAACTTTGTTTGACAGAGCCCCAAGAGCCCTAACTACAAATATCAAAAATGTGAGGCCAAAAAAGTCACACTACAACATTGTCAAATGTGCTGTATTTACGATAGATAACAGGTTTACCAAAAAGAATTGAAAAATGAAAATGAAAAATGGTAAATTAAAGATCAATTCAGCAATATCTACTTGGTGATATTGCATCTGTTGATGATTTTATGTGTTTGTTTCGGAAGTTTAATAACAGAATTAACTGTGGTTGTTGGGAATGTTTTAAAAAAAGGTTGCATGGAAAAAAAGTTTCACAAAATGTCAAGGTTTGATAGTAGTAGAGAAGTAGAAAAATACTCCCATGTTTTTTTTTCTCATTTGATAACCACGACACAGAACTTCCCCGATAAGTATACGCAGCAATTGCGAGAAGCAGAAATGCCAAGATGGGATTTCATCGCATTGCAAACCAATATTAGCAATTCTTATATATATTCGCGCATTCCCATCTGAACAGCGTGGAAAAGATTATACCCATCTACACACTTTAAGAACTATGTCAGATGAGCGTCATATTATCGAATATCAGTAAAGGAATATTGCAATGGGAAAAGACATATGAGGCGGAACTTTCAGTAGTATGCAATCAAATAATCTTATTGTAGAATATAACTTTAAAAACATTTCGTCACGCCAACTGCAGTCCGAAACTTTTTTTCTCAGGCTGAGCGCAGATACCAATTGGCACTTATGTAAACTGGTAAGACTGTAAGAGGAACGCGATGGATCAGATACTAAGAGTATCCATCCCCCAGCTGTCATTTGAGTGGGTACTGCTGTTTTTATTGCAGATGTTACTGATCTTTTTGTATTAAAGATTTACTGGCATCACCGATTTAAGGATGTTGGAAACCAACACGCAATATTACAAAACTTACTTTCAATACGCGGTTTGAATGAATGAAAAAGCTGAAACTAATATTCTTTAGAACAGCATACAAATTCTATGGAATGGAATCATACACAAAAACTCGTCAAAAACCTATAGCTCAATAATCAAGTGGAATTTGATGCATGTGCGCGTTACTACGTACAACCGAAGCACGCAGGAAAATGTGTGTGATGTACTAGTATTCAAAACGTTTGACTCAACTATGTTGGCATAACAGGTGCACATCTCGATTTCGCATACGCATACCTTCTATCTCCACAAGGGGTTCCATTACATTTGAACCCACGTACATTTGAACCCATGGCAATAGCACCTGTATGCTATTGCACCTATGGAATTTTTTTGGTTTTTCGGATAGTTGAACCCACACTAACCCTAACCCATGGGTTTTAGCACCCGCATATAGATTGAACCCGTGGATATACACATGAGTTCAAATGTACGTGGGTTCAAATGTACGGTCACCCTCCACAAGGATATATTAATTTTGCCAAAATCAATGTAGCTCTGAAAGGTTGCGGTTCTCCCAAAAGAAAACACGTTACACATCTTTAGATACCAGTGGATGGTTTTACATGGCCTTGTTCCTTGTTCGGAGTGAAAGACGAGGTCAAATATTCCAATCCAATTCAACTAATAAAATATTTCCCAAGTCCCTAAGCTTAAACTAGGAAAACGAAATGCGCGCGGCAACGCAAATGTAGTTTGAAGAGCGCAATAGAAAGTGGCTAGATACTGTCGATGGATCTTGGCTTGTATTAGCGAAATAAACTACCATTTATTCTACTAAAATTGAATTTCTGACATTGTAAGGAGATTCAATGTTACTATGTATGCAAAACTAAACCATGTAGTTATGAAATAATTGTTTTTAACAAAAGGGCTCTCCTGAAGTATTTGTACCAAGATGGCGCACAACCTGAATATTGTATGCTTACCAGGTGGGGGTTCAGGATGTGCGTCATCTTGGACCGAATACTTTAAATCCACTTAAAAAAAATTGCTCAACATTATATACTCCACACCCACCTGGGTATCATTATATATGTCATATACATTATATCTAAACAATAAAAAAAACTTTATGTCCCAAAACAATGTTAAGGCCCGATTCTGCCGGACTATAAGTGCGCTTCGAAAATTAAGGGATATCAACTAATTTATGATTGCATATTTTATTTATTCTAAAGATTTTATTGTTTCTCATCATCGTAAATGATGTATAATATGAATCAATGATTTCATTTCACCGCTCTATATTGTTCACTTTTTGTTACGTAAAGTCTATTGTTACGTAATAGTAGAGGTAAACCCTATTTGCTGCAACATGAGTGATTTTTTTAGCTTCTTAAAGAAGAACACGGCGGAGATAAGTAAGAGAAGTTAACCTCTCGCCTGTATTCTTTAGGTCTACTACTTGTTTATAAACTTTAAAAGGCATAAAGTGCACATTGACGATGATAATTTTTTTTTTTTAGCTGAACGCAGCATATTTTCGTGTAGTTTTTCCTCTGATAATCTAGTGCTGCACGAACCGCTGCATTATGCTAAATTTGATCTCTGAAAGTGAGTAATAAAGCCTGATAAGGATCATGCCGCCGGTGGCCAGACATCATAATTCATTATCATTGAGGCCTTCAATCGACAAACATTAAGCCACGGCTGGACTTGCTGCAAAACATTCGCACTCATCACACTGAATAATTAAGTAGTGTTAATCGGAGTAAAAGTGAATTTGTTATCGAGTAGGCCTACTAAAAGGTGAAAAAATTGACTGTGTCAAAAAAAATATTTCGAACTGTTTAGCATTATTAACGTGAACAGGGGCCGCGAAAAATTTTAATATTTTGAAAGGGGCCGCGAGCCCAGAAGTTTGGGAAGCCCTGCCCTAGAGGACACCTTCTACATGTGCAACATCGGGAGAAGATCCTCGGGAAGGCAGGAGGAGTAGCCACATAATGACGACGAATGCCGACCAAACTCAAGATGGAACCCGATGAACAGAATTGATTGCAACAAGCTCCGGTCGATGGAAGAAGAGAAGAATTATGACTTATGTATATGTTGTTGTGTATTTGATATTATGTATACGTTATTTTGTAGAGTGTAATATATAGGGCCAACGAGGATAATAAAAGCTCGCGCCCTTTTTTTAACCTCTGTAACAGGGGAAGCCACGTGCCTATCCGGAGCCTCCTGTGGCGAGAGTCTGACAATGCCGTAGGGCGCCTTAAACAGAACCCAAGGTATCCGAGACCGGGTAGGCTTAAAAGTCCCTCTGGGGTTACCACCCAATTTGGGACTAAAACCAAACCCGGTACGAATATAAACGATACAAAAATGTTCACTGAACCCCTTGCCACTACAGGGGGATGTGGTTTGGTAACTACCGGGATCCAAAAGAGTTGAGGGAGAACTTCTTGCCTTTCCCGTGCCCTGACTGCAGCCGTGATTTTACCACCACTCCGGCCTAGGTTTGCACAGGAGAAGGCAACACGCAACAACGTTCCACCAAGATCATGTCCCTATACCGGGGGTGGGGAACCCCTGGCACTCGTGCCAAACTTGGCCCGCGAGTCCATTTATTCAGCACGCGAGCGAACGATCAGAAACAAGATTTTTCTTCTTCAGATAAAAATTTTCGAGGCTCTGAATTATCTGATGAAACTAGGTGTTCATTATTCTATGTTACCAATTCGGTATTTATTCTGACTCTTTCCTAAGGCGTAACAAATTAGTGAGCTCTCGAGAAATTTTGTTGAGAATAGCGCAGTATTAATTTGGCTGCATTCTTACGTAATATAGTTCGTCTGTGCCACCCTTTTCTTCATTTCTGCTTGATTTATGTTTATTTAAGTTGTACAGCTCATGTTGGTTAGTGTTAATTGCTAACTTACTGTTACTCTTAAGATCCATAAGTATTGACAAAGTTCTGAAAAAAAAAACACCATGGAGGCTCCAAAGATAGAAGATAACCGACCGGTAACCTCTAACAGGGGTTCTCAACCTGTGGTTCGCGAGCCCCCAGGGGTTCACAAGAAGATTTCCAGGGGTACTTAGATGGCAGTCGAGTTTTTGTGTTTTTTTTCACAATATCCTTCAACAAAGGAAAACTAAGTAACTACCAGATGAAAATGCATTCCAATTGAAACTCAGCGTAGATTTTCCCTGATCTAGCGTTGTTGTGATTGTGACGCAACAATGTGAAATGCACGGCTTTTCAGCCAAACTGTGAAATCTCAAAAGACAATGTGCTGCGAGCATTGCATAAAGTGATATGCTAATTGAAACATAAGAGAAATTTCAAGAATCCATTAGTAAGGTGGAGGAGAAGGGCAAAAACATTAACACGAAGATTTAATTTAGTTACAGCAGTTGGTCAATAAATTGTCGTTGCAGCAAATTGTAAGTCAATATATCACAACTTTGTTTGGTGTCTGATTACTGGGGGTTCGCTGTGATTGTTTCGTGACTCGGGAGTACTTAACAGAAAAAAAGTTGAGAACTCCTGCTCTAAAAGATCTATACTATAGCATGGGAGATGATTGAGTCTATAACAAAAGAGGCTGTCCTCAAAACCATCACAGGACTAACCGAATCATCCCCTGGTCCGGACGGAATCTCTCTGCGGATGCTGAAGGCCATTTCCTTACCTACCTTCACCAAGCTGTTCAATTTGTGGATGCGGAGCTGTAGCCAACCCCGAGCCCTGCGGAATTCAAAAAAATTACTAATTCCAAAGGTGTCTTCCCCAACAAGCCCGGGGGAATTCAGATCTATCACGATAGATCCGATGATATCTCGGGGTTTCCATAAGGTATTGAGAAGGCGGCTAGGTGAATGCTTCCCTCTGAAACCACCCACGGGCGTTCCGTTCCACAGACGGGTGCGCAAAAAATATCATGCTGCTGGACGCCCTGTTGGAGAATGCTAGAAAGCAACAAAATCCGTTGCATATAGCATTCTTGGATCTGAGGAAGGCATTTGACTCAGTTCACCAGTATAAGACGAGCTGCCACTAGGATGAGAACACCACCACCAATGGTAGCATACTTCACAATTGCTGCTACATTGAAGCAACAACATCAATCAATGGCGTCGTAGTACACTAAACCACCGGTGTATAAATGGGATACCCTCTGTCTCCAATACTCTTCAATGCAGTATTGGATGAAGCCTTCTCGGCCCTGGAAGATCTTGGGCCGAAAATTGAAGGACACAGGATCCCTGCTTAGGACTTGCGACGGTGTTCTCTTCCATCACCATCAACTGGAGGGGATGCTGGTGCCCACAATCAGCAAGAGACCTAGAATGCGTGGGCATCAGAAGGTCTGACCTCATTCTAATGTATGTGCGTACCCTAGAGCTGGGGTCCGCAACTACGGGGTCGCGACCCAAATTTGGGTCGCGAAGCCCTCCGCTCTGGGATGCAAAACAATTTAAATGTGCCATAATTATGAGCATCGCGTCAGTGTAGCGGATTTATGTATAAAAACTTTATAAATCTTTGATTATAATTATATATGAATGTTTCCCCGAGTATACACTTCCTTATTTACTGCCATAACGTAACATTGGCCAATCAGCATAAGTGCAAGATTTGACGTAAAAATAGACGTTCCAGAAGCGCTCAGATACTTTTGCCATTCAGACAGTCTTTCGTGGTTGTGAATATTGCCTCGTTTTCGCGGGCTATTTGTTAGATTTTAAGGGTGTTTTGGTAAATATAAGTCCTAATCAAATAACTCAATAATCATTTTGCTTTGTCGGAGTTTCATTTTAAATGCAGTAATCAAAAATTAATCTAGAAATAGCGGTGATAGACTAAGCCAAACTTCCATAAGGCACATTTAAATGTGAAGTTGTTGAATGTATTGAATTAAATGATAGTTTGAAACAAAAAAACAGGTTTATATAGGCGCAAACTCACAAAACCATTCTTGAAATAAGTACCAATAATTTTGCAATGGTAGAGTATGAAGCGGAAGAATTTTTCTGGGATCAAAAGTCGGGGAAACATTCATTGCATAGTTGTTTGCATTGTTAATTGGTATTATCCTACTACGTAGAGGTAGACAATTGTGTTGTTTGGTAGGAATGCGAGGTTAGCAGTAGCCGTGTGAAATTGCTTGATAGAGACAGATCATGAGATTTTTCCATTCTAAATTAAATAGTTAGGGTGGTGTTACATTTGTTATTGTAACGCAATCTTGATTTAATTCAAAATTTAGCGGGTTTAAGAATTTTAAAGATAGTTTTAGTCACAAATAATGTTGACAAACTGGTTACTGACATATACTCCAAAAAAGCCGCGAGCGGAAGATACAAAGAAGAAATTAAGTGAGAACAGAACACCGCATGCACCTTCAAACATCTTCTCACCCTCATCGGATAGTATCATCTTCTCACCCTCATCACTCAAACCATCTTTTTAAGCGGGAGTAGGGCGAAAAATTTATAAAGCTTGGTTTCACGTGTGTCTCTATAAATGACGAGTCACGTCCTCAATGTGTTGTTTGTTCCGATGTTCTTGCCAACTAAAGCGTGAAAGCAGTTAAATTGAAACGTCATCTTACAGCAAAGCATCCAAAATTCATTGACAAACCAATACATTTTTTCGCCGATTGGAAAAAGGATTGTTAAGCGAAAAGAAAACAATGACAAAATATCTAAGCGAATAACAAAATCGAAGCTTTCAGAAAGAAAATTCAACACTGGACTGCCCGAGTCGAAAATGGAAGAATGGATATGTTTTCTGAGCTGAACGATTTTCTTGAAGAAAACGAGTTCATCCAAAACATTGTGAAACAGTCCATAATCAGTCATCTTCATGATCTTTCGAAGTGTTTTAATAAATATGTTCTTAAAAACACAACACCACAGCAACACGACTCGATATTATCAGGTTTTACAGTATCAAATATACAACATCTATCATCAGACTTAATTGAAGCATTGAATGACGTGTCAAGTGATCGCGGGTTGAAGATCGCATTTGATGGCAAAAGAAGTTTGGCTGAATTTTGGATTTCAGTTGTAAAAGAGCTGCTGCAATGAATGTTCTGTGGTCATTCGGAACTACCTACTTATGTGAAAAGACTGTTTCTGCGTTTTCATACATAAAAAACAAATACAGATCAAGGCTAAAAGTAGAAGAAGATCTTCGAATTGCTGTCTCTCAAATTAAACGTCGAATTTATATGTTGTGTTCAAAACACAAAGCTAATAATTTGCATAATTTTGTACAAGAAAATTGCTAGTGTCAATAATAGTCTTAAAATCGATAACTAATTACATGTTTACCAAATGCTTTGGTCGCGGGAAATTGGAAAAAAAAAATTGGGGTCGCGCTGAGAAGTAGTTGAGGACCCCTGCCCTAGAGGACACCTACTATATGTGCAACATAGGAAAAGATCCTCATGCAGGCAAAATGAGTAAACCACATAATGACGCAATGAAAAGCCGACAAACTCCAGCGGAACCCGGAAATAAAGATGACAACAAGCTCCTGTCAATGTATCGTCCTATAAGTGTATGTGTGTTTATGTTATTATTTTGTCTACTGTCTAAATGTGGAGCAAATGAGGGCTATCGAGATAAAATGGAAACTCGCGGCTCAGCCCCGATCCTTACGGAAATCACGAACCATCTTGATTCCAAAAGTGTCCTCCCCAACAAACCCGGGGGAATTCAGACCTATTACAATAGGTCCGATGATAACACGGGTTTATCACAAAATCCTGGGAAGGCGACTCGGTGAATGCTTCCCTCTTAAACCAATTCAACGGGCCTTCCGACCTACGGACGGATGTGCAGAAAACATCATGCTGCTAGATGCCCTGTTGGAGAATGCAAGAAAGCAACAAAATCCGTTGCAAATAGCATTTTTGGACTTGAGGAAAGCGTTTAACTCAGTACACCACTCAAGTATTAGACGCGCTACCATAAGGATGGGAACACAGCCACCTATGGTAGCTTACCTTACGAGTTTGCTACATTGAGGCAGTAACAACATTACATGGCGTCGAGGTGCACCAAAACACCGGTGTAAAACAGGGAGATCCGTTATCTCCAATACTGTTCAATGCAGTATTGGATGAAGCCTTCTCGGCTCTAGAAGATCTAGGACCAAAAATAGAAGGCATTAGGGTCCCTGCTTTGTAACTCGCTGACGATGCCATAATAGCGACCGAGACTGGAGAAGCCCTGCAACATCAGGTTAACCTCTTTTAAACAAAGTAAGGAAATCCGGTCTCCGTCCTAATGCTAGTAAGTGTAGCACGCTCTCGATCAAGATAGATGGTAAAAATAAAAGGTGGGTTGTAGATAAAAACGATAAGATCAAAATAGAAGGAGATGAAGTTCCGAGCATGGGGCCGGAAGTGGTGTATAAATACTTGGGCATAAATATTGGAGCCCAAAGGAGAAAAGGCACCCCATTCGGACTTAACCCAAACCCGGTAGCTCAAAAATAAACGAAAAAATATCCACTGAACCCCCTGCCACTGCGGGGGGATGTGGTTTGGACCCAGCCGGGAACCAGAAAAGTAGTGGCACCTTTTTCTTGTCTTTTCCATGCCCTGACTGTGACCGTGAATTTACCACCAAGACCGGTCTCGGACTGCATAGGAGAAGCAAACATGCGATCAACTTCCATCTTCATCATGTCCCTAAACGATCTCGAGCGAGGTGGAATCATGAGGAGGACTTTTTGCTAGCGAAAGAAGATCTACGCCTAGACAAGGAGGGCATTAAAAAGAACCGATATGCCTTCCTGCAAAAGGTCCTCCCCCACCGCTCACTGGATGCTATTAAATCGAGAATTAAGCGAGGAGAATATAAAGACCTAAAGAGAAAGATCGGGGTAGACAAAGAGGCAGAGCCAAGGCTTGAACAACACGAGATGCTGCAGCCAATGCTCGAAAAACATGAGATACGGCCTCAAGAACCCAAGATACAAAGCCTACCACCCTTGCATATGCGTCCGGAAGATGCCGCCTCTGAGAGCAGTTGGAAACATACCATATGGGCATACCTCGATTCCCTAGGAATATCAGAGCACAATTCCTGGGGAGCCCCGCTGCTCGACGAGGCCATTCAGCTAAAACTCGATGGGGACGAGTTGAGGTCAATACTTGATGAACACGCTTCGGAGATGACCTCCCGCTCATCAGCTTCCAATCGGGGATCACACCGATCCCCACCGAAGCAACATCCTAGGAAGCTGTCTAATCGGCAGAAGCGCAGGCTAGAATATAAAAAGGTTCAGAACTTGTTCCGCAAGAAACGAACCTCCTGCGCTGAGCTGGTATTGAGTGGGGCATGGAAAACGAACATCGCCGAAGGGAATGGACCTGCCAGAAATGACTTGACATCATTCTGGAGAAACATCATGGAAGCTCCGAAAATAGAAGACAACCGACCGGTCACCGCGATAAGACCTACGGCATGGGAGGTGATTGAACCTATAACGAAGGAGGTAGTCCGAGATACTCTAAAATGACTAACCGAATCATCTCCTGGACCGGACGGAGTCTCTCTTCGGATGCTAAAGTCCATTCCCTTGAGCACCATCACGAAGATGTTCAATCTGTGGATGTTGAGCTGTAGTCAACCCCGATCCCTGCGGAAATCAAGAACCATCTTGATTCCTAAAGTGTCCTCCCCGACAAACCCGGGGGAATTCAGACCTATTACAATAGGTCCGATGATAACCCGGGTCTACCACAAGATCTTGGGAAGGCGGCTCGGTGAATGCTTCCCTCTCAAACCGATTCAACGGGCATTCCGTCCTACGGACGGCTGTGCAGAGAATATCATGCTGCTAGATGCCCTGTTGGAAAATGCAAGGCAGCAACAAAATCCGTTGCAATTAGCATTTTTGGACCTGAGGAAAGCGTTTGACTCGGTTCACCATTCGAGTATTAGACGCGCTGCCATAAGGATGGGAACACCACCACCTATGGTAGCTTACATTACGAGTTGCTACGTTGAGGCTGTAACAACGATACATGGTGTCGAGGTGCACCAGAACACCGGTGTAAAGCAGGGTGACCCCCTATCTCCAATACTATTTAATGCAGTGTTGGACGAAGCCTTCTCGGCCCTAGAAGATCTTGGGCCAAAAATGGAAGGCATCAGGGTCTCTGCTTTGGGACTTGCCGACGATGCCATCATAGCGACGGAGACTGGAAAAACCCTGCAACATCAGGTAGACATCTTCCTGACTGAAGTAGGGAAAAACGGTCTCCGGCCTAATGCCAGAAAGTGTAGCACGCTCTCGATTAAGATCGATGGTAAAAAGAAAAGGTGGGTTGTCGATAAAAACAGCATGATCGAAATAGAAGGAGAAGAAGTTCCGAGCATGGGGCCGGAAGGGGTGTATAAATACCTGGGCATAAATATTGGGGCCCAAGGTAGGAGAGGCACATTGGGACCTAAACTCCATCAAGGTCTCGAAGAACTGTCTCATGCACCTCTGAAGCCCCAGCAACGGCTTTACCTCCTTCGCGCCCACCTGATACCCAAGGTATCATACGTTGGAGTGCTCGGCAAAACAACAATGACCGAACTCCGGCGTCTTGATAGACATATACGCAGCCGTGTAAGGGCATGGCTTCGCCTGCCCAAGGACACACCAACTCCCTACTTTCATGCTGATGCGAAGTATGGCGGCCTTGGAGTACCATCCCTGGCCACGTCGATAGGACTGATGAAGACTGTTCGCTTTGGTAAAATGGCAATGTCTGATGACCCCACCGTTGTGGCCATCAGCAGGCACCCTAATACACAACGCCTGCTCAAACGATGGGGTACTACCAAAGTGCAAGGCACGTCTGTAACAAACAAAGACGAAGCCAAAGAGACCTGGGCGAGTCAACTCCATTGTACCATAGATGGGGCTGGACTTGCCGAGGCCAATCTCGTCAGTTACGCCCACAGATGGGTAACAGATGGCACACGACTACTCACTGGGAGGAATTTCATCGACGCAGTCAAAATAAGAGGCAATCTCGTAGGCACAAGGAGTCGATCATCCAGAGGTCGCCCCGAATCAGATCCTTACTGCCCCCACCAGCACTGTAATCCCCACCACAGAAGGGAGACATTAGGGCACATAAGCCAACAGTGCCCCGGGCTGTGGGGGCTTAGGATTCGGCGACATAATCGACTCCTCCAACTCGTAGAAGGCAGACTGAGACAGAGAGGTTTGTGTACCCGCATTGAGCCTCACATATCAACCCCGGCAGGGGTGCGCAAGCCAGACCTAATTTGCTGGGGTCATAACAGCAGCGCTTGGGTGCTAGACGCCCAAATCTTGGGCCAAAAATGGAAGGCATCAGGGTCTCTGCTTTGGGACTTGCCGACGATGCCATCATAGCGACGGAGACTGGAAAAGCCCTGCAACATCAGGTAGACATCTTCCTGACTGAAGTAGGGAAAACCGGTCTCTGGCCTAATGCCAGAAAGTGTAGCACGCTCTCGATTAAGATCGATGGTAAAAAGAAAAGGTGGGTTGTCGATAAAAAATGCAAGATCGAAATAGAAGGAGAAGAAGTTCCGAGCATGGGGCCGGAAGGGGTGTATAAATACCTGGGCATAAATATTGGGGCCCAAGGTAGGAGAGGCACATTGGGACCTAAACTCCATCAAGGTCTCGAAGAACTGTCTCATGCACCTCTGAAGCCCCAGCAACGGCTTTACCTCCTTCGCGCCCACCTGATACCCAAGGTATCATACGTTGGAGTGCTCGGCAAAACAACAATGACCGAACTCCGGCGTCTTGATAGACATATACGCAACCGTGTAAGGGCATGGCTTCGCCTGCCCAAGGACACACCAACTCCCTACTTTCATGCTGATGCGAAGTATGGCGGCCTTGGAGTACCATCCCTGGCCACGTCGATAGGACTGATGAAGACTGTTCGCTTTGGTAAAATGGCAATGTCTGATGACCCCACCGTTGTGGCCATCAGCAGGCACCCTAATACACAACGCCTGCTCAAACGATGGGGTACTACCAAAGTGCAAGGCACGTCTGTAACAAACAAAGACGAAGCCAAAGAGACCTGGGCGAGTAAACTCCATTGTACCATAGATGGGGCTGGACTTGCCGAGGCCAATCTCGTCAGTTACGCCCACAGATGGGTAACAGATGGCACACGACTACTCACTGGGAGGAATTTCATCGACGCAGTCAAAATAAGAGGCAATCTCGTAGGCACAAGGAGTCGATCATTCAGAGGTCGCCCCGAATCAGATCCTTACTGCCCCCACCAGCACTGTAATCCCCACCACAGAAGGGAGACATTAGGGCACATAAGCCAACAGTGCCCCGGGCTGTGGGGGCTTAGGATTCGGCGACATAATCGACTCCTCCAACTCGTAGAAGGCAGACTGAGAGGCATGTGTACCCGCATTGAGCCTCACATATCAACCCCGGGAGGGGTGCGCAAGCCAGACCTAATTTGCTGGGGTCATAACAGCAGCGCTTGGGTGCTAGACGCCCAAATCACATCTGACTCCACAGTGGGGTCGATCTCTCTGGCCCATAAAAGGAAAATAGACTATTATGATAATACGTCTATTAGACAATATGTGGCCAGAGAATCAGGTACCCCCGCAGAATTGGTCAAGTTCTCCTCCATAACAATCAATTGGAGGGGATGCTGGTGCCCACAATCAGCTAGGGATCTTGAATACTTGGGCATCAGAAGGGCAGACCTCATGCTCATGTCTGTACGAACGCTAGAAGACACCTCCTATATGTGCAATATCAGGAGAAGGTCATCGGGAAGACAGGAAGAATAGTGTCACTATGATGACGCAATAATAAGCCGACTGACTTGGAAGGTTCCCGGCAATAAAACGACCCAAGCTCAGGTCAATGTATCGTTCACTGTGTCCTTATTTATTAAATGTGTGTGTGTATTATGTGTCCTGTATTGTCCATTATTGTCTTGTCATTGCATAATCGTGTGAGCAAATTGGGCGGCCGCAAAATATAACCGGTCTCCCTTTTTTGATCCTGTAGTGGGAGAAACCATGCACCTATCCGGAGCCTCTACGTGGCGAGAGTCGGGCAATGCCTTCGGTATTCCTTGGTAGCTAAAATCGGATAGGTTTTATAGTCCATCTGGGGCTACCAACCCCATTCGGACTTACACCCAAACCCGGTAGCTCTACATCAAAGAAAAAATATTCACTGAACCCCCTGCCACTGCGGGGGGATGTGGTTTGGACCCAGCCGGGAACCAGAAAAGTAGTGAAGAAGATCTACGCCTAGACAAGGAGGGCATTAAAAAGAACCGATATGCCTTCCTGCAAAAGGTCCTTCACCGCTCACTGGATGCTATTAAATCGAGAATTAAGCGAGGCAAATATAAAGACCTAAAGAGAAAGATCGGGGTAGGCAAAGAGGCAGAGCCAAGGCTTGAACAACACGAGATGTTACAGCCAAGGGTCGAAAAACATGAGATACGGCCTCAAGAACCCAAGATACAAAGCCTACCTCCCTCGCATATGCGTCCTGAAGATGCCGCCTCTGAGAGCAGTTGGAAACATACCATCTGGGCATACCTCGAATCCCTAGGAATATCAGAGCACAAATCCTGGGGAGCCCCGCTGCTCGACGAAGCCATTCAACTAAAACACGATGGGGTCGAGTTGAGGTCAATACTTGACGAACACGCTTCGGAGATGACCTTCCGCTCATCACCTTCCAATCGGGGATCACACCGATCCCCACCGAAGCAACATCCTAGGAAGCTGTCTAATCGGCAGAAGCGCAGGCTAGAATATAAAGAGGTTCAGAACTTGTTCCGCAAGAAACGAACCTCCTGCGCTGAGCTGGTATTGAGTGGGGCATGGAAAACGAACATCGCCGAAGGGAATGGACCTGCTAGAAATGACTTGATATCATTCTGGAAAAACACCATGGAAGCTCCGAAAATAGAAGACAACCGACCGGTCACCGCGATAAGACCTACGGCATGGGAGGTGATTGAAGCTATAACGAAGGAGGTAGTCCGAGATACTCTAAAAGGACTAACCGAATCATCTCCTGGACCGAATGGAGTCTCTCTTCGGATGCTTAAGTCCATTGCCTTGAGCACTATCACGAAGATGTTCAACCTGTGGATGTTGAGCTGTAGTCAGCCCCGATCCCTGCGGAAATCAAGAACCATCTTGATTCCTAAAGTGTCCTCCCCGACAAACCCGGGGGAATTCAGACCTATTACAATAGGTCCGATGATAACCCGAGTCTACCACAAGATCTAGGGAAGGCGGCTCGGTGAATGCTTCCCTCTCAAACCGATTAAACGGGCATTCCGTCTTACGGACGGATGTGCAGAGAATATCATGCTGCTAGATGTCTTGTTGGAAAATGCAAGGCAGCAACAAAATCCGTTGCAATTAGCATTTTTGGACTTGAGGAAAGCGTTTGACTCGGTCACCACTCGAGTATTAGACGCGCTGCCATAAGGATGGGAACACAGCCACCTATGGTAGCTTACATTACGAGTTGCTACATTGAGGCTGTAACAACAATACTTGGTGTCGAGGTGCACCAGAACACCGGTGTAAAGCAGGGAGACCCTTTATCTCCAATACTATTCAATGCAGTATTGAACGAAGCCATCTCGGCTCTAGAAGATCTCGGGCCAAAAATAGGAAGCATTAAGGTCCCTGCTTTGGGACGATGCCATAATAGCCACATGGACTGGAGATGCCCTGCAACATCAGGTTCAACTCTTCTTAAACGAAGTAAGGAAATCGGGTCTCCGTCCTAATGCTAGAAAGTGTTATACACTCTCGATTAATTAAGGTCGATGGTAAAAAAAATAAGGGTGGGTTGTAGACAAGAACGATAAGATCGAAATAGAAGAAGCTCCAAGCATAGGGCCGGGAAGGGTGTATAAATACTTGGGCATAAATATTGGAGCCCAAGGAAGAAGAGGCACACTGGTACCTTAACTCCATCAAAGTCTCGAGCAACTGCCTCATGCGCCTCTCAAACTCAAGCAACGGCTTTATGTCTTTCGCGCCCACCTGATATCCAAGGTATCATACGTTCGAGTACTCGGTAAAACATCAATGACCGAACTCCGGTGCCTTGAAAGACATATCCGCAACCGTGTGAGGGCATGGCTCCGCCTGCCTAAGGACTCACTTCCTATGCTAATGCATAGGAAGCTCCGACTGTGAAAATATCTGGCAATGGCGTGTGATGAACTTACGTGTACTGACCGTCCGTCAATAAGCTTTGAAAAACTGAGTGCGCGTCCACCTTTTTTGTAATGGTACATCCTTTTAACGTTTTTCCAACATCTGGTACACCCCGCCCATCCTACATATTCAACAGGTAATAAATAAACTCAGAAGAAGAAAACTCAAAATGTTCAGAAGTTATATACAGTATATATATGTATCTATGTCAACGGAATAGTTTATTATTTAGTTAATGTGAACATTGCTCTTGGAATTTGTCGGCCATTTATTATATTTATTTTCAATGAGTGCAGAACATCCTTGTTCGAAAAGGTATGTTGTGGCCTTGTGGGAATTCGGACGAGAATGGTGACAGCTTTTTGTGCAAGATTGTGATACTCAGGAACTTCTATTAGTATTCATAGTATACTACTTTGTCCAGTATTGGTTCTGTGTCAGACGCGCCCCAGTCTCACAAGAGTACCGTTAACAATGTATCGAACTGGTACAAAAGGGTATTATGACGTTACAATTATGATAAGCAGATATCAGAAAATGCCAGACATACGTTGTGGCGTTAGATAGATATTATCATTGCCAATTTTAGCGTATATAATTAGCATATCGTTTGTTAGTGTGTATCCTACAACATTCGGTACGGTGCACCCTATCGATGTGGTACACCCTTTAAAATTTTTGGTACACTACACCAGGTTGACGAGCACTGTTCTACAGTAAGCTTCATTTCGTTTTTCGGCTGTTTGATGTAATATTCAGTCACAGTATGACGCTATCAAGTCAAACTGTGGTGTAAAACAACTTTGCAAATGGTTTAAGCTGCAACTTGAGCGTCTGGGCAGTGCATTGTACATTTACCATCAGAGTGATAGTCTATCAGGTAGGCTAAACGTAGACTCCCAGTAATGGGTGAGTTTTTTATTCATTTCACATTATTATGCAACAAGACATTGTTGCATGCTGAACATTACTAATCTGTCTGGTGATATTATTCTGAACTCGTTTATGTCAGTTCTGATAATTTATTTTGTACACCTCATGTTTTCCAGTTTACACTGCTATTAACAACAGCTGTCATCAAAGGTGCACTTTAAGCTGATCGTTTGTTGAAAAAATGGTGGTGTATGACTAGGGAGAAGATGAGATTCCCAGTTCAATTCTGTAAAATTTCCAGATTAAGAGAAACGTTGGGGTCCATCCAGAAATAAAGTTGGCCCTTGCATACCAATTAATATATTTATACAGAGGCTTGTTTGGAATGAAATGGCAAAGCATACCTTTAAGGCCAATGCAATATTTATAACACAAGTCATCAACTAATGGAGATTCATGGGAACACATTTATTGACATGACTGAATTTCATATGATGAAAAGTTCGCTTGCTGAAATGACATAGAACAGAATAATATTGAAAATAAATAAAACCCTGATATGATAAACTGCGTCAGGTATTGTTGTTTCGGGCTGTGGGCAGGAGTTTGCATGGACTTCATCATAATTTTGAGGCTGAAAAGATCCTTCAAATTGGAGTTATTTTTTAGTTTCATAGAAACATCAAAACAGGTTAGTTGAGAAAATTTGATCCAAAGTTTTATTTCTATTTCATGCTTAGGCCAATCACTGTGAATTCTGCAATAATCACCAACTGCACATCCGCTGGTGTTTGAAAGCACATAAATACATGCTAATTCTAATATACCGATCGTATATATCAGTGGTCACCAAACTTTTTTGACCGCGGGCCAGGTATGACTCAACTTGTGTTGAAACGAGCCGGACAAATATTTTTGTCAATGCAATACAATAAATTACGAAAAAGTTGGGAAATCCATTTGATTTATTCGACAATATAAATTCTACATTTCTGAAGTCTCGAATATTAACTTCTATATCGCAGAATATAGATAAAGAACAACACAGCAAAACTAATATACGAGATTTCTAGACAACTATCCCGAGATTAGCTGTTGGTGAAACAATTGCTGTCATGAATATCCGCATGTGAGCAGTACAAAAGTTAACGTAACGAGTTCTGCCGAAAGCACGCGCCACGAGTGTATCCTCCGTGGGAAACGTTGCGTACCGGTAGTGGATTTTACCATAGCTATTTCTAGACAATTTTTGATTACTGCAATTAAACTGCAAATCCTGAGACGGCAAAATGATGATTGACTTATTTGATTCATACTTGAATTTTGGAATCACGACCAAAAACTAACGAATAACATTCAAAATCGCAGAAACGAGATATTATTTGAAACCATGACTGAAAATCTGGCCGAGTGACAAAAGTGTCTGTGCGGATTCAAAAGGGTCTACTGTTACGTCACTTTTTGCATCTTGCTGAATAACTGCGAACAATTTACTCCCACGTTTCTCTGGAATTTTGCAACGCTCTTACAGATGGAGTTTTCACTTTATCAGCCAACCACCTACTTCCACGTTTTTTCTGGAGATTCCAACGCCACTCTACATTGACTTCTGATTTTATTAGCAGTTTTTTTACTTTCGTATTCATCAGGAGCTTCAAATTGCCTTGCTAGTAGTTTCAGAACACCTCCCCGGTGTACCGTTCAATACTTTTTCACAGGAACGGTTTCTGATACAACAAGAGGGCTACATGTTGCTGCAACATTTGTCGAAAATCGATCGGAGTTCGGGAGACGGACTTTGATGACGAATAGGGTGTTTAATCTTTGTTGTTGTCATTTAATCTTAGTTCCTCATCGCGTAGTTTCATAAAGATTTAAACAATAATGTAAAACAGAAATGCTAATGCATAGGAAGCTCCAACTGTGAAAAGATCAAGCAATGGAGTTTAATGTGATGAACTTACGGGTACTGACCGTCCGTCAATAAGCTTCGAAAAACTGAGTGCGCGTCCACCTTTTTTGTAATGGTACATCCTTTTAACGCTTTCCCAACATCTGGTACACGCTGCCCATCCTACATATTCAATAGGTAATAAACTCAGAAGAAGAAAACTCGAAATGTTCAGAAGTTATATACAGTATATATATATGTCTTCTATGTCAACGGAATAGTTTATTATTTAGTTAATGTAAACATTGCTCTTGGAATTTGTCGGCCATTTATTATATTTAATTCTATATTTATTCCTTGTTTGGAAAGGTATGTTGTAGGCATTCGGACGAGAATTGTGACAGCTTTTTGTTAAAGATTGCGATACTCAGGAACTTCTAATAGTATACTACTTTGTCCAGTATTGGTTCTGTGTCAGACGCGCCCCAGTCTCAAGGCCAACTCACACACAGACCGACCATTCCGACGTCTTTCAAATTGAATACAAAAACAATTAAAGAGTGTCGCACTGCGAGCGTACGAACCGACTTTCGAGTTGGCAAATCGACGGACAGGCGAAATGTTCAATTCCGTCGAAGCGACTGACCAGTGACCACACATCGACAGTCTGTCGTTTTCGGTTTGAGCGGTGACCTCGATTTTTATTGGATCTTGGCGTGTAACGTTAATCTGTGTAGTACTGGTATTGCTGTCTTAAACGTCAGGTTTCAGTACCACTGTGGGCAGTATTATGAAAGCGTTTGTAAGTAATGAACAGACGATTTGCTTTTATATCTACTGCGAAAAAGACGGAGGCGCCGCATGAGACTTTACTGGCTGGGTCCACCCCATACTCCAAAGAAGAAATAATTTAGGTGAGTTGTTTCGGTAGTTACTATCACTCTCAATTTTAAAGTATCTCTAATTTTAAATTTGATATGCCATACCTGTTTGGTTACGGTGTCTTTACTCTATCTGTCTACTAGCACATATACAAATACATGAAGCTCAAATATTTCATTTAACAGGCGAATTCAAGCGACTTGTAAAAGAAATAGAAAAAGAATCTCATTTCTTCCATTACTTCAAATTGTCTCCGGAAAAGTTTAGTTTGTCAGACTCATAAGCCCAAAGATTGCCAGATTAGACACAACTTGGAGAAAATCAATATCAGCTGAACAAAGGCTTGCAATAACATCGAGGCAAGATCATCATTGTACTGAACGCTCAGCCATTTCAGTATTCAGATCAGCAGAATGGCTAGCAGAATATTGTAGTTTTTATCCAGGATCTATTCTTGGATTGCTTTATCTTGTAGGCAAAGTTTGTGAACTTTTGGTCATGCAGCTAAGTAATGTTTATTAATTACAGTTTAAAATTTGTGTATTCAGTGTCATTGTCTATCAACTTACTTTGTTTATATTTGAAATAAGCTTAAAACAGTGCTGAGTATAGTATACGCAAACATTTTGCGAACTATTTTATGTCACCAGTCGGTTCACTGTCTTGGCAGTATTCTTTATTTCATTAAGTCGTTGAATAAAAATATAACATTGTGCAAACGTTTTTGTGTAAGTAACATCATTAAAGTTATTTGGGTAATCCTAAAATATGGTTAATGCTAAACAATGCATTTTCACTATGTGGCATATGCCCTGCGAAATACTTCTAGGCAGGCTCTCAGGTAATAGCTTACAGCTCCCTTAAATGTTGAACTTTGCATATTGTGAGCTGTTCTTCAAAACCTGTTTTCGACAGACGTTTAAAAACAGATGACTTTAACTTTCCCCGATATCTATCAACAAGCATTTTCAATAGAAGATATTAGTTTTTGACAACCAACATTCAACTTTACAAACTGAGTCCTCCGTATTTAGCGTCATGAATAGTTCTTTGAATCTCACATTTCAAAAACGACCTGTTTTTTTCATTGAGGCTTCGGTGCCAAAACGACAACTTGCCCGTTTTCCCTCATCGACCAATAGTCGGATCGGTAGATATGTGTGTGAATGTGACGGTGGTCGGCGTCGAAAGGATTTGTCGGCCGTATTGGTCGCTTTGTGTGTGAGTCAAGCTTAACATGAGTACCGTCAACAATGTATCGAACTGGTACAAAAGGGTATTATGACGTTACAATTATGATAAGCAGATATCAGAAAATGCCAGACATGCGTTTGTGGCGTTAGATAGATATTACCATTGCCAATTTTATCGTATATAATTAGCATATCCATTGTTAGTGTGTACCCTACAACATTCGGTACGATACACCCTATCGATGTGGTACACCCTTTAAAATTTTTGGTACACTACACCAGGTTGACGAGCACTGTTCTACAGTAAGCTTCATTTCGTTTTTCAACTGTTTGATGTAACATTCAGTCACAGTATGACGCTATCAAGTCGAACTGTGGTATAAAACATCTTTGCAAATGGTTCAAGTTGCAACTTGAGCGGCTGGACAGTGCACATTGGTACATTTACCAACAGAGTGATAGCCTACCTGGCTACCTGGTAAACGTAGACTCCCAGTAATGGGTGAGTTTTTTATTCATTTCACATTATTATGCAACAAGACATTGTTGCATGCTGAACATTACTAATCTGTCTGGTGATATTATTCTGAACTCGTTTATGCCAGTTCTGATAATTTAATTTGTATACCTCATGTTTTCCAGTTCACACTGCTATTAACAACAGCTATCATCAAAGGTGCACTTTAAGCTGATCATTTGTTGAAAAAATGGTGGGGTATGACTAGGGAGAAGATGAGATTCCCAGTTCAATTCTGTAAAATTTCCAGATTAGGACAAACTTTGGGGTCCATTCAGAAATAAAGTTGGCCCTTGCATACCAATTGATATATTTATACAGAGGCTTGTTTGGAATGAAATGACAAAGCATACCTTTTAAAGCCAATGCAATATTTATAACACAAGTCATCAACTAATGGAGATTCATGGGAACACATTTATTGACATGAGTCAATTTCATATGATGAAAAGTTCGCTTGCTGAAATGACATAGAACAGAATAATATTGAAAATAAATAAAACCCTGATTTGATAAATTGCGTCAGGTATCGTTGTTTCGGGCTGTGGGCAGGAGTTTGCATGAACTTCAACATAATTTTAAGGCTGAAAAGATCCTTCAAATTAGAGTTCTTTTTTAGTTCCATAGAGACATCAAAACAGGTTAGTTGAGAATATTTGATCCAAAGTTTTATTTCATGCTTAGGGACAGACCAATCACTGTGAATTCTGCAGTAATTACCAACTGCACATCCGCTGGTGTTTGAAAGCACATATATACATGCTAATTCTAATATACCGATCGTATATATCAGTGGTCACCAAACTTTATTGACCGCGGGCCAGGTATGACTCAACTTGTGTTGAAACGAGCCGGACAAATATTTTTGTCAATGCAATACAATAAATTACGAAAAAGTTGGGAAATCCATTTGATTCATTCGACAATATAAATTCTACATTTTTGAAGTCTTGAATATTAACTTCTATATCGCAGAATATAGATAAAGAACAACACAGCAAAACAAATATACGAGATTTCTAAACAACTATCCCGAGGTTAGCTGTTAGTAAAACAATTGCTGTCATGAATATCCGCATGTGAGCAGTACAAAAGTTAACGTGACTTGTACTATTAGCGCAAAAAGCACGTTCGGCATTTATTTTAGCACGAGAAAAGTACACAGCAACAGTTTCGACGAAAGTACGCGCCACGAGTGTATCCTTCGTGGGAAACGTTGTGTACCGGTATAGGCCGCGAGCCGAGGCCCTGAAAAACGCCTAGAAAGTGAGTTACGTAGCGCACATCAGGTAACTACCTGAAAATGATTTTAAAATGTTCCTTAAAAATTTAGTAACAAATATTGCCTTGTTCCCACTTCCAAAAGTTGCACGATTCGCTATTTGATTAAGATGGTAGTTGAATAAATATAGAACTTCATAACATAATTTAATATTCATAACTAAACTGTACTGGATGTAATCCACCTGTCAATGTTCACTGATATCTTCATTTGTGCATTGTGACGGAAGAAAAGGAGGATGGACACCCCAAACAACAGCAGTGTTCCTTCTGCGCCGCCCAGGCGTAAAAGTCCGACCAACAAACAAACATGCACAACCGCCACAATGACCAACACCATTGAGATTGATGATGTCAGCAACCTTGTTTCTATACTCGAAAGTACGATTCTCAAAACTCTGCGTCTTGAGATACCAGCTATTATAGAGCAACATCTTGAAAAATTTACACTTGACACTCCCCAGTCTTTTACCTATAACAACGCTGTGGAAGAATCGTTAACATCACTGAAAGTGTCAATTGATGAGATTAGATCCGAGGTAACATTCATCAGTGAGATCAAAAAGGAAATCCACGAAATCAAGAAGAGCCAAGATTTTGTCTCAAAAAAATTCGACGAACTCAATTCTAACCAAAATGAGCTCAACAAGTTGGCTACCAAAACTCGAAAAAGAGTTGCAGAATTAGAACATCTTGTGCAAGACCTCGAAGAAGAAAACGATATATTAACTGAACGACAACAAGATCAAGAACGTCGTTCCAGACTAGACAATCTAGAGTTCCATAACATCCCTTACACAGTTGGCGAAAACTGTGAAAATTTAATATCTAAAATTTGTAGCAAATTGGATGTCCCCCTACAATCTATTGACATATCAAATTGCCACAGACTTTCAAAATATAACACAAGGAAACCATCACCTATTATTGCTAAGTTCATTAACAGGAAAACAAGAAATAAGATCCTAACGAATCGTCGCAAGCTAAAATCCCTGGATATTTCTACCATCTTCCCAAAATTTCCCAGAGCAACAAAACTTTTCATTGTTGAGAATCTGTCTGACTCCAACAAAGACTTGTTTTTCAAGGCCAAAGAGCGTAAACAATCTTGTGGCTACAAGTTTCTCTGGACTAACAATGGGAAAGTTCTGATAAAAAAGAACTCTGATACAGCTACGATTCCAATCATCACTGAAGATGATCTACTCTTGATAAAGTAGGTTATCAATTCATACTTAATGGTAAATTTTTCCTTTTCCATTACTACTATTTTACTCTCAATAGGTAAATGTCGAGTTATTGTAATAATGTATTAGTAAACAATCCTACTTGTGAAAACAGTTTGAAACACTGTGAACAATTTAATAGTTGCCTGTGTAGCAATATTGAAGTTTCAGATTTGAGTAACATTTCATCTGATTCCGATTTAACGATTATCCATGTAAATATTCGCTCTATTCAAAAAAATATTGACCAACTTACTATACTATTGTCCAAATTCTCTATTTCTCCCCATGTTATAGCCATTAGCGAAACGAAATTGCATAAAAATTCTGCAATTATAAGCCTCGACGGGTATAAATTTTTTCATGTCACTTCTGCCTCGAAATCTGGCGGTGTTGGTGTTTTCATCAGAGATGATGTTAAATCTACAGAGTCCCCAGAATATCATTTAAATTATCCTAATTGTGAAGATCTCTGGTTAGAAATTAGCTTGGCTAATATGGATAAAAATTTGAGTATTGGCATAATATACAAACACCCTAAAAATGATATCCCTGCTTTTACAAGCATATTTGAAAACTGTCTCACAAAATTAACAAGTAAACCCTTTATAATAATGGGCGACTTTAATATAAATTTATTCGCAACATCGAGTAGCACTCAAATTACAAACTACTCTAACATGCTAATTGCTCACAATTCAATCTCACTAATTACCAAACCAACTAGAGTCACACAAACATCATCCACACTTATTGATCATTTTTATTCCAATATAACAAATAAAAAATTAGATTCTTATGTTATTAGATCAGACATTACAGATCATTATCCCATCATGTGCTGTATAAGTGGCATCAAACCACTTAGTAGAAATGATCTCATCATAACGAGAGATATGTCTGCTTTTTGCATTGAAGAGTTTCGCTCAGATACGCTAAACTTGATAAACAATCGCTTTCGTTCATTATATTTGAATTCTCAAAACTATAACGCAATATTTGATGAATTCACCCAATCTTTTGTTGGTCTAATCAATAATCACGCCCCATTTCGACCCTTGTCGCGCCGTAAAAAAAGAATAAAGCTAAAGCCATGGATTACGAAAGGAATACTCAATAGTATTCGCATAAGAAATAAGATGTTCAAGTCACATTATCTAAATGGCAATAGTTCCCAATGCTCTTATTTTAAAAAGTATCGCAACGTACTGAAACACACTATTGATAATGCTAAACAAATCTATTATCAAAACCGTATTGCTTTCTATAAAGGAAACCCGAAATCAACATGGCGAATTGTTAATGAAATTGCATCCACAAAAAATAAATCTAGGCAAAATATTGATGTAATTCATCTGGAAAATGGCATTACTATAAATGATAATCATTTGATCGCGCAAGAATTTAATAAGTATTTTTCTACTGTTGGTTCCGCTCTTTCTGAAAAGTTCGGTAATGACATGGATGGCTTCAAAATTTACCTTGGCAAACGAGTAAACCAATCCATATTCTTGAGTCCAGCAACGATGAACGAACTAACTATAGAATTAGCTACCCTGCGGGTCGGGAAGGCAATTGGGGCAGACGGCATTCCCAGTCGCTTTCTCAGATATGTTGCAGATATATTATCACCATGTCTGACAGAGTTCTTTAACAGCTCGCTTCGATTAGGCATTTTCCCATCTTCATTGAAAATCGCCAGAGTCATTCCGATCTTTAAATCTGGTAATACAAAACATGTATCAAATTATAGACCCATATCTATTCTATCTGCTATTAACAAGGTATTCGAACGCTTAATTAATAGGAGGCTAATGGATTTTTTCACAAAACATAGTGTACTTAATAAATCACAGTTTGGTTTTCAAGCCAAACATTCCACTTCGCATGCAATTCTAGACACTATATCCCATATATACGATAAATTAGAGAAAAAAGAATATATTAGTGCAACTTTCTTAGATCTTAAGAAAGCTTTTGACACTGTTAATCACCAAATCTTAGTCTATAAGCTGTGGCATTATGGAATTAGAGGAGTAGCGAGCCAACTCCTGGCAAATTACCTGACAAATAGAACACAATTTGTTCAAATGGGTTCATACTGTTCCCCCACCTTACATGTGACTCATGGAGTCCCACAAGGATCATGCTTGGCCCCGACATTATTCCTTATTTTCATCAACGATCTTGCACACAGCTCCTCATTATTTACAAAATTATTTGCTGATGATTCCAATCTTCTAGATAGCGACAAGTCTCCGGATGTGCTTCAGTCCAGAGTGAACACTGAAATAAGAAAAGTAGCAAATTGGATGAAACAAAACAAATTAACATTAAATGTAAATAAATCAAAAACTATGTTGTTTGCTCCAAGTAAATCCAAATCACAGACATCTGTGAAAATTGAGATTGAAGGAACTATTCTTGACAACGTTAGCTCATTCAAATATCTTGGCATCCACATTGATAACAAACTGCAATGGGACATTCAAATAACCAACACTGCTGTTAAATTAGCCAAGGCGGTAGGAATGCTTTATCGGCTTAGGCGTTATACTTCTCTGTCTACGTTACGCATGATATACTTCGCTCTGTTTCAATCTCATTTGCAATATGGTATTATAGCTTGGGGATCAGCTAATAAAACTTTGTTACACCGGATTGAAGTATTACAGAACAGGGCTATCCGTGCTTTGACCCATGCTGGACCAATGTCAAGATTAGATCCTCTTTACCATAAGAATCAAATAATCAAAATGTCAGACATTTATAAAATCGAGATACTGAAACTCATGCACCAACACCTAAACAATAAACTGCCTATGGCTTTTAAATACTATTTTGTCAAACAGATGAGTGTTCACTCTCATTCAACTCGTTCCGCTGCCAATAGCTCATACCATGTGCCTCGCTTTTCTACCAATCGTTCACAAAGCTCTATTAAATTCATCGGTGTGAAACTCTGGAATACGCTCCAAGACACACTTCGCTCTAAGACTTATAATTCATTCAAAAAAGCACTAAAATTTCTTTACTTAGATTCTTATATCTGTCAGTAGGCTGGCAGAGTTGAAATGTATCTCAGACTGTTTGAAACTCACTTTTTTCAAATTATGGGTGTTACCTTCATCTTGTCATTATTCTCATGATATGCTATCACTATCCTTGTATTATTATTATTTTATTTGCTCTTCAATACTGTGGTATACTCCAATAGTATGTGCTGCTCACAGAGCATGACTTTCTCTCACAAAGCACTTGTGTTTCTTACCTTTATTTGCTCAAGATTCTATAATAAGCTAGGTATCCTTTCACCTTATTGATTTCCATTACTGCTATTTTATTATTTAATAGCATGTGCTCCTTATGAAAGTCACTTCACAAAATAACTGTATTATGAACTCTTATAACAAAGACAAAATTCAAAAACTTTAGTTACCTCTAATAGTCATTGCTTCTTTAATATGCTTTCATCCATTGTAGTTCACATATGTCGTTTAATATTTTCCAATATATATGTGCTCTTTGCAATCCAAAATAAATTGAATATGTCTTTTTCTTAATCATAATTCATTGGTTATATTAGTAGTTCCACTGCTGCTGCTGCAGGGAATTCCCCAAGTAGTCAACAACATTATGCTGCGTCACGCACGTCAGCAATTTCTTTGTTGTTGGCGTGCTCGGTGGAGCATGGCGTTGAGTTGTTTAAATTCGTCAATGCTTTTTTCTATTTAATCGAATCTTCTGTTCTCACGTACATTTTAGTTCCCAAATTGTTTCATTTATTTTTGCTGATTTATTTCTGTATTGTTTGACTTAATCTGCTTCTATAATGGTGTCGCTGACATGATGACTTTTGATAGTCTTTTCGCGATCCCTCGTCTATTGCAGTCCAAATATTGTACCTCTTTCTTTCAATGTATTTATTTAATTTTTACCATTTGTTTAAATGTACAATGTTTTTGCACGACGAAAAATAAATATCTGAATCTGAATCTGAATCTGAATTTACGGAAAAGACGCTTTTACTACAAGAAATATGTGCTACGATCTGTCCTATATTCTCCACATTTTCGGCACTGAACAATGACTTCTGCATGACGTAACAATTGAATTAAACCAGCTGTTAGCGAGCGGATGAATATTAGTTATTTCTGCTCGACCTTGCGCTGAGTTGGGCAGGCTTTCCATAGCCCTGTTTAGTTATTATTAGTTAAGTTATGCTAAGACGTTGTTGAAAAATGTATAAGTAAATTATTAAACACTTGTAGATCCTTACCACGGATATGGGCCGTGAGACGAAACCATGAAAACGCCCAGAAAATGAGTTTCGTAGCGCACATCTGGTAACTAAATAAATTCTTCAGTTTTGTGTGAAAACGAACATAATGAACGCATTACAGCTTGTTCCACAATCCTGGTGCGAAATTGAATATAAGAGGTTCCCGGAAATTCAATACCCATAAGTTTACAACGCATACATAAGAACTATACAATTCGAGAGCCCTACAGCACACTAACACAAATGTATTCCTGTAATGTTTTGCCTGACCAAAATCGGACTTCCTCAGTCAATCATAATTTATTAGGTAGATTACGAAAAATATGGCATACATGTAACCAACAACAAAAAATACTTTAATTGTGTGACAGGAGTCGGGAGTGACCTCGAAAGCAGCGACACCAACAACGCTGATTCACATTTGAGAATAAATTTTATGTAATAACCACAAGCAGTTTACAACAAGAACAGCATAAAAATCTACATCCATTTTATAGAAGCTATCAAGTATCAAACGTATTTATTTTTAAGCAATGAAGTCACAAATTAACATCGTGAGCACGAAAACACAAATAAATCAGTTATTTCTCACTTAGAAATTTACCGCAAAAGTCAAGAAAATTAAATGAATGTACAATATGTACATAACATAGTGAACAGAAATATTACAATTTACAATTAATCTTTTTTTAGTTTATGTGGTTATGTATTTGAACAAAGGCAATAATATTTCTAGAAACAGGACTACGACACTAACAAATGTCCGAAAAAAAAACAAATGTATGATACTTATTAAATCAACTGTAATATATAATTCACTTTCTTCTGAATTGTTTTCGAAATCCACTATCTAAAAAATCGACTTTTCCTCTATAGGTGTACTGTGATTTCTGCAGTCAATACAAAAACAAAAATCTGTGCAATTTAAGTTGATTTTGGCACACTTTCATAAATTATTTTGACTATTTTTCTTTCTGTCTTTGCAGTTTGCCAACTCAAGAACTGATTTGAGGGCCACATGCTTCTTCAGTGAATCATTGTTGGGTGGAGAGTATAATCCTTATGTTTGACAGTGTTAAATAGACGTGCCCTGGTATCATTTACATTCTTCATATCCTCTTCAAATTCCTCAGCTTTATTTATTAATACCCCGTTAAACTCAAAAGATCTTCATAGTCGAGGGAAAAAAATGAATTGAAAATCTCAATGAAGTCTCCAACATGAATTTGATGGGCAGTTCCAATTGCAGAAAAGTGCTAGAGTATTTCAATATGAATAGCCCATCCAAGCTGTTTGCAACTATTATGATTCTCATATACCTTTAAGCTTCAAGACTTCTTGTTTAATCCATTTTATAGCACTGATAGCAGCAGGGATCAAAGCCTGCGTTAGGTCGGATTGGTGGAACATTGCCGTTTTCTTTTGTAGTACAGTATCTAAAATAAGGAAGAAAATAATATTTGGAGCAGCATGATTTTAAAAATACCCCTAAATACTAACTAATACCTTGAATACATAATGCATTTTATCTGATGTACTAAATGAGCGTATATATGCTCATTGCATGTTCTACAGTCCAGCAGTGTTTGCATACCATTACTAGACTATATCTACACTAAATTTTGATATACCACAGTCTGAAATGTCCTATGACAGTATGAGTATGGACTATAGACTATATTTTGAAACATCAACTGTTTGTCTACAACTTCATTTCTCACCTCTCAATCATTTCCAATGCTACCTTTCTTTCCACTCCGGCATAACTTATCATTGCTTCCCAGGTTCTTGTCGACTCTATGAATTTAGATTTAGACCAACCGACATTAGTAAAATTGATTAATTTCTTCTCTTTCACACAACCGTGCATTACAGAAACAGCCATTCATTTCTATTTCCAAATATGCTGTGGCCTATATAGTAGTATAAGTCTGCTGAATAGTCAAGAAGAGTCATTAAATTAATCATAAACATTTCATGCAAGCCAGAAAATATCGTTGTTTGTGACATATTATTCTAGGTCTAGCCTTCCTTGGAGTTACCGCACCGTACGGTACCTATTTAACAACGTCTTATGAGCTAGTGCTCAACTAAAATTGCTATTTATGGCAAGGATATACAAGTGTTTAATATCTTACCTATACTTTTCAACACCTCCTTAGAATAACTGGACTAATATTACCGGTAACTGAAAAAAACTATGGAAAGGCTACTCAACGCAAAAGCGAGCAGTTGAGTACATCTGATATTCATCCGACCACTGGGGATCCACCTACAGCTGACTAACTTGACTGTTACGTCGTGCAGAAGTCTGCGTTCATTGGCCCATGATACCGGAAAAGCAGAGAAAATAGGACAGATGGTAACACATATTTATTGTAGTAAAAGCGTCTTTTCTGTAAAACGTGCAACTTTTGGAAGTGGGAACAAGGCAATATTTGTTACTAAATTTCTAAGGAACATTTTAAAATCATTTTCAGGTAGTTACCTGATGTGCGCTACGAAACTGAAAGATAAATGGCCTCGGCTCGCGGCCTAGTAGTGGATTTTAGCCTATCTTATCACAGCTATTTCTAGACAATTTTTGATTACTGCAAATCCTAAGAAGGCAAAATGATGATTGACTTATTTGATTCACACTCAAATTTCGGAATCACGACCAAAAACTAACGAATAGCATTCAAAATCGCAAAAACGAGGTATTGTTTGAAACCATGACTGAAAATCTGTCCGAGTGACAAACGTGTCTGTGCGGGAGGGTCTATTGTTACGTCACTTTTTGTATCTTGCTGATTGGCCAATGCTACGAAATGAACAAGAAAGTCGATGCTCGGGAAACATCCCTTAGAAAAAAATTCGCCATATTTTTGTGTTATTGCGGGTCAGATGAAAGGACGCCGCGGGCCGTAGTTTGGTGACCCCTGGTCTATATAAACCGAAATATAACAAAAAGGATGATTTCGGAATCAGAATAAACCTACATAAATTATAAAATCCACATGATTTTGAGACAAAAAATGACCTCGTATGCGTTATTTAACTGGATGTCCGGTGCAGAGATCGAGTATATCTGCGATTTGTACCAAGATGGCGCACAACCTGAACATTGTATGTTTACCAGGTTAGGGTTCAGGATGTGCGCCATTTTGGACCGAATACTTCAAATGCATTTTAAAAAAATTGCTCAACATTATATACTCCGCACCCACCTGGGTATCACTATATATGTCATATACATTATATCTAAACAATAAATAAAACTTTATGTCCCAAAACAATGTCAAGGCCCGATTATGCCGGACTATTAGTGAGTCCGGGCCGCATCAGTTTTTTCACAATGAAAGCATTAAACTTAAAAAGTTAAATCTTTTTCTCTGTTTTTCTATACGCAAAACATGTCAAAAACATAAATGTAAGTAATTCCGCGATGGATCTTTCCCCGAGCATCTACTTCTTTGTTTATTCCGTAACATGGGATAATCAGCAAGACGCAAAAAGTGACGTAACAATAGACTTTTTCGCAAACGCTCAGACACTTGTCACTCAGAAAGGCATGTTTTAAACATTACCTCGTTCTCGCATGCTATTTGTTAGTTTTGGGTTGTGTTTCAGAAATTCAAGTATGAATCAAAGAACTCAATGATCATTCTGATTGCTTGGGCGTCGTAGCTTAATTGCCGTAATCAAAAATTAGTCTAGAAATAGCTGTGATAGACTAGGCTAAACTTCTCTACCGGTACTGTTGAAAAACAGGTTGTTGAATGTTTTGAATCAAAAAGATGACGTGAAACATATATCCCAGTTTATAGACTTCAACTCGCGAAGCCACCTCTAAAATAAGCACCAAGAATTTGCAATGGCAAAGTATAAGAAAATTTTCTTCGGGGTCAAAGGTCCATCGAACATCATGCCTACAGGTACGGTACTAGTAGGTTACCGTACCGCAGGGGTTCCCAAACCGCGGGCCAAATCCGGCCCGCATAACAATTTAAAATGGCCCGTCGAGCCTAAGTGAAATACGTATTAGGTATTGGGATAACATAGCCATATGGCAGTAATTCAGATATCAACCATACAAGAAAGCTTGAGATGTCAAATAACAAACATAAACTACACTCTGGAAACATATTTTATTTAAATCTTAAATAAAGAGATGGCAGCGTTCGTATTTCTGTATTGGAAAGAATCAAACTTCAGCGATTTGTCTTCTTTGTCAGCAAACCATCCTAATTATGAAGGAATACGTCATGAAGCATCATTATGAGTTAACAAACATGTTTCAAAAAAATGTCATGACTAAATCATCGCGCACTACGCTCTTCCGGCCCGCGAACACCCTTCCGATTCTAATTTTGGCCCGCGGCCAATAAAGTTTGGGAACCCCTGCCGTACCGCATATTTCTTTCGGGGGATAGATTATGAAATATTTTGTTTTGCTCTACTTGTCCTGATCATATATTAAATGCATCAATCATTCTAACTGAGCTGAGTGACTTACGGGCCGCACTGACATTAAACTTTCATACCAAGGCGGGGGTCGCAAACTATCGTCCTGCGGGCCGCAATTGACCCGCGATTTTGAGACCCCTGGCTTAGACACTTTTCTCACTCAGACAAATTTTCAGGCGTGGTCATAAACATTACCTCGTTTTTGCGTTTTTGAACTCTATTCGTTAGTTTTCAGTTGTGTTTTGGAAATTCAAATATCAATCAGATAATTCAAGGATCACTCTGTCTTTTTTAATTTTAATTTAATTGCAGTAATAAAAAAATAGTGTAGATATAGATGTGATAGACTAGGGCTAGGCTAAAATTCTTTACCGGTACTTTTAAAAAACAGATTGTTGTACGCGATGAATCATAATGATGGTTTGAAACAAATACCCCATTTTACATGCGCCAACTCGCGACACAACTCTTAAAATAAGCCCCGAAAATTTTGCAATGGTTAAGTATAGGAAGAATTTTTCGGGGGTGAAAGGTCCATCAAGCAGTATTTTCCCACCCATATCCGATTGAAAATATGTTTGAATTGTTCAGCTTTCTCTTCAAACATATGTTTAAAAATAACTGCAGATTAATTGATTACCAAATGTGAGGGTAATGGCTGAATTTTCTGACATATATGTAGCATTTTTTGTAATACTGTTTAGGCTGGTTTCAAAAAACCACCCGGCAGGAACAGGCCATAACATAGATATTTGGTTATCAGATATAGCCAACCGAGGCAAACAGATTCCGCATTCGATTTTTAGTTTTCTATGATGCATATATTCCCGACCAAAAAGATAGAAAGCTATTTAACATTTTTAACTAGACAAGCACATCATTCAACTTCGCTCCAGCTGGCCATAAAACTAGTCAATTCAGTGACATTAGTGATGTAACAATATATATGTCAAAAGATTTTTCTGGTTTATTTTCATGATGAAACGACACAAAATGCGATTTTTAACAAATCAAATCCCCCGTACATTTTTGATGTGCAATCCAAACGGGCAAATTCTTAAAGTTGCCGAATACTGTTGGATTCCATCGGTTGATATCTATGCAGAATTGCAGTCCCACAGTGACATCGCACTGCGATGATCAGTTTGTCGAACTGCTAGTTCATTTTGAGCGCTACGGCATATCGTATAGTAATAATGTGGCTAATAGGTGTACACATATTTATCCCCGTGGAGAGGAATTCACTAATTTTAATTATTCACTAACTGGACGATGCGTGGCATACATTTGCTTAAAGTGCATCGAAAGTCATGCATGAGCTCAACAAGTCAGTTTCGTTTTTTTGACTCGATCATCACCAGGGATGAAATTCCTTGCTCGCACTCCCGCGTAGAATGAGGAATTAGCGGTTCCATTACATTTGAACCCATGACAATTGCACCTGTATGCTATTGCACCCATGAAATCTTTTTTGTTTCACGGATAGTTAAACCCATACTAACCCTAACCCATGGGTTTTAGCACCCGCATATAGATTGAACCCGTGGATATACGCATGGGTTCAAATGTACATGGGTTCAAATGTACGGTCATCGGAATTAGCAGCAAAGCAGTAGCGTGATGAGTCAGCCGTAAAGCACGCGACCCCTTATCGATTGCAATGAATCTCTGACGTTATTTCCTAAGTGTGTATTTCAATTTTTTTCAATTCCGTTATACACTTTTGTGTTGTGTTTGCATTGATTCTTGCATGATAAAAATAAATTATCGGAATCTGAGGAGACCATGCTTTAGGATGGGTGTCCTAAATATAACTTTAGCCGGCGTACGAGATCTTTCGTAGCCTTTTAATCGGAGCACGGGCTCTTAGCTTTTAACTTGCACGAATTGTTCTTCGTGTTCTCCGAATTCGTAAATACTAATTATTAGCCTTTTTCTATGTATTTAAAAATGTTTGTCCAAATTACTAATCTTTCCCTATAATGCTAAGCCGTGATGAGTCAGTCGTAAAGCACGAGGAGACCATGCTAAGCCAGAAGAACAATCTTCGCTGTTCACAAATCAGCTTGAAGAGCTGAATATTTTAAGCTGACGTTTTAACGAAATTTATCATTTTGATAAATTGCTATAAGCCTAGGCTTACCATACGTCCCGGTTTAGCCGGGACAGTCCCGGATTTGACAAGCTGTCCCGGCGTCCCGGCCGGTTGACTCAAATGTCCCGGTTTGTCAGCACGGTTTTCATGGGTAAAAAATTCAAATTCATTATTATTACAAACTTTTTTCTAACGGTGACAGCCCATTTACCACTGTTTTGCGACACATTTTGCTAGTTCAGAGAGAGAAATCGCTCTATTGTTATGTCACAATTGGTATATGTTTTAATGCGTTTTCTGGCGTTAACTGCAATGTCGTTAAGTTGTCGAAATGCCAAAAATAAAGTACAAGTTTTCTGATGAGTTGAAGAAAGATTTTCCTTATTTGAAGCAAACTGAAGGAGGAAAGATACACTGTACGCATTGCAGATCTGTTTTTCTATTAGTCATGGCGGACGTTCAGATGTCAACGATCATATCCAAAGCAGGAAGCACAAAACATTGAGGCATCGACTCGACTGACCAATTTTGCGATAACAAATTCGGATGATTCTGTGTCGTTGGCAGCCGACATTTACCTATCACACTGCTATTCATGACCAAAGTTTTGACTGCACCTCTAAATTAATTTTCAAATTTTTTTGAGGCTAAATTTGCATTAACTTGTAAATATACACAGTTAGAATTTCTGATGTCCGCTGTCTGATAAGCTGATTCGCTGATTTTGCACATTTAGCCAGAAATAAATGAGAGTTGGTGCATTGCTCTGCTGTTCTCCTCTGAATTTAATGATGATTTACTTCAAGCTCGAATGGCAACAAAACGCAGAAAAGTTGATGCTGAGTGCAAAGGGTTCAATGGCGCTGAAAATATTCAAACGGAATTTTTTGAGATGCAATGAGGAAATAAATCTATATTCTATTCGAGAGATGTACACTGCTTGATTTTTAATATAAAAAGTATCATCCGTTCAGTTTCAACTTTCTAAAAATATGTGCGGCCCACCAATGACTCGCAACCCTTAATTTTGGCCCGCGGGCGAAAGGTTGCCGACCCCTGCCTTAGATGTTGCAAATATTCTGTCAGAGGTGAAGCTAAATTTGCAGGGAAAAAATTTGTATTTAAAAAGAATGTTTGCGATTTTTACGAGAAATGTCTATCGTATATAGAGCTGCACGATGAAGCCTACAATGCTGCCAGGCCACACATATGGACAAATTTGAAGAGTGAAATAAACTGGACTGAAGTGTTTGGTCTGCAAAATTGATAAATGATATGTTTGGTTAGCTGATCAGGTTTTGAATAGCGATGCACTTTTCGACGAATACTGATAAAGAGATATTTATCTGAGCATGGTTCAAATGCAATTTGACTTACTTTGCCGGTTGAAATTAAGTGGACAGATTTGTTTAACGTTTTTTCTAACAGAAATATTAGCATTTCGACATTGCAGCAAATTGGTTGATTTTGTTTTTCGGAACATCGGCATCTGTTAAAAGGATTTTTTCCATTGTTAAAAAATTTTGGTCCGAAAGCAGGTGCAGAATGCCAGAAGAAAATATAAAACCACTCCGTAGCCTGCAAATTTAATGGTGATGTCTCTTGTTATCAGTTTTATGACAAAATCAAAACAAGAATTTTTGAGAAAGGTTCCATCTGCGGACAAATACTTTTGGTCTAAATGAATAATACTGAGACGACCACGTCTATAACTCTGTTTTATTTTGTATGTCAATATTTATTCTTAACACTTGAGTCATTAGTGAGCAGCTGTGTAACTTTCTCTTTCTGCTGGTCTGTCAGACTGCCGGTAGTGTAGATATTTCCTCTGTATATTGGGTTATTATTATAGGGTTTTAATGCCGAAAATCCATGTAATTCTTGTTGTAAAATGATATTAGTAGTACAGGTTTACTATTTCTCTAGTTTGGCATAGCTCTGTTCACTAGTTGGCTTGTATTTAACACTTCCGTAACTAGTCTATTTTCGCAGTTTATTTCCTGTGTGATTTCTATGCGTATTTCCATGTATATTACGTGTTTGTCGATAAGATAGGATTTGTGTTGTATCGTTAGTGTCATACTAGTTATTCTTATGTATATCTGGGTGTGTTTTACCCGGTTTTTAGTATCCCATTATAAGTAAATAGTTCATGACTGTGACGTCATAGACCAATTCCGTATCTTGTGTTGCGTATGTATCCTACGGTATTTGTACTGTGTTTTTCATGTTTTTATTTGTTTATTGTATTTCTTATTGGAGTATTTGGTTGTATTAAGTTCTTACAGGTGTATAATTAATCTAGTTAGTTAACTTAGTTACTCTGCTGTGGTTGGAACCGCAAGAAGATTATTTTGTGATCGACATCTATTGCAACTTCAGTGTCCAAGAAGCTGACAGAAAGAACCTGAGTGGTGATATCAATTTTGGTACGCCACATATACGAATTTTTGGCGAGCACACGCCAGGATATATTATTTGACACAGGGACTATTAAGACTAAGCCGATTAGGTAGGCTAGTCTGTGACGGATAATATTTGGACAATATTGGACATTTGAGGTTGCCGAATTTTTTTTCAATTGCGGTTGCCTGATAATTTGGAAAAATGGTTAAGAGAAGAAAGATTGTACCGGCACCAAAGCAAGCCAAAGAGGAGAATGAACTTTTGCATCTGCAAATACAGGTATTGAAGACGAAATTGAGGGAGTCAGAGGAAAAGCAAGAGGAGACTGACAGCCGTTTGCAACTGATAGACAGTCGTGTGCAACAGATTGGAAGTCAACTAGAATCAGTTGAACTCCAGAATGCGAAAATTGGCTCATCTTTTGAACATGTTTACAACATGCTGCAAGATATTTCTGGCGTGGTTAAAACAGGAAAAGTTGCTGATTCTGAAGAAACGCAGCCCATGTCACATGTCCCAGATGTTAGCTTGATCGCTTCAACACCCGCAACGGTTGTTCCAAAAGCAGCGCCTGTTCTCAAGCATGATGAAATTTCTGATTTTGGATCAGAAGATGGACAGCCAGAAGGGAAGCGGAACGCGTTCTCACAGACATTAGAGGTGAAATTTTTGAAGAATGGTCATGTGAGTAACCTTGCACCTACAATTCCTTTTTTGAATGATAATGGTAATGAGGGCACAAATGTCAGAAGGCAACTTAGTACTAGGCCGAAAATGGTTACAGTGGCTACACAATCAGCTCCTCCAGTGAGCGCTAGTAGTGTCTCAAATGCCAATGTTAGCCGTAGTGTTCTCAATAGCACAGCTAATGCTACGATGATGGCAAGAAATGCCAAAAAGCCAATGTATTTCGATGGATCCACTGTCATGACGTGGCCCAGTTATTTATGCCATTTTGAATTGGTTACCAGTTATAATCAGTGGGATGACGACACTGCAGGATTAGAATTGGCTACTTGCATGACAGGTCAAGCTCTAAATGTGTTGAAAGATTTACCAGATATGAAACGTACTAGCTATAGTGATATTGTGGCTCATTTTAATCATTATTTCAAACCTGCCGGAAATGCGAGCTCATATCGTACTACATTTCATTGTCGTAGGATTAAGCCAAATGAAGCGCCACGGGATTATGGTAACAAATTGAAAGAGCTTGTTATTCTTGCTTACCCAAATCTTGATATTGCTGGTCAAGATGATATTTTGAAATCGCAGTTTCTCGCCGGTTTAACCGATGAAAGCATGATCAAACATGTTACCATGCAACAGCCTGATACTTTTGAAAGTGCACTGTCTCTTGCAACGCTGTATTACTCTGTTGATACTAACCACTCTGAGAGAAGAGACATGCCTAAACCTCGCATTGCCGCAGTGAAACAGAGTAACACTGGTGATGCAGCTAATCAGCAAACCGACCTTTTTCAGTTTCTCGAGAGCAGTTTTGAGCGACTTGTAGCAAAACTGGATGAGATCATAGGATATGTTAAGCCACACGCTAACAACAATCGCAATTTTGATGGTGTACCAGGGAACCCGTGTCCTCGATGTGGTAAACATGGTCATTGGGGCAGGGATTGCAAGGCATGTTTTAATTGCAAGCACTAAGCAGACTGGTCATCTTAAACAGGATTGTCCACATCTTCAGAATCCCGCTGATCCTGCAACAGCTGCTTCCTCTTCGACCGCAAATTTAAACGACACTCAGCGGGCTTGAGGTCCTCAGTGTCCGCTGAATTATTACTTGATGACGGACCAACGAACCAGAATATAGACCTGAATATTTGTTCCTTGCAATATGACAATAGTTGGCATGCGAAGGTACTTGTAAACAATCAACCGTTCAATTTTCTTGTAGATAGTGGTGCTATGACTACTCTGATCGACATTTCCATCTTTGAGGCTATAAGTGGGAAAGAAGCACATTTAGCACCGCTCGAAGAATCTCTTGTTGTAGTGGGAGGACATGATTTATCACCACTGGGTACATTGGAAGTTGATTTGTCTATTGATTCTTTTGCATCGCGACACACTGTTGTTGTTGCCAACCTAGGTATGTCTAATGGTATTTTGGGCATGGACTATTTCCGAGAACATGATTGCGTTCTTTACTTATCATCTGGACACATGATGATAGAGGGTCATGAAATCAAACTGTTTACTGAAAAGTCTGTACCGTGTTGCCGTGTAACTGTTCGAGAAGATATTACTATACCGCCATATTCTAAGGTTGTTATCCCTGCACAACTTAGTCGTCCTTGGCCGAAAAGCAATTTGGCTGACGTTGCTGCTCTTGTCGAACCGTTGAATTCTTCTTTCCTTGCTGATGGCGTTCAGCTGATTTCTTCTGTAGTGGATCCAGGAAAGTCCACTGTTCCTGTTCTAGCGGTGAACCAAAAAGGCAGACAACTTAAGATCAGGGCTGGATCTTTGATTGGTATTGCACACCCTCAACTTGTAGCACAAATTCAAGTTGACGAATCCGATAATCGGGTTATAGCTTCTGAATTACCAGAACATCTACATGACATGGTCAATTCCGTTGAGGATCTAACCCCGAGTCAACGTGAGCAGTTGGTCAACTTGATTTGTGAATTCCATGATGTATTTGTAGGACCAGATGGTGAACTTGGCCGTACTTCAGCAGCAAAGCATAGGATCATCACAACCACACCACAGCCGATTCGGCAGGCTCCTCGTCGAATGGGGTGGGCGCGTAGGAAGATAGCCGAAGAAGCTGTTGATAATATGCTGGCTCAGGGTATCATAGAACCCAGCGATTCCCCATATTCTTCTCCCATTGTTCTAGTTCCCAAAAAGGATGGTTCTACCAGATTTTGTGTGGATTTTAGATTGCTTAATGACGTCACATACAAGGACGCATATCCCTTGCCGCGTATTGAGGATATCATTGAGTCCTTAAACGGAGCACAATGGTTCTCAACTCTTGATCTCGCTAGCGGATATTGGCAAGTGGAGGTTGATCCTGCAGACCGTGAAAAGACAGCATTCAGCATCCCAGGCCGTGGTCATTTTCACTTTGTAGTGATGCCTTTCGGTTTGGCGAATGCTCCCGCAACATTCGAACGGATGATGGACAATATCCTTGGTGATCTCCTGTGGAACGGGTGTTTCAATTTTCTTGATGATGTTTTGGCTCATGGTAGTGATTTCTCAATGGCACTCTCAAATCTTCGGGAAGTTTTTATAAGACTTCGCCGTGCCGGTTTACGCTTGAAGCTCTCGAAATGTAAACTTTTCCGTCGAAGCACCTCTTATCTTGGTTATCTTATTTCATCTGACGGTGTCCGTTGCGACCCTGGAAATGTTGCGGCTATCAAAGAATGGAAGACGCCAAATTCTGTCAGCGATATTCGTATTTTTCTAGGCACAGCGAACTACTACCGAAAGTTTGTTCAAGATTATTCAACAATTGCTGGACCTCTTATTCGATTGACCAGGAAGAATATTTCCTTTGTATGGAGTACTGAATGTCAAAAGGCTTTTGAAACTTTGCAGCATTGTCTGACATCTGCCCCAATTCTTAGTTTTCCGAGGACAATCGGCGAATTTGTATTGGATACTGATGCCAGTGGTTTTGGGATTGGTGCAGTGTTATCTCAAGTTCAGGACGACAATGAACGTGTACTTTCTTATGCCAGTAAGACTATGTCCAAGTCTCAACGTAGATACTGTGCTACACACCGAGAACTATTAGCTGTGGTGTGGGCTGTTCGTCACTTCAGTCATTTTCTTCTCGGGAGACCGTTCAGAATTCGCACAGATCATGCTGCTCTGAAATGGTTGATCAATTTTCGTGAACCTCAGGAATGTTAGCAAGATGGATATTAACACTTGGCGCTTATGACTTTAAGATTGAACACAGACCTGGCGTGAAACATGGTAATGCTGATGGATTGTCACGCCAAGTTCGCAAATGCAAGCGAGAAGATTGTTCTGATTGTGGTACCAATGGTGATGTGGCTGTGAGTAATGTTATTGTAAGTGCAAAATCAAAACAGCCCGGTCAATCATCGTCAGACGGTTCCGATTGTAATTGGCTAGATGCATACACAGATGAGCAAATTAAATCTTGGCAAAGTGAAGATCCAGATATTTCTGCTGTTTTGAAATGGAAACAACTTACTGCTCAGAAACCTGATATTCAAGAATACATGCCTGAGTCAACAGTGACCAAACGTTTAATGTCGCAGTGGGACTTGATTTTTGTAGATAATGGACTTCTCTATCGTCGTTGGATTCCTGATTGTAAATCGGAGGAATCGCATATCCAATTGATTGTTCCATCAAATTTGAGGCAGGACTTGTTTCATAAGCTCCATTCTTTGCGCACTGCAGGTCATCTTGGTGCCAATCGAACTTTCAAGAGTATAAGGCGCAGATTTTATTGGCCTGGTTTCAAAAGGGACATTCTGAAATGGTGCAAATTTTGTAAGTCTTGTGCTTCAACAAAGATGCTTTACGGAAGAAGACAGGGAGATTTGAAACAACTTATTTCTGGAGCTCCTATGGAAAGGATTGCCATTGATTTTCTTGGACCATTGCCTGTAACGGAAAATGGAAATGAACACATTTTGGTTTTGTCGGACTATTTCTCTAAATGGGTGGAATGTTTTGCTTTACCAAATCAGCGAGCTGACACCACTGCTGATGCATTGATTACTCAATTTTTTTCGAGATTTGGGGTACCAAGAATTCTCCACTCAGATCAAGGAAGAGACTTTGTTTCAAAATTATTTTCAGAAATGTGCCAATTGTACGGTATTCAAAAGACTCGAACAACTCCATATCATCCCCGTTCAGATGGACAAGTTGAACGTTTCAACAGGACCATACAGCAGATGTTGAAAGCTTTTGTAAATGAGAATGGGACGATCATCTCCCATATCTTTGTATGGCATATCGCTCCACTGTACATGATAGTACAGGATATTCACCGAACAAGTTAATGCTTGGACGAGAAATCGAGATGCCTGTTGATGTTATGTTTGGCAAACCAGAGTCATCAACTCATCCTTGTTACACTGAGTTTGTCGAATGGTTTTCCGGTGCAACTGAAAAAGCTTTTCTTCATGCTAGGCAACATCTAAATGCTGCTGCAACCAGACAAAAGCGAAATTTTGATCTGGGTGTTAAACCACTTACTTTCCAGAGAGATGAATTGGTGTGGTATTATTATCCACCTAAGCATCGCAAGCTGAGTATTCCTTGGATTGGACCTTATCGAATTGTGGACTGTTTACCTAATCACTTGTATAGGATTCAGAAGAATTCGGGAACACGTTCTCGAATTGTACACGTTGACAAGTTAAGACCTTACCTTCATGAAGATGATGAAGACAATGTTATTGACTTAACTGGATTTGATATTTTACCTGATGTGGAACCTATTATGGAAAATGATGAGCAGATTGCTCATGATATATTTGAAGAATTACCTTTTTCTTCAAGGCCAGACACTGTACCAGAAGAAGTTCCAGTTGATGCGAACTCTGATAATAACCAACGTACTAGGCGAAGGCCTAGATATTTGGATGATTACATTTGATTTGACTGTGATAGTGCTTTAGACATTTCGTTTGGATAGGATAGGATAGGATTGGGAGAGGAAAGCCGATAAGACGGCTTATCCATATGGCGAACCACGGCCTCTCGTCCGGTTACCATTCCAAGTCGGATATGGGATTAGTTTTTACTGTATTGTTTGTTTTTCGGAAGCATGGACTTGGTGGTGGAGGAAGCCGTAACCGACCAGCGGTTACGTGAACCACCCAACGACGGCGAGGAGTCCAGCAATCCTCTCGCACATAACCATCCCTGCATGGGATTCGAACCTGCGAACCCACGCAGAGTAATTAGAGGTGCGGTGGCGAGCGTATTCCTAACGCTTAGCCCGTTGAGCCACACCGCCGCGCCATTGAGTGTATAGTTCTTTACATTTTCTTCATATTTTATGGATTTTAAAGATGGAAAATTTCTTTATAATTTCCCATCTGAAAAAGGGGGGAGTAATGAGACGACCACGTCTATAACTCTGTTTTATTTTGTATGTCAATATTTATTCTTAACACTTGAGTCATTAGTGAGCAGCTGTGTAACTTTCTCTTTCTGCTGGTCTGTCAGACTGCCGGTAGTGTAGATATTTCCTCTGTATATTGGGTTATTATTATAGGGTTTTAATGCCGAAAATCCATGTAATTCTTGTTGTAAAATGATATTAGTAGTACAGGTTTACTATTTCTCTAGTTTGGCATAGCTCTGTTCACTAGTTGGCTTGTATTTAACACTTCCGTAACTAGTCTATTTTCGCAGTTTATTTCCTGTGTGATTTCTATGCGTATTTCCATGTATATTACGTGTTTGTCGATAAGATAGGATTTGTGTTGTATCGTTAGTGTCATACTAGTTATTCTTATGTATATCTGGGTGTGTTTTACCCGGTTTTTAGTATCCCATTATAAGTAAATAGTTCATGACTGTGACGTCATAGACCAATTCCGTATCTTGTGTTGCGTATGTATCCTACGGTATTTGTACTGTGTTTTTCATGTTTTTATTTGTTTATTGTATTTCTTATTGGAGTATTTGGTTGTATTAAGTTCTTACAGGTGTATAATTAATCTAGTTAGTTAACTTAGTTACTCTGCTGTGGTTGGAACCGCAAGAAGATTATTTTGTGATCGACATCTATTGCAACTTCAGTGTCCAAGAAGCTGGCAGAAAGAACCTGAGTGGTGATATCAATTTTGGTACGCCACAATACAAACTAATTTTTTGTGTTTTTTTTAATTCAATGATCAGTAGAGATTAACAGCCGTATATACCCGCAATGGCATGGTAGACGTTCCAATATTATCAAGACTGGCAATCGACCAAATGTTTGCCAAATCGCACCGTCCCGGTTTTTTGTTTCAGATTTATGGTAAGCCCAATAACCACCGTAATGGGAGCACCCTAGCGCTAAGGGTGAATCTATGCTCGTTTCTGACGTCACAAGTGTGAGAAAATGAAGTTCCGCAACTGACAACTCTATTGGTCGAATAAAAAAAACAGAATGTACTCGCGTACCACAGGTTGGGAATCACTGGGCCACGTGAACAGCCACACGGCGGTAAGGAGTCGCATATAACTAACTATACCATGCTCATTAGAATTCTCAAGGCTTCTCCAGTTAATGGAATACCGAAATGAAAGACGGCTTGTACGAAGTGGAGTTTTTTTTTGCGGAGGGTAGCGATGTTGGATTTTCAATTTTTGACTTAGTTGATAAGAAAATTGGGAATTTTCTAGCGATCGGCGCGTTTTTTCGATGTTGCCATGGAAACGAATTTTTAAATCTGGACTTTCGATGAAATGAACATCACCAGGGCAACCCACGTGAGCAATTTCGTATATATAGGCTCAGCTGTTTGGGCGCTACAGCTTCGACTTACTGACTGAGGATAACAAGGGTCTCATAGAGCAGAGATCCAACAGAACGACTGATAATGTCTCCTGAAGTGGAGATCCAATATTATATGCAAATGAGCTATCTTATAAAGATCACTTGATTGCCAAATGTTTTTAATAAATTTAAACATGGCCAGCGATTGGCTATGACATGAAAATAAAAGGCCATTGGTACAAACATTAAATAAATACTACAGAAACCACATGTGTTTAATTCAGTCATAGGTACACCACATCTATTGGCCAGGTCATTTTACTGATGTTGATAAGACTTGCTAAAATATCATAAGTGTCATCACAGTGTTGACAGCTTTTACATTTTTTACAAAGAAACAATCATAAAGTGTTTTCTGTCTTAGATTGATCCCGTAAAGCTCTTTGTCTTTCCATGGATTCTTTAAATTTTTTGTTCTTCATCATATCTTCACCATAGCTTGGCATATCTTTCATGAGCTGTTCCTCAACTTCCAAGTCATAATCACTAGTAAATGCAAAATACAAAGCCAGAATTGTACCAACAGGAAGAAGAATACTTAAAGCTTTGCTAAACCAAATTCGACTTTTGCTCCATGACTTGCTTCGATTTGGATAAAGATTTTCCATCAAATCAACTTTCTTTGGGTGATTGGCACTTTGTGAAAACTTGAATTCCTTAGCATGCTCTGTTTCTGAGGTTCTATGTTGTGATGTCGAAAAGCTAATGGAAAATAATATCAAAGTTTTAAAATTCCAACGAAGTCTAAAAATCTCATCCCATCAAATACAGTTGCCTTCACCATGCCATCGGCAGTGCCAAAGTAACTGAATGTCCTTACCTGCCTTGGGGCAGCGATTGTAAGTGACGTTTGCAATAAAAAAGGATTCTCATACTTATCGTATTTCAGAGGCAAGAAAAGTCGTCTTGGTCATATAACGAACTACGGCCTCTCATCTGGTTATCAGTCCACGCCAGGGTATGTAAATAGTTTACTAGTTATCTCAGATGCATGGATTTGATGGAGGAAGCCTTAACTGCCCCCAATTATGTGAACCACCCTACGACAACGAGGAGCAATCCTCTTGCACATAATAATCAACCCTACAGGATTTGACCTGTGCATGATAATCAGAGGTGCAATGGCAATCGTGTTCTTTTGGCGTGAAACGCCAACCGGTTAATGTTTAGTCATCCTATTTAAGAAAATTAACTTACCTCTTGAACTTATATGACTGCCTTTTTAAAGATGCAATGAACATTTGTCTGTGACTTGCCAACATTATGTCAGATTATTTTATGATAAAAGTTCTAATACAAAACATGCAATGAAACAATAAAAGAAGTGAAAAACTACCAGATCACATGAAAATAAAACAACATAACATGGCAAGAAATAAAGATCATAGTCTTATATAAACAGGATGAAAAACGCAGCGGTGACAAAAATTTCCTTACGAAAGAAAGAGATGATTGTTGTGGAGTGGAAGTATGGATTGCTAATTTCAACTGAATTGTGGAATTATCATTAACACCAGGGGTTGGAAATACATTGTATATTAATTTTCTATAATTTTATAATATTAATACATAATGAAATTGAGACAGTATGTCACTTATAATAATAAAAGTAATAAAACACAAAATTTGCCAAGTCTAATCAACAATATGTGCATCATCAGCCTTAATTTGTTTTTGAGAATTGAAAAATTCTTTCATAACATACCCATAAAAATGCATGATGTACTACAGGAATATTTAGAACATGGTTTATTTTTTTGGAAGTTTTTAACTAAAAATCATGCTTGAAACGGACCACTCTTTAAATATATGAGCATGGTGAGTTGAAATATAAAGTACAAATATTGGGCACCAATAATTGTATAGCAAGTCATAGTTAAATATTATCATATTTATTGAAATAGTTCATCTTTATTACTATCCAAATCATTAATTTATTTGAGAAAGAAATAATGAAAGCTTTTCACTATTAAAGTGAGTTGAATGTTTGTCAAATTTGATGTACTGTGTGCCTGTAACTTCTAGTTTTATGGATTCAAAACTTCAATAAATAATGAACTCCAGGGGTGAATCAGAATGTTTACAAAGATATTTGGGTACAATATCCTAATTCTATTTAAGAGCTTTGAAATGATCATACTAAAAAAATTTGAAAGCATGTCCTAGAAATAAAATCTGTTATACTGAGGGACAGTCAATATCCAATTATCTACTCTTCTGAATGAATTCTCAAGTAATATATTTGAAGATGAAATATGGGATGTTTTCTAATTGGGTGATATTCAACAAATAACACATAGAAGTAACTGTATTGCAGAAAAGTTAAGATAAAAAGCGATTGGATTTTATTTATAGTTTTCAGAAATTAAAATTTCAATTAATTTCTCAGACCTCAATTGCTCAAAACAAAACTATTTAAAATTACTCCTTAATGCTATTTAAATTGGGCACTTTAAAAATGCAGTGATAATAATAAAGAAATAAAGACGAAATAGTATAGATAATATTTTCTTGAATGATTCTTCAAGAACCAAAAAATTCCTTTTGCAACGCAAAATAAGTAATGTAACAGAATATATATTTGAATTGCAACTTAAGGAAAAATCATGAATAGCAAGAAACATTTATTTTAAGCGTCTTAACTTGTAGCCAATGTCGTCAGAGTTAACACAATTTGATTTTTCTAGTGATTCATCCACAAGTTTCCTTTTTAATATTTTCCTTGATGAATTTTGTCGATTAGTATCAATTTCCTTCAAAGAGTCAATTTTACAATCATCAAGAATCAATTGATTTGCATGAAAACCCATGGAAAGGAGTTTTTTGCGCACTCCGGACTGACCGTGAACCTCAACACAAATGTCACATACAAAAGGCGCATTAGCATTTTTCAAAGTACTGCAAGCAACATGAGAGCCAGAACTTCCACAAAATAAACAGACAACAATTTCCCATAAAGTTTTTGAAGAGTGGTGTTTTCTGCCGTGCTTACATTGACATTCTGTGACATCACATTGGAAATGGTTTTCGAGTAAATCGCTAAACGCTTCAGGTGTTTCCCATAAAGCATCTCTATTGGGAATGTAAATCCCCATTCTAAACATTTCATTTGTGTATTCATCTTTGTTGTTACATGCTGGACATCTGAAAAAAAACAAGCCTGAAGACAAAGCCTGCTTTTGTACACATTCATGATGGAAATAGGTTTCTTTGCAACAAGGTGACATCAATGAAATATTGTTATTTAACGAGTCAAAAATCTCAAAACACATGCAGCACGAAGCATTTTTTATTTTGGAAGGTAAAAGTTGTGGTTGTGTTGGCCTGTGTTTCTTACAAAATGATTTAAAACCACCAAAATATTGGAATAGCATGTGCCGATCGCGTCCACAACTAAAATGAACCTTTGCTTTACAGTGAGCTATATTGCAACCAATGTTGGCACCGTGTTTAAAACAAAATGTGCATTTCAATTTTGCGCCACGCTTAAACTCATCAATAATGTCTTTAATATAAAAGCCATACAGAGACTTTGGAGATTGAGCTTTATCACAATCAGCATCCTTGCATCGTTGAACAAGACCACTGGCAAGTAAGAGACAAAAATAATGAATCCATATTCCTGATCGTTTATGATGAACAAATGCTCCGAACTCATCTTCATCATCTTCTTTACTCCTACAGTACAAGCAAACTTTGCCACGAAAAGATGCCAGAAAACCCTCCTGAAACTTTTTAGTATCCAACGTTATTCCCAATTTCTCCAACTTTGGCACAAAGGCTGGAACGACATCCTGTTTCCGTATGCTCGTTTTAATCTTTGGCATGTTCCAGTCAGATGTTAGTTTGGTCGTCGTTTCCTAGTCTATATTTACAGCAATGGCGCAGCTCTTTACAACAATAATTTATCAGAACGGATTTGTACTTATTTCAAATACAATTTAATACGGGTACACCTCTGTAACATTTTCTAGCATAGATAACCAGCAAAGTGAATAATAATTAATATTTGCTTTGGACAGAAATAAAAAAATAACATTTTTGTGTTGCGTCACCTTACGGATATAAATTCAACATACCGGTATATTGTCCTTGGGGTCAATATTTCCCTTTCAGGAATACGAAACAAAAACACACTACGGTACATTTTCGCTTACCTAAATTTTCTAAACAAACTTTTCTACACGTAAATATAATCTGATGCCCTGAATTCAAGAATAAATATCGAGGAGTTAGAAACTATATACAGTAGTTGGACTTCCACATTCAGTGGGCGAAACACAGAACCCCCACTCACAGGTGAACTGGTAAGACGCGTTTTGCCATTCAATTCCCACTCCAGACTGTCCATATCAAATAACAAAAAAAAATGACTAAATACAGGTAAACCTGAGTATTTTTTTATAATCTGAAGTCATACTAAACAAATAAGATCGGAAGCATGAACAAAGTAACCTACTCGTATTCGACCGGAAACTAACAAGAACACAGATACTCTTATCAGGCGACTAATTAGCAACACAAAAGATCAATCTAAGATGTCGAGCCTGCGTCTTTCTATTACTTATAAACCTTTACAATACAAGAGAAGAAATAGAACCAAATTAAATGATTGGTTGATTGAGAATCGACAGTAAGCGCGAGTTTGAGCTTGTATGTCAGTACATTTTAGGAAGCGCTGTTGTTGTTTTTTTATTATATATTTTGCAATGCTATCGTTCACCCGCTTTGGATGTAAGGAAATGCTTTACAAATATAACACTCTCCGTATCGTGATACAAGATTAGTAAATGCAAGCTAATACGGTGTAATTGACTATTGACGGAAGTATTTTAGAGCAGTGATTTTCAACCGGTGTTCAGCGAGAGACCTGCAGCCAGGTGTTCCGCGAAAAATTGCTTTTTGGAGTATTATGAAGTCATAACTGAAAATTAACCAGCCGATAAACGTATACAATTACACATGGCAGGGTTAAAATTAAAATTCTCTGGTGTACTTCTAGAAACTTTCTGGACTGAGGCCTTCGGGAAATTTCCAACTCTTGCTAGAAAGCGATTTTAATCTTGCTACCACTTTTCACTACTAATATTTGCGAAATAATTTTTTTGAGCATGATCGACCAAGGCTGGACAAAATAATCGATTAGCGAATGGAAAATTAAAATATTCGAATGGCATTTTACTACTCGTATATCCGAAACCACGCGGCCTGTACCGATCTGCTTGGGCATGAAACTCGCGCGCCGGTAAATCAATCGCTTGGATTGCGCGAGAATTCACCCTCTGCGTTTGCTGTTATTTCGCAAAAAGAGCGCCGACAACATTTCGTAAATGTAGAAACGTCAATCCAAATAAGCTATTTAGATTTTAGAATAACGTTCTTGGACTTTAAAGATGTTATTAACCATTCCATGCATGACCGGGATATAAAAATCATCACAAAGACGATTTTAATACATGGTGGAAACGGCAATTTTAGGTTGTCAGAAAATTCGAGGTATAATTATAAATAGCATCGATTTGAAAATAGTGAGTCAGAGTTTTGAAAATCTGGTATCCGGCGTGTGTTTTTAGTGACTTCAGAGAATGTTTCAAAAATGTGAACATTATACTCGACCATGAATGGAGTCATCATTGATTAACTTTCGTTGCATTTTGAAGCTTTTCTTGCAGTAGTAATTAGGGCATCAAAATCGTTAAGTGAAGTGTTAAATTTGCAAATTCCGTAAATAAAATTGTAAATTTTTCGGTGACAGTTTTAGCTATGATCGTGGTCGTGGTATTGTTTTGTTGAAAAAAAAATCGTTGAAACTTGAGGTGATTGATTCTAATCAGCGTCTTCCCTTCTACTAGACACAAAAGCACTTGGGCACAAAATTGTTTACAATTTTTTTGGTATCAGGTCGCGTATGTAAAATATCGTTCAAGATGGGCTCTTTATCGTCGTCTTGCCTAACGGTCATGTAGAAATGCCCTTATTTCAGATTTTAAATCAACATTTAAGATTCACGCAAGCATAGCTTTGCACTGTGGGACTGGGACGTTCAATTTGCAAACGACGATAAGCTAGATAAAACCCGACGCAAAAGATGAAAAGTCAGAATAAAATTAATTTAAGCTTCGAAATCACTTCCTAATGTCATTAACATCTGTCGCCGATGTGAATGCATAGTTATATCAATAATATGAAACTTTGATCTCCGCCGACCCACAAGAATCAATACTTGCGCACAGGAACAAAAGGTGGAAATATGAAACCGTACAGGGGACAAAAAAAAATCATCGATTATGACGAAATTAACCAGTAAAAATCGCTTTATTGCCGATTTTCAATTTTTCTCCCAAACCGACCTCCGACGTTCTGGAATCTTGTCGAGTGTAAAAATATATTCGTTGTTATTGGACTATTCGGTATTCGTTAGAAATATTCGAATTATTTGAGTTGAAAAAATATTTGACTTTACCCACCACTTTATTGGCAGCCATGAAAGTTAAAAAACGTGGGAAATTAAGAATCGTTGAGAAGTAGCTGCGTGTTTGTCTCTTTTCAAATTCCAGTCATAATCACATTTTTAAAACCCATCGAAACAAGCCCAAACATGAGACTAAAATACTATTTCCATTTCTAGCTAATCATAGTATATATGCATGAGCAAACTCGCAAAAACATTTATTTGTACCATACGTTAGCTCTGGATCGGAATGTGTCACGTCTTTTCCAGCTAAAGTGGACAAGTTATATTATTATTCACGTTATATGAATTAGAATCTCTAATATATAACTTCGGTGCACAAGACAATAATGACAATGCTCGCAAATAACGACGATGAAGTTTTGTCTGTCAACCCTCTTCATCACTGCACTCGCATTCAGTTGTGGTGACGATATAATCATTGTCTTTAAACGACCTAGAAATAAATTGCTTTCAAGAATTCGCCCCCCTACAAGAAAATCATTAATTTCACTCAATAACAGCTGTTGGTTTCTCCATCCCCAATCTTTAACTGTGGGATCTTTTGAAACTGCTGAACCTAGGATTAGAAAGTCATTTAGTTACTCTGGAAAGTTAAAACATCGTGGATGACAGAACATTTTTGTGATCGAGTCATATTTTGCATTTTTTAATTCATACAATCATTTAATATTTCTGACTTCGAATAACCCGTAATGAAGATCAAGCTGATACTTTCATTCATATTTATCAACTCGTAAACGTCCACAAGACAGGAAATTGTCACGAAGATATGTTTTAAGAATATACTATAGATTGCGTGCATTTGATTCTGTAGCATTTAGCTGCAAAGACATATTCTCATTTTATCGTTCCTTTCATTTGCTGTCTTGGTTGCGAATGTATCAATTTTTCAAAAACTTGATTAGAAGCATAGTCATTAATTACGATCAATCTACCTTATAAATGAATTTTTTAATCAGAATAATTGCTATATCACGTTAAGGGCATAGCAAAAATAATTATTACATCACTATTCAAATACAACTTTCACTATATGATTTTGAAGAGTGACTTTCTTCCCAAACACGCTCAGAGCTTTCATATGTTGAACCGTCCAACGATTGTATAGCACCTTTAAAGAATTTTATGAAGGCAGTGAAAATCAGTAATTAAATTAGTTCTAGAATAAATAATGTTATTTTTTGGTCGAGGGATATTTAAACAACACGTTATTGGGTTGTTCACTACCTATGAAACACAATTGATAAAAAAAAAGGATGCCTAAATAACCAAATACACGGTACCTATCTTTATTGCGTCATATTTCTCATATCGACCCTTTTCATTATCATTCTGGACGTCTTCGTAAATCGTAATTTGTAAAGTAATCTTTGAATTTTGAGTTTGATGACGGGCGTCACCATCAGTGTTCCTTCTAAGAAAATTTCACACTGCGCAAATGTTGTTTTTACTCAGCTAGACTATTTTAAGGCTGAGCAGAATCCTAAATTATTTGCAAACTTTGTGAAATGTAGTAATAGTAGCTTATTATATTATCGGAATGTCCATGTTTGTTGTGTTAATTGCTGAATCAAGCGACAATCATCCAATGTACAATCTCGACATTTTTGTTGTTGAAAATATCATTGCTTCCATCAAAATCAGGGTATGAAATTTTGCTTGTCTCATGTCCCGCATGATATCTTCCCTGGTGACAAAGTCTATGCTTATCAAAAATTCAAAGCCGTAATTTTTGCTTCGCCATGGATGTGGCCATTTAGTGTATTTGGACATGCGACTATTTATTAATTTGCGGGACAATATTGACGAATTCAGCTTAACACGTGATGGAACACTATCTATGTGAGTCTTTATTTCACTTGAAGGGGTTTTCAAAATTTCACTCTCTTCAGCGGTTGGTATTACGGTGAAAAAGTTCGAACAACCTCCTCTTGCTTCCACGTTTCGCTTCTGAGGTAATGCATGTAGATGTAATGCGTCTATGTGCTTATTGTGATTTAAATGACGTTTTAGATAGTCAACTTCTTATTCCCACCCATGATTTTACTTTTCCAAATCACTATCAGATGCCACTTCCCGACAAACTTTGTGGATTATCTTATTCCTTGACGTGAGAAAAGCAATAAATTTCGCAAAGTTTAGCAGTTTTTTAGCTCATGCATACCGGTATCACGATTGCAAATTAGTGTCAAACACTTCACTGTTGTATTTAGCCATTCCACTTTAAAATCAATTATTTATTTTTAGCTTTACATCCTTGAAGAGACATTTCACTCACACGACAGATAAAGAAAACTAGTATATTATTGGATTTGGTTAATAAACCACTCATTCTAGTAATCTGCTGAATATGAAAACGCTTAAAACGTTTTTTAGCAATTTCTGGTGAAACATACTTACAACATCGCTATATAACATCGGTATCATTCAGTATGAGCTCATGGCCACGTGTGTACAAATCTCGAGATTACAGAGCGACAGCCGACAGTAAAAAACCAGCCCGCGCTGGCATACAGAAATCAAGGTATTCGTGACAGGCACGTGTGTGACATCAAAATGACTAGTTGTCACCAAAATCCGCGTGTAACATAAAACGAGCATTCTAGTTGAGCGGTAATAAAAATGACATATGAAATATAAGCCACGCTTTGAAAACGAAATGTTGCAACTGCGCGAGTATGAGATTTTACTGCGCAAATGTTCTGGTGGTAATGCGCAATTGTGCAGTTGCGCAGCTTAGAGGGAACCTTGGTCACCATCCATTCTTTAAAGCCTGTCGGATTCTATGATTTGTTTGGTTACATTAGAAATTTATTTACATAAGCATGAGCAAATTTATTCGCGTAAATAACACAGAAACCTTCAATTGATGTTGACTCTTTATTCATGCTTTCTCTAATAAATGTGAAATCTTCATAATCTGTCCTGAAATGTAATTTAGACCAGTGGTTCTCAACCTTTTTCAGTTCGCGAACCGGTAAAATTTAAATATAATTTTTGCGGACCGGCGGAATTTCAAAATTCACCAAAAATGACATGAACACAAAACATAATCAAAGGAATGCAATTAGGACAAAAGAAGACAATCTAATTTAATGAGAAATTTGCTGCTGTATTTTTAATATTAAACGTGTTAAACGCTGTTCTAATGAAGTTTCTGCAAGGCGAAGTAGAGCTGTTTGAACTGAATAATGTTTTGCTGTTTGTTTGCCTCCATTTTACAATAAAACTTCGCTAAATTATAGGCCTACTGTCAAATTACGGAACGTGCGAACTGAGAAATTTTCAATCAGGTACTATGTAGGGTTGGGACCCCGGGAAATCCCGGGGTTGGGTTGTTTTTTTTTCAATCCTGATCCCGCAATTGTTTCGTAAAAATCCCGGGATTTTGAGGCTTTGTTATCCATATATACTTATTCTCACAAATTGTAGGTTATAACACTTTATTTGATACTTATTTTGAAAAAAAAATCCATCCGCGCTTATAGTTTGAGTCAGTCAGACTAATTGGAACTATTGTGCGGAATATTACCAGGGAATTATTATTTGACTAGTAGAATTGTCATTATTGCCGACTTATTTAATCATGATTTGAACTCAAAATAGCATTCAGAATTTACGCAATGACTTTGCAGGGTTTTTATTCACTATTTAATACGAAAATAAAACAGGCACAATAAAAAAGTAAAATCAAGAAGGTCAACTATCGTCTTCAAAAATATCCGCATTCCGGCGTCAGAAATGATGAAATTTTCAGCTCAAAATTAAGACAATTAATTTACAAACGGTGGCAAAAAGATCGAAGCCGATCCAAAAGATAAACATCGGAATAAAATCCCGAATTCAACCCGATATTCGACAATTCGTTAAAATTATTCGATTCGATGGAAATATATATACTATTTTGCCCACCCGATCTGTAATCACGCCAGCAATCTGGCGAAACGCATAGTAGTCCAAACACTGATGCAATGGAACTCAATAAAACCTTCATAGATTTGATAAATTACACTACTTCACGAAAGCGTGGTGGAATCGACGATTATTTCATATCTCGATCACAAAAACGGTTATCTTTTTCGGATAGTTTCTGCAGTTTAAAAAGTCGAATAAGCGTTCCGAAATAGTAAATGCTATGATCTTTGCCATCAAATTATGCCCGGGCCTTGCACGAAATTCATAACGTGAAAAGATACGTCCAGCGGTGAAAATTGTTTATAACAACTTTAAACCTATTTAGTATTTTTAGCGATAATATTTAATTGTTGTAATGAAATACAGTTTATTTGCCTCTTTCATTTCTCTCGCTAGTACCGACAATAACACTATTGAATGATTTTGGAAATGGGAGAAACTTATTGGATTTTAACAAAAATGAATTAAGTTGTGAAAAATTGACAATACATGTGATAATAATAAGGGCGTAACGTGGAACGACGAGCAAAACCCAAGCGTGTGATCGGCGGCGCGTTTGAAGGCCACGTATTACCCGTGCGGTCGCGCGACGTTTACAATAATGTGAGGTGCTCCGAAGACGCTCTCGTTTACATTAACGTAAGAAAACAGTTGTAATATCGGTAACTATTAACCATTTGTTCGCGTTCGACTATCGCACTCTTTATGAGCAGAAAATGTTCGTGTTTTGTGATAGGTGTGCCGCGATATAAAAAAGGTTGGGAACCCCTGCCCTAGATGCTCTAATATTTCTTTGTCGATATTACATGGAATAAATACGTGATTTTAATGTCATGCAAGTTGTTCAAACCTTTTACTTAATCCCGGGATTATACGGCTCAATCCCGGGATTTCAAACACTGGCTCCGGAATCCCAACCCTAGTTCTATGTGCTATTAAACTCATCCGTTAGGACGTTAGTCGCCGTTATGAGATCATGGACTTAACAAACATCCAGCCGTTGAGGGCTTAAATGGGCAGAGGACCTCTCACCAAGTTTGGTTGTTAGAAGAATACCAGTACTACGAATCTATAAGAGTTAAAAAATCATAAAAATAATGAACATGAAGTTAATACTTTGTATTTTGCAATTTGCTATTAATATATTTATATTGGAATATTTGGCGGACCGGCGGTTGAGAACCACTGATTTAGACATGATGATTAAACAAGAGACAGTGCGCGAAAAAATTCGAAATTTGAAAAATGCTCGATATGGATAATCTGGGTGATAATGAACAATATTAACATTTCGAATCGTGCATATCTTTCTTGTAATACTGGAGTCCTGGTATCCCTCCAACCAATGACATTAAACAACATGATGCGCAACTCCGGCATTTTTGTCCGAAGATCGTATTCGATACCACGCTCCAATGCACATACTTGACGAGACGAAAACGAGCGGATGTGTGCTGCTTTCAAGACATAGCACGAATGGTGTTCGTGCCTGCTTTGACAGTTGTTGTCGATTTTAATGATATTTTGGAAAGTTAAGGTAAAAAGAAATCGGAAAAAGGTAAGGTAAATACTATTGTTGTATATCACACCCGGGCATCGCACTGTTAAGTACATGTGGGAAAGCCAGCCTTTGTCAAATACTACGAAGTTATTAATTCAGTACGGTACGTAGTTGCCCATTTGCCGAAATTACATATTTACTTACCCCTTATAGTTTCAAATAGTTCATGCACCTCCAGTTAGATTTTTTTAATCAGTGAGAATATATACTCATTGTTGATTGCTGCTTATTGTAACATACTATTGCGTATTCACTTTTATTTGCGTATTGAATCAAAGTGTTAACAAGTTCTCCTAACATTTCACTCATACCGGTCAATATTGTATAGTCTGATCTCTCAAGTATTTGGAGCCACGAATGCTTGTAATTTTCTGACTAAACCTTTTTATTAGTTGGTTTATATACCAAATTCAGTAAAATATTTTTTACATAAAACATGAGATATTGGATTTGTTAGCTTTTCCATTCTAAATCATATAGACTGCTTTATTTATTCTTAACGAAAAACAATAAATCTCCTGTCTTTCTTCAGATGTGAAAGTTGTAGACAAACCTGTCTAAGCATTGTGAGACTCCTGCAGCACAAGAGGCATATCAATCAAGAAATTAAGCCGACATAAATCAAAACTTCCAACTATTCGTCTAATCTCAATTTCCTATTATTTATTCACAGGACACCTATAGCAGAAGGGGAGATATCAGAAGTCTGGCGACATATCAGTGACAATGTGATTCCAATAAATATAATTAGAGTACTCCATAAATGTTTGCAATAGAAAAACAACCTGTGGAGGCATGCAAAGACATTTGACCCTCCGGTAGAGTTGTGTATGGCCCCCACATCCTGCAGGACTTGAGGAAAATAACTAAAAATTCCAAAGCGTAAGATTGCATAAGCGGTCTTATTTGTAAAAAGGCACAAAACACGCCAGACATACTTAAAACAGCTTTGGAATATGAGAATTACGGGTAACTCACTGCACCTGTGTTATATTTGGTTCATCAACTTTTGGTAGTACTATAGAAGAAATTCCTTAAGGGGTATAATCATCATTCATGATAAAATACTATCATATATTTTTGGACAACTTCAATCTAGACCAGGGATCTCAAACTCGCGGCCCCAGAAAACTTCCAGTGCGTCCCTCGAACGCTTAACAATAATTGTAATCGTATTTTGGATTTTTTTTTATCTAAATGTAATAGATTTTTCAAACCTTTTAAAGTGAAATTGATTATTCACACAAAAAACAATTTACTGAAAGTAGTTTTGGAATATTCATTTTTTTTGTCCACATTTTGACCCAATTAAGAATACACATCAAGCTAGCAAAAGAATACTTGAATAAAACACTTGAGTGATTAAATTAAACGCAAAGTACATGAAGAAGGTGGCATTTTCAAAGAAAATGAGAGTTGCAACATTTCTGCTTTTCACAAAATTCTGAAGCACATTGCTTAATTCGTCATATTTCCATCAATACAATGAAAAAACACAATAAGCTCAGCAGTCAATATGACAAATTCGAAGACCAACTTCGAACAGAAAATTTCCATGTGATTGTATATTAATATAATTATACAACGACTTAGTTACTAAAAATCAATATCAATAATAATTCAAGCAATCCTATGCCACTGCGAAATGTCTTGTCGAAAAAATCTGTGATTTGTTTTTTTACTGATCTATACATGAAATGATAAAAGTAACTTTTTTGCATTACTGGAATTAATTAAACATTCGCAAAGATCCAGATTAACCCATGATCATGTGGCCTCGTTAGTTAGAGTTGGTACTATAAAATCATTTCAGCCTGGCCTTAGTATGCTGGTGACACAAAAAAGATGCCAAACGTCAGGACAAATGTAATTATTAAAACATTGAGTTTATGTTGTAGTATTTTTGTTAATTTTAGGTTCATATATTAAAATTAAGTATTATTCTTTCCTTATTCAAATCTTGTTCAAAAATGATTTTGATGGTTGTACATAGAATTTTATGATTGTTTATAATAAATACAGTAACTTGCAAATGTTGCAATAATAGTGGAATGCAAATATTATTATGTAATTGCATTTGAAATTGAAGAAAATAATAAAACTTAATCCAACTGTTTAGTTGCATCACAATATATGTCACAAACTAAAATTATCTTAAAAATATCTTTTAAGTATACATTATCATAAACTGTTTGCTGCTCTTTTTACAATTTCCAAAATGCAATTCGGCTCTCGAAATCCCACGAGTTTGACACCACTGATCTATTCTAGACGATTCAAGCATTGCTTTGGGAAATAATATCACTTCAATTAAATTGAAATAATCTTGCTATATTAAATACAAAATCGTTGCTATCATAAAGGTAAACCAATTCAGCCACTCGAAATATATTGGCCTTCACAAAGCAATGGAGGCAAAATTGAGAGTTCATGAGCTATGAACATTTGTACTTTTCTTTGTCTTGAACTTTTCATACTCCACAGCCCCTACTAATTTTTTTTAAGTACTATGTGATGGTCATACATATCTTTAACTTGTATTTTCTGTCATGATGTATTAACAGGAATTATAAACATCCAACAATCAATGAGAATTATATGCGGAATCCCTCAGAATAAATTTGTCTAAAATCGGAGGAAGGCAAAAAATATAAGTAGTTTCCATCCACACAAGCATTTCAAGAAGACTTGCTCGAGCCAAACTAAATGAGCATCGTCAGGTGATCGGTAAGGCTGCAAGTAGAATTCAGCCCTGCAAACTCCTGCATAGAAGATAATATTAATTAGTGGGCTATGAGCTAAATTCATAAATTTAAACAAACCTATCTACGATGCATTGTTTACCAGCAATGTTACCTACGATTAAATGAATATGTAATAGGCTATGTCTAATAAATTCACCTACAAAAGCAAGTTTAATAGGTGCAAACTTTGTGTTATGGAATTGTATCACAGCACAGTTTTGTATGACACCCTCTTCAAAGGAAATTTTAATGATTAAGCGCAAACATTAAAATTACTAACTTTGAATTTTGTCATTATCCGCAAAATGTTCCACACAAATCTTTCCGCTATCGCGTTTGTAATCTTCTCTGATAAAAAAAACGTCTATGATGTCCAGAATTGCTCTTTACAGCTTGCCCGCCATTCCAGCTTTCCAAGTGAGCAAAACTTCTTAGATATAGAGATTATTTTGATTCGTTACAGGCGCAAAAAGGCAGGTACTTCTCGTAAAAAAGACGCCGAGTAGCAAAAGCGAGCGGAAAACGGACGCGAAAGGCGACGAGAAATATGTGCATTGGAGCGTATCATGAAATACAATCTTTCGCCTGTAGTCTTATGGAGTGACGTCAGAGTTGCCTATCATGTTGTTTAATGTCATTGCTCCAACTAGCTCAAAATACATATATATTACAGCCAAACAACATGTATTTAGGATAAGTGCAATAATAATATTTTTCTATCCTAATATGCTTGACATTCAAGCTGTCCGATTAACTGGGTATTTTTGTGTAAGAATCGAAGAGTTTCCAAGATAATGGTCAACGTTGAAAGTTGATAAAACCACAAAAATGGATAGCTTGTTTCCGGAGCTCAGTGAATGAACATCGAGGTATATATTTTCATAACTATCATACCGGGAAAGGTAGCGAGTAGGCTATGCAAGTATACCCTATTAACTATTTCAATTACTCAGACAGTTAAAAGAAATAATTAATCTAGATATATAATAGCTGAAATGGTCTGAGTTAACAATTTAACCTAAATCTATTATTTATTTAGAATATCTCCTTCTTCGCAATTCAACTTTATATTCTTCCTGTACAAAGTGTATTATCATGTAAGAATGAACTACCGAATGCTCGATCACATAGACAATGAAAAAACGAGATTTGTTAGTCATTTTTATTAGCATCAGGTACTTACGATTGTGATTTTTCATTATTTAATTTCTGCAAATCGAAAGTCTGTCGCGGCGTCTGTCATGCTGATTTTTGAAGTAGCCTAATGAAACTGTCTGTATATAATACAATCTATTGAAATCTTAGTTGTTGTACTGTAGTTTATGCTACATATTATCACTGATTTATCGGGAGTTCAAGCTTATAAGTAGCGTTCTGCTTTGACATAAAGTCTTGTTCAACAACGGGCATCTCAGATTAAACCCATGCGGACTGTATGTTAGTCGTTGTGCGGACCTTTCAAAAACGACAATAAAAATCATTTGATGAATTAATAGTGATGCTTCACATGAATTGAACTCTTTGCTGGAAGTTTAAAGATCTAGAAGTAAACAATTCTGGCACTACCGAGGGTGTGAACCTAACAATGCAGAATGATGAAAATGATAAATTGGTTTAAATAATGTTCACACTATTCACTATGCCACATATATATAAATAAGAATCAATAGCTCAAATTTCTTGGAGTCGATTTTTTGCATATAGTCAGTCAGAAACCCGCCTGAATAAAACTCTTCAAACGATACTGAGACCAATGACATGTTGTTATATGTCATTGCTGAGACCATGTTTTTAGTTGCGGATTGTCACTGCACGTTGTCACAACTGGCAAAGTCCAAAACAGTGGGTCATAATTAGTCAATGCAGCAGAGCAGTATCGGGGTATTTCTGCGACTCGTTAACATCAGCAACTCAATTGAACTCGCATTATTTGAGACTACAAACGTTCACTATCTATCAACTGATAACTAATTTCACATATGTAGCTTAAAGAGATACGGTACGGTAATATAGGGGCTGTAGTGGAGTTGCTGTTAAACGATACAGACAGCTTGTTGCTGTGAGATCACGCAAAATTAAATCGAGACGCACATATTTATCAACAAGGATGGGAAATCTGAGAATGTAGCCTACCGGTTCCGGTAGGGAGAGGGAAGTCTTGCGCACAGTGTTTGGTCTATTTCGGTTTCAATAACAGTTAACTATTAGAAGATAGATTCCACGTCAATAGTAGTAGTAAAGAGGGTAGGGTAGCTCCATTCAGTCGTAGACATGCTAGTCATTATCAATGGCAGGATACCGCATACCAACAAAACAATAATGGCGTGTACCGGTAACACAAATGCGATGTGATGGTGAAATGAAATTGCCATTTTCGTTTTTACTGATGCAGTAGTTGTACCATTAAATTCAGTTACTTTTGCAGTCGGTATTTACTTGCATACTTCCCCCCCATTTATTCATTACACTAGTACCTATTTCATCAGCTAAAAAATAGCTTTTTCCCGTCCTGTCTTCATTATGTCATTGGGGCAGGTATAAAAAATCCTGAAATTGTTTCATCTGCTCTACCTTTATCTGTTTATCTTGAGTTTCATAATTTGTATCCAACCCTTCTTCTGTTCTTACAGTCTTAACAGTACTGCAGTAAGGAATTTGTTAATATTCCAATCTCCTAATCTTCCAACTCACTGTACTAGATAGCGCATAAGCCTGTAAGCCCTTTTCTTGAAATGAATGTTGGTAGTAAAAAACAAGAAATGACATTAGAAGAGCAAGCTGTTGCTGAAATTTTGAAGGAAGCAGCTCGAGGTAAAGAACGATCAAAAACATTAGGACCTGCAGGATGGTGAGATTTATTGAATGTACAATACAGATATATTATCCCTAATCATGTAATCTGTATCTTGAAAGGTTTTTGCACTGTACTTATCCATTTTCCCCTATTTGCTCATTAATGACCTATTTTATTATCTTCCACTCCCAATTCCGCAATCACAGAGTTGTGTAAATGAGATGCTCTTCAGCATATTATCATAGATAGATTTCATTTATATTGGCTTTTTGAAAATATAATTTAAAATGTTCAATTACCTCAAACTGCCATATTTTTCAATATATTTCTGCATTTATTTTACAGGAGGAAGGGTGCTACAACAAATAAAGTATTCTTGAAACGAACTTTGGCAAGTGCACTATATGACCCAACAAGCCGATCAAACAAGTCCATAAAGAAGGAGGACCAAATACAAAAGGTAAAGATGCTCTTCAAAATATTACCTATAGTTGGAATCACTCACTAGAGGAATGTGTCATAAGGATGATAGAGTTTATGGAAGAAAATTGTACAACTTTTGCATTTGGCTTTCCAGATTTATATATAATTAAATTATGTTATTTCCAAGCCCTTCAAGTAACAACAAAGTTTTTTGTCCTTGACAATTGAAGATAGCAACAATCTAATACTTAACTATTATGAAACATATTTTAAAAATGAAATATCAAATATATGCGAAGTTGAATTATAATGAATAGGAAAATTTGAATCATTGTATATTTGATACACACAGAAAAGTTGTTTCTATTGGTTTTCTACATTTTTCATACGTTTAATAATAACAAATGGTGGGTCCGAACATCAGATATAAATTGCATAATCTCACATTCTTTGCAATAGGGAAGATTTAAATTAATTCTGAAATCAGCCAGCTTACCGGCTTTTCCCATTCCCTGCATAAATATGAGAGTCCTAAGTTACTAATAACTGTTGGGTAATCTTTACACTTTTACAGACTGAGGCATCATCTAGTTCCACCAGTTGCTCAACAAAAGATTGTGATAGGTCACCAAGAAGGAAGTCTAGGAACCAGAAAAGATCATCCAACTCGAAGGATAAACAAAGATCAGATAAAAGTTACAATTCAACAAAATCAAAGAAACGATATCCATCAGGTAATGAAATATTTTGATTCAAACTACGGTAGTTACAAATGCATACATAAGAAACATAAATGCCACTGAAGTTTGGAATTATCTTCTTCATGATTTTGCACAGACTCATTTTGACTGTTCTCTTTTCAGTTTATCAATTGTAGCCTATGCAATATAGTTTCATTTGAATGTTATGTGGATGTTGCATGGCTTCATATTTCAGTATGGTTTAGAGACATTGGCATTGCAGTTGTTGTGAGAGACTTCGTTGGTGATTGCTTGCAGGTTTTCTATTTGAGCCAGTTTCATTGAAGATGAGTACAATGGGCTTGTTTGAGCAAAGTCCTAGAAAGAATTAATTTTGTGCCAATAAATGAATAATTTTTGCCTCCTATGTTAAACTGACTCGTGTAATATGCAACCCTCAAAGAATCATGTGAGTCGTTGCTATAAACAAATTTCTATTCATTGACTAATATTTTGCCAAAATACTTTCCAACATAAATATTAAATCATTTCGCAATAATTAGGCCTACTTTGCTTCAGGACCATTATGTCATCCAATTTTTGCTGTATTTATACCAATTCCTAGTTAGGCCAACACAGGACAGTAGTATTTGTTAATGCAAGTCCTCGAAGAATAATTTATTCTGACAGGATGTAGGTGGATGATGACTTCCTTCTTTTGTAATGGACAAATTTATTGTCTGAACTATTCTAGCAGCATCATGCCACACGAGTCACACATTTGAAACAGCTGTTGGTTGCGAGCCATCATTATATAGTTATGGTATACTGTTAACGCATGCTATGTTTAGGTGGTAGTACTCAACTATTATTTTCAATATTCAAAATGGATTTGTTTCATTATATGAGGTCATTGTAGGTCATTCATTGATAGTGAGGGATAATAATGTCTGGTCCAGCTGAATCCCACTTTGTAATTTCTGATTAAATTCTGTCTTTACTTAAATTCTGTCGTTGCGTACAGTACTAGTTATGTTAATCGAAGTATGGAAATACGATTCAGTTGTAGAGTTTACAATATTTCTAGTCATTGCACTTGTGGTGGAATTTGTTGCTATCATTAGTGCAGTTTATCATTATCTCATTTTTGGTTAATATGATTTAGATATTTAGTTTAGTTGAAGAATTTGAAGATGTGAATTTTTTTTTATATACACTTTACTCAAAGCAAAGTCCTGAACCCTCAGGTAAAAGTTGAAATAGTTCTGATGGCGTCAGAAAGCATTGATGTTCTAAAAACAATATATTTTATCATTGTGGCACTAATATGTCAGTAGCTGGAAGAGACGTGATGCCTGCAACAATATAGGCATACTTCTACTGATTTGGTATTTCAGATTCATGTTAGAGAAATCTAAAGAAATTTTTCATGAAAGTAGGCAATTATTAGGAATTTTCATGAAATTTAGTGGCTTGAGTTGGTGTGATATTATTTTTACAATGCGTACAATGACCCAAAAAATGTATAATAGATATCAGACCTGATTTACTCAGCAGTAGCAATTAATATATCATATCATAATTTAGTGATGTATTTGAATGTAATAACATGAAATATGATTCGTGATCGAATGCCTGATTTATTAGAACTTGCTAGAACAAATCCTGATTTATATAATGAACCAGAATTGCATCAAGAAGTTCCTCTCGATCCAACTCTGAAAGTTATGTTTGAAAGGGTTTGTTTATGTTTGTCTGATTTTTTTAATTTCTAGACAATGTTATATTTTTATATGTCTGTATATAAAAAAAATTATTGGTAGTGTTTAGTTTACATTTGAAGAATGAACAGGAGGTGTACAATAATTAGTGCCATTATTAAAGAAAGATGTTTTTATTTGAACAATATCAATTAAAACTGGTTTTCACCAAAGTAAAATGATGCCCTGCCCTTTTGTGGGAATATTGATACATTTTACATAAATTTCATTGTTGGTTTTTGACGTAACTATTAATATTGTTGACCAATGGATCTATTTTGCAATGATTACCAAATTTAATACATGCAGCTAGCACTAATCGCAAAGCTATTTTCTGTACAACTTTTTTATGATGCATTTATAACTTTTTACTCTGAACAAGTCACTGATATATGTAAGGGGCTACTTCAAATTCAAGTTAAGTACATTTGATGTTACACATGTCGGAGCATTGTTGTTGTAATAATGCTTCATGGGTCCTGCAAATCGCACCCAGAAATCATGTAGTCCAGCAATCTTACATATGATCACCTAATAAAATTCAATATTAGTTGAGGTGGTCATAGACATGATTTCCTACTTATGCTTATCAGACACAGAGCCGTTTATGTTATCTGAACATTTGAAACTTAACAACTTTTAATCTTCAACAAACTTCCAGGCAGCAAAAGTCGCAAAATTTCTGTCTCAGATGAAGAAACTCATGTGGGAACTAAATAAACTACATGATCGAATATTGACGTGTTCTAGTTTTGAGCAAGAAGAAGAATGCAGGAAATTGGTAGGTTAATAAATATAGGGGTGATTCCATAGCCTTGGACTTTGTTAGAATCACAGGTTACCCATCTCGAAGTCAAATTCCATTCCCATGACCTCACCCAGGATGCGGTAAATTCATTAGGAAATGCTAAGGGATTTCGGGCCTTCCAAAAATAACAATTTCTTACATATCTTCAATACATAGTTTACATAAGATATAAGCACACTCGCCATGTTATGCTGAAAAGAAACTTGATCTCAAACCATACTTGAATGTGAAATTGCAGGAGTCCTTTTCGTTTAATCCGGATCATCCATCGCCTTAAATACATATATCTTGTTTCAGATTTCAAATGTTGGAAATCGATTTGGTGCTTTGGCAAGAAAGAGTAAAGCTGTGTTAAGAAGATTTGAAATTGATGAAAATATAATGCAAAATTATTCTGCAGCAAACCATTCCCCACCTATTGTTGATTGGAAGTCAAACAGAGACGATGTAGAAATGAGAAGTTTTAAGGATAATGCCCATGTATGCTCTCTTGCAATCTATGTATTGTAATCATATGCCTAACTGTTAATTCTATGCTTACTTTTGGTTTTTCTGGTGACAGGCGTGTCTTAATAGCATGTGAGTGTGATGACTAATTTTACAACTTTCTTCTTAAAATTTTGATGATCTTCAAATCAGGGCCAGCTTTGCTTTTTTAATCAGGAAAAAATTGACATTCCAGATCCACTTTAAAACTCGGTTTCTTGGGGTTGACAAATATTTTGACTTTGAATCCAGGTTGAGTGAACTTCTGATTCCATCTCCAAACTCTGAGAATACCAAATTTGGATAACCAAATATTTTGCACAGCTTTGCTTAATTAATTGCCTGTTAGTCTGTTTTGAATTGGATTATCACAATTACCGTAAAAGTTCCTACCTCCAAATTTTGATTCTTATTTACCGGTAATAGAAGCATGCAGAACCTGACTCTAGTCTGAACTCTCATTTATTGATAATCTCCTAATGTTCGAATTATTTGATTGGTTATTTTAACAACTTGTCAGGTTATCCAACTACGATGACTGCTGATATTCGGGTAGATTTATTTTCATTATAGCCTGCTTGTGTAGCATGACATATAAAATATTTTTAATTAAATTGTATAATCTTTAATGGAAAAAGTTGAGTTAATTTTCTGTTGTTTTATCAGGTAACATGGCATCGATTACCTTCAGGAAATTTACTTCCATTATCCAGCTCTCATTTTATTCCTGCAGAAATTCGAATGAGATTTCATCTCCATAATATATTTTCATATAAGTAAGCAATAATATTGTTTTCGCTTGACTATCGACTAATTATTAATTAACATACCTTTTTTATAATCTAATCTTATCTGATAGGCTCACTTGTCTTGTTCGAGAGTATTATGTAATGCAAAAAGTTTATGGCGATCAATGTAGAAACAAAATCAAGAGACAAATGGCGATCATTGGAAGAGAAATGAAGGAATCTGAACTTGATGAGTGAGATTTTGTTGAAATCCAATCTTTCATTGCCTATAATTTGTGTTTTGCGACTGATGAGCTAAATGATAAATATGAAGTTGTGCTTAAGCTATCAAAATTGCTGGATATGCTCGTGTTGAACAACTAACTGCGCCAAAATTTATTTTCACCTTTGTCTACCTGACATGTTTTTTTCTAGAATACTTGTCTCTATCAAAGTATTTGATATTTTAGAATTTTCTCTAATTTAAATTGGGTACAAGAACCAGAAAGGCTTTAATCTTTTCAATAATTATTAGCTCATTAGATATTAGCAGACAGAGTGAACAGCATAAATAAGTGTCATGTAAAAAATCCATCAAGAATTTTGCACAAGATTCTATCTATACAAACATTGTCTCTTACAGATTTATTGAAATTTTTAATTTCAGAGCAATCCAACACCAAGAACGAATTCCTTTACTACATCAAGAAATATTAGATGACACTGTTGTTGATCGTCAAATGCAAGCTAGAATAAAAGAAGTTGAAGTTTTACACAAAGAGATTCTTAATTTAGAGGTATGAAGAACTTTTTTCAAAAAGATACATGGTACAGTTCGAGAATTATATAATTTTTTATTTTTTTGTCAATCACGAACGACAAAGGTTTTCTGACAATAACTGAATATGCAAGTAATATAACTAAATATGTATCTAATCAATTCGAAGTTGCCATCTCACCTGCCACAATTTACCTCCACCTAGCTTGATTCCTCAGTTATTGTATTATGCGATCATCATCGCTGATAATAGCAACAGTTGTGACCCCGACCCTCCCTGCTAGATTTTTATATGTTACAGCACTCTGTTCAATTGAATTCTCTTTTGTTTAGAAAAGCATCGAAGAACTTCACAAATCATTCATTACAATTTCAACGTTAGTTCATGAGCAAGGTGCAATAGTAGATCGAATCGAACAACACGTCTCAATATCTGCAGACTATGTGGAAGACAGCACTGAACTTCTGAAAAAAGCCAGCACATTTCAATCCAAATATAGAAAAAACAAATGTATATTGGCAATTATTATCGCATCTGCAATTGTTATTTTAGTTATTATTATTGTTGTATCTGTAAAGAAAAAACAGTCGTCGAATACGACTAAAGTAGTTGTGATGCCGCCTCCATACCATGCTCTAACGAAACATGATATATCTTCAATCGATTCTGATCATTTATACGGACCTATTCATGTTCATCCCGGTGTTGATAAATACCACATACCCCCATAAGTTTAAACCCTTTGTTATGTGAAGCTTATTAATACCGTTCTGATTTTTTTTTCAATCGCCTTAAAAAAATAGACGATAAAAAGAGATGCTATATGGTAATTTCGTTATGATTGCATTTTTTCGAATGGGGTTTGCACTCCGAGCTATTGAAAACGGAGCCTTGCTTGGGGCGGTTACATGGTTTTTCTCTTGTATGTACCATCAAAATGATTAATATTGGTAATTGAAAATATGATAGTATTCACATTTTATTACCTTTCAAAAGAGTACAAAATCACTATTGAAGTAACTTTATTTTACGAGCCCCATATTTTACACCCAGAATTAGGGATGGGCCATTGACGAACGGCCTTTATTAACCAATATAGAAGGTTCACTTTGATACAACAGACCAGTTCTAACAGCGCTTGGTGGGGATTACGCTGGTAATGTTTCGGATCAGAAAGTGGTCGCGAATGACGGCTTGGTAACGACGTGGCCGCCGTGATCCGAACAGACTGGGAATTCCTTAACTGAATGCCGTATTACGCGTACTGGGGTGGACGTCTCAAGGATGCCTTGTCCTAATTGTATGGACCTCCCTCATTATGAATGCTCATACTTATATTTCCGCATGATTCGAGGCGATTCTCTATGCCGAGCGCTTGAGTAAACGAATATGAAATATTATAAGTCCAGTAATTTAAAACCATTCTTAGTCTTCGTCGATGAAGCAGTAATTTCAAAGGAGTGTAAAATGATAGAACGCTAATAGCTAAAGCAGGATTATAGCAAAGTAAATATTTGACGACGGGAGTGACGTCTAATTATTTCCTAATAAATGCTTATATATCTATCAATATTTGGTCGACCTGCACTTGCTTGATGAAAACCAACATTCTCGTGATTGCTATTTTTAAATTCCAACACTCTCACCGACAACTTTACTTCTATCGATAAGATTATGTGAACTGTGACATTTTGCGATCATCTGCGGCAGCATTAAGGTATATAAAATTTCTGGCCCACATGTCGATTTTACCGAGTTGTTCAAAACCACTTGGCGATAAAGAATTCCGGACAGATATCACTTATATAAATTCATTAATTCAGATCAATGAGTAAGACAGGCCACCAACATCAAGCCCTTCTCAAAATAGGAATTTCCCGCACACTCTTCGACAATAATACATTTTGGAAGGGTTGTTGAAGCAAAAAACTATGCACTCTTTTGTTAATATTAGTGTAGAATGGTATGGAGAACTTTTATCGACTTTTGAGATTGAATGTGTGACGGACATGGCGGCACTTAATGGAGGTGTTTGCGGTGGAAAATCTCATTGAAGCTGTTAAGGCATCAAGTGTTTTTTATAATATTTTGATTACTGGTGCGGTATTTATTTCCTCTGGCAATGCTTGTGAAGGCGTATTCTTGTTGTCCGACACCGACTGACATTAACGCACGGAAGCTTTGATGCCCTCGAGCAATACAATATAGTTATGGCATAAGCAATCATACAAATATAATTTACGTCGTGAAATCGCTTGAAATTTTTACTGGCCTGCAATACAGTTAGAGCCTGACAACCTTATAGCCAGGCGGTTTACGGCTACCATGAACTTAATACACCACACCTATCGTTATTAGAGCGTCCTCATACGCTCAATACATAACAAAAATGTACCGGAGTAATTATGACGTGGAAATTTAACCTCAAACTGTATCTGATAAAATTGAAAAACATATATATGTATAAATTTTGCAATGCTTTATAATTTTTATAAAAATGATTCAACCATGCCATGTTATATGTAAAAATGTTTAATGAATTTGAAATATAAAAAATTATCGTATATGCAAAAATTACGTGAAGTATATATATATTTATATATACTGTGTATGTACAGCTCCGCTGTTGGTTGACGTTATGGCGTTGTAGTTAAACAACAACACATTTTGTTCACACAATGATAAACGTGAACAAAAAAAACCTGATTTCCGTATTGAAGGAAATGGTGAATTTCGTAGAAAACTTTTCTTTCATAATCCCCGATAGTTGCTGGACCAAAACTGTACTTGATTTGAAGCAGTATCGGGAATATAAGTATTGGCCTTATTTGGTTAAATGTTCCCAACACCATTCTTCGGTTTCATAACATGTATATAAAAGATTTGTCGGTGCTACTTGAATGGATAATAAATTTTAACATCGAGTTTTAGAAAATATATAATATATTAAAGCAAGATAATGGCTTAAAACTCTAAGCGCGCTATGAAATCTGCCAATGGTAATTTGCGTTACATTTCAGTGCCTTTTATTCCAATGTTATCCAAAAAATAGGGTGTAAACACTTCACGTCTTTGCATTAGGCTAGTAATCGTCTTTCATGGGTGATATTTCGAACAGTTTCCATGAACATATTCATACCTCATTATACAGTAGTTAAATATTGTCAAATATCATCCTCGATAATTTGAAAGTCCTTTCATATCCAAAGACCCATTAATTTAGTTTTCCCATCTTTTGATTCGCTGTCTTTTCGGGGTTTAGCTGTGATGTTGTTTGTGTTGGGTAAGGATCTACGTGGAGTATTGTTATTATGGTGAGAGTTTGTCCGTTGAGTTTCTGTGATGTCTACGTCATATGACGACGATAACTGGATTCCACTTTTTGTGGTACGAATATGCGGTGTTGGGTAGTCCGACGGCGCTGGTTGTTTTTCAGAATTCTTTTTTAACATTTTTCCAAAAAATCCAGTTTTTTGTACGGACCTACTCATATCGCGTCCGTGGAGTTCTTCTTTCTTTTGCATTATATCTTCCATTGATTTTTGCATATCTTCTTTTTCCTCGACAAGCTTGCGTCTTCTTTCAAGCTGTTCGATACCGTGTGTGATTGCTACCTCCCTCTTGCGCAAAGATTCTTCTTTTAAACGAAGTCCAGCTTCTTCTTGACGCACTCTTCTCTCGCGATTTTTTATCCTCCGTTCCCGTGCTCTGTGATCTTCTTCCTCTCCGTCCATCTTTGCTTCGAGAGCATCTTGCTCTTCCTCAGCAAGTTTCAGTGCTGCTCTCCTCCTACATAGCTTAGCTTGTCGCTCTTCTATTTTTGCTTGTCTAGCGCGTAACGTTGCTGAAAATTCAGACGATCTAGCTTCTGCAACATCTAATCTAGCAATTCCAACGTCGTTTTTAAGAGCTTTTGCTCTTCTTTTTGCAGCTGTTTCGAGTGTCTTTGCCTTGCGCATTTCTAATGGATGTTCACTCTCACCGGCAGCCATATCGCGCAAAGGGAAAATTAACTCGCTATCATCGCTATTGTATCCATTTGGAAATGATCTAGGCGCTGGACGAGGAACCAAGTCTTTTGATGCAGGGACCAATGCGCGTGACGTATTTGGTATAGCTTTATTTTGCGATCTTGGCGTTTTTATCGGCTGGAACATCATACGTCCTCCTTGAAGTTGATGTAAATGGTCACTGACTTCCCTGTCTCGGGAGTTCATTGTGATCGCCCGTTCTCTCATTTGTTTTTTTGTTGCTGCATCCAGCGAATTGCGCCTCGAAATCTCTGTAGTTGCATTTGGGTTTGCATCCCGATGATCCTTTCGTCGACCGTACAAAAATGTAATTGAATTTGTCGATCTTCTTTTTGACATCAGTTCTTTGCGCTGCTCCGGATCAAGTTGTTGACTGTTCTTACCATGTCGTACGCGTGCTCCATGTTTACGTCTAATAAGTTCTATCTCGTCTTCAGTTTCTTTAACAAGACGAACGTAAGATGTCGGTGCTGATGTTTGTCTGTCCGTAGCGTTCGTTCTTGTACCCGCGATAGCCGTAGATTGCCCTGAGTATTGTTGAATGAATTTTTGACCACCCGTATACTGATTTCGAACGTCATATCTGTTTCTCACTACGGGCCTTGCGTGCTCCCAAGCTGCTATATCTTCATTTACTCGGATTCCTTTCTCTTTTTCATAGCGATCGCCATCAGTGTCACTGTCATCTGAGTCGTTATCGCCATCAAAATTGACGTTGTCGCGGTCACCTTCATCATCATCTGTGACATCATCATCGTTGTCGTCATCATCACCATCGTCGTCCGGCCCACTGCTGTCGGATTCGTTTTTATTTTCTTCAGCTTCGTCACCATAAATTACGTCTGTCTTTTTTGCTCTTGATTTTCCCATTTTTGGGCGCTGTGTAATAAGGTTCGATTTCAATAGTTCTGGATTTCGCGTTTTATTCGGGTCACTTTGTTCACTAACGTCACTGTTGCTATGAATTCCCGATGACGTAGAAGTGTTATCCCTGAATATTGTTCTCTGTCTCATTTCAACATGAAGAGCCTTCAAAAGTTGCCCGGACCCAGAAGTGCGAGGAATGATAGGCTTGCGGGAAGGCATCGTAAAATCAATAAGTCTTCGGTAAACGTTTTCTGTATCTGTCAAATAAATAGAACGAGTTTGAGACAGGATATTTCAAAATACATTAGGACCGAGAGTTTAAAGTAATTACTTGAGACGGGCAGTTGACTTATTATGAACATCGCGTTTCATTAGGCTACGTTTAGTACTATAATCATAGATAGTGGCCTTAAAAAACATTTTCTTTAATCCATTCAGATGAGTATCGATCATTGTATTCTAGTGCAGACCCTGAGGTGTGTTTTGTCAATATTGCCAATATCTTGCCAACCAACGTTGGAATATAGGAATTTGCACCAAATTCGACATGATCGCGTAATATTTTGCCGAGAACTGAAATCCAACTTGTGCTAAATCAAAACATTTTGTTGAGATCGTGGTTTCCCAATGTCGTCCAAAATGGGTATATACAGAACATTACGATTGTATTTCCCTCGAGAGTCCGACAATCGATGTCTCTTCGTGACTAAAATAAACCACTTGATTTAAACCTTGTCAAATTGAGTAACGATGTTTATCCTTTTCATCAGAACGATTTTAAACGGAAAGTAGTTTTTTTAAATATGCAAGGAGACATGTAGGGTGCTGATTTTTTTTATATGTACATGTCATTAAAGAATCGATAACATGTTAAAATTTAATTCTGCCGATTAGACAATTCAATGGTGTTTGGATCGTTAAACTATGATTTATTAACACTCCTCATACCGGAATACAGCCATTTGGGAAATATAGATGAATAATGACATTTCATCGAAATATTGGTTAATTTTATTATTTTTTATTACAGTGGCACGACCTGTGACCAAACATTGGGAATGTACTAAGTACCCATATGCAAAATTCATTATCATTATTTACATCTAACACATGCGCAGTGAAGGTGTTTGTTATGCTACCCATTACTCAATGTCAAATAAAGTCGCGAAAACAAAATTTGCTATAAAAATTTCATTACGATGTAGTGTAAAATAAATATATATCAACAATATAAAATGTAGCGAAAAGCAAAAGTTGTCAGCAATTGATTACAATAAAATACGTATATTTGAAGTTTCCGACGCACAGTTGTTTTGTAAAAATATTGCGCAAAAATACTATTTCCAATATCTGACCACATTATTTTAAATTACGTTAACACGCTCGTTGACGTCAGTGGGAAAATCGTTAGAAATCACGTTACGCTTTACTACGAATCCGTTGCGTGTACCTGGCATGTATTATAGATGTATTGCAATATGCAAGATATGGTTGGCGGTGTACCTTAATAGCTTATGCTGTCAAAATTGAGCGAATTAGCATTATGACCTCATTTTAGAAAGCACGCAGTAACCTTTTGCTTATAAGACTACAATTTTTTGTTAGTGGAATTCACTAAATCACAAAACGTCTTTGAGAATTTCCCCAAAGAGTTACGTAAATTAACTAATAGATGGGACAAGGTCGTTTATTAGTGTGTGCGGAGTAATTTTACTTGCCAAAAGGATATTCTAGCGGTGGATACTTGTTCAATTATTGTGGCTGAACTCTTCTCACCCAACTTCTCTCTCGGCAATCTATTATCAATAGTTTCAGTATAACGAAGTACTAATGCCACTACCGTAATACCCGATAATCTAAATTACCTGGAAAAGTAACTACAATCAAGATCGCGTTATTTATAATCCAAGCCAAGCTATTTGCAATGGGTTTGTCTAACTAATTGAATGCACCACCAATACCGTGCTTGCACGTGAGCAAACAGAAAGTATCATATATTTGTGCTATCCTGTCTCCGACCACAAATTTACGCCCGTAAGGTATCTGTTGGCCTGATGTGAATTATGCTGATTTCCATCTAGTCAACTTTTGAGTTATTTTCTGAAATATTCAGCTTACATACCCAATATTTGAGGCCCGAATCACGCCTTTATACCCAAAAATAAATCAAGACGAAAGTTATTTTTTATAAACGTAGTTCTGTCACATAATATGTAGTTTTACGAAATACTCATAGCTGCTCCACTACAACCGCGCTACGTTTTTGTCTTCAGCAGGCGCGTCCCCGATCACCCGAACTTCCAATCACCCGATAAGCATTCTTGCCCCCGGGCAGTCACGTGATTTTGATTCTTATTGTGAAATTCATATCGGAGACAACGCATGATTTGTTCATGCGATATTGTTATGCTATAGCCTGTGAGAAATTAGGCGATAAGATCGCCACAATGTACATTTATAACGTAAAATTATATAAGTGTGTTTTCTCGCAAAATTGACTTCAGAGGAAAGCAGTTCAAAATTTTGATTCGGTAAAATTTATTAAGATTATTTCTTCACGTCTAAAAAAGAACGAACGGGGTATGATTAATAAAGTAAAATAATTTGTGGCGACGCTGGTACATTCGTATTTGACCTTTTATTTTAATTGCCATCAATTAGGCGTAGTCGTAAAAACATCGCGTTGCAATATGATTTGTGTGGAAAAGCTTAAGTTCTAAAAGTACCAATTAATTCATACATGTGGTCATTTCAGTTGTTTACCCAGAGGCTACTTTTGTTTTTAATGGACGTTTTGTTTCAAACATTTATTAAGTTAAGTTGTACTTGGTTTTCTATTGTCTATCAAAACTGCACACTTTATAAAAACTGGACCCATCAAAATAACTATTCCTACATTTTCGAAAATACCAAACCTAAAAGCTATCAATATTTGCCAGACTTGACGATAAATCCTTGTTTCTGCGGGCAAAATTAATGAATATTTAATCTTCAATGTTACCAATGGGCAAAGATTATGATCCAGTAAAGCCTTTCCTATAAATTGTTGATAGGGTCCGTTATTATCTGCGTGTATTGCTATTTACCACAACCATAAAACTAAACAAAATATGAGAATGGAATGTACAAATAGCAAACAAAATATGTATTTCGAATGTACTCATTTCTAACAATCACATAAAGCCAATTGCATTAGCATCCGTAAGAATTACCACTCAATATTGTCTGTAAAAAACGACGTGACGTTCAAATTACGGAAGGGAATTTTAGCAATCAATATAAATAGTAAAACCTGGCTTTCGTTTGAAATTTCGATAGAAGGTTCGAGCTTGTTATAAGGATGTTAAAACGATTTATCACATAGTTCAAGATTGATAAAACATAATAAAATGGTAAAATATTCCTACCTGAGAATCCATTTTACTTGATGCAAAATAAATCTTAGAAAATTGGAACGTGATACACCAGGTCGAAATTTATTTGTTGTTATCCTCGTTGTGTAAAAATTATAAATTATAAAACAAAAAATAACTGAAACAAAACAATGATGGATGTAACATCAATTGCATAATAATAAAGAAGTATAACGCTAAATTTGATGTTTCGTAGGCGTCCGCCTTGAACAAAATGAGACATTTCCAAGTGAAATCGCTCATTGACCGAACCCAAATGGTATACTATACTAGTATACAGTATCTACAGTAAGCATTGCCAAATACAAAATACTTTTAACATAATAGCCCCAAATATGTTGATAGGTCTCATCAATGTCTCGTCCTTTATTTCTGATCATGCATAATAAATGACGTCTTCATTTATGACATACACTCATCTAACTTTACTAGACAATATCATTAGCAAATAGGGTAATTAAAATTGGCCATGAATCTTACGAGCGGATCGTAGGCGGCAACTGAACTTTCTCAAATGATAAAATATATTGCATATAATATTACAATATTCGTATCGAAATTTTTACCAAGATAGCCACAAGCTATTTGAATAAAAACGCTAGTACGTAAAGTCTTACTTTTAGAAAGCCGAAGTTTCGAAAATTATACATAAAGCGTAGAAACCGTGTAGCATCGGGATTGCCCTTTAAGACCCCTAATTAACCTTTCTTGTGTCAATTTTACAGATTATGTCATTTGAAGTCTTCCCAAATTGTAATTTTTTCTGCTCAATCGAAAATAAAAATCGAATTATCCCATGCATATTAACTACAAATCTCATTTTATATTCCAGTAAAGTCATTTCCGATTATAAAATCGATTATTGTCATTTCTTTTTCAACGACCTTGTAAAAGTAGAATTGACTCTTGGGAACGTATAACTAAGTACTTTTACCACACTCCCGTGTCAATAGTTCGTAGGTAACATCATAAATAGACTCTCAACACCGATGCGATCCAAAATTAGATAGAGACATAGATATACTTGTGCCAAGACAGGCATTTGGGGATCTTCAAATGGACATTTCTCCATTTATCTCGTAGGTTAAATGCAAAAAGCTAACCAAGGACATCGCCAACACCTATACCCAAATCTTGTTTGCATACTTTCCTAAAATACTTTTATCTTTGTTAATTACAATTTCTGTTGGCTATTTTGGCAAAAACCACTTCGAAAAATCAATTGTGTGGCCGTGGCCGGCCATTAGGCCTCCAGATCGCTACTAACGAACTAAATTCTAATATAAAATCTTCTTGCCTCCATTTTGTCTTTAATTGACGACTTCTACCTCGTCTGATGCTGTTTGTTTTATTTTTCAAAAAAGGCAGCTAAACAGAGGCAAGGTTGAATTTGTTTTAAACCACAGAGCAGGCGCGATCAATGCGAATTTTCGCAAAATTATTCACGCCCAATCGATGCGAATTATTCAAATAATTACGCAAATTCCATGTTCTGATGGCAGCGGCAGAAAACAATAAGTGTAAATTCTATCTGCTGAACGAAGGCATATATACTATGCTATGGCTTTAATCTACTTACGTATTATCTCAGAAGCCGCAATAATAAAAATATGGGCAATGGATGAAACGAAAATACACTTTATTAAACTCTATCATGATTAAAACATTTTCAAACTCTTTCTCGTGATTCTTACCTAACTTAAACTGAGAAATGTTTTAACATTTTCTAATTTAATGCTTAGTTTTAGTGTTAACCTAACACCCTTCCACAGCAATGTTGTTTTAGACTTGCGAAATCTCGGAAGTTCTTTCGCGTGTTTGCTTTTGAACACCCACACTTCGGTATGAATATGTATGCATTTATCGCCTTTCAACAACGCCCGGAGGAAGATTTGCGAACGAATTCGTTTAGTTTACACGGCTGGTGTGAAGAAGTAGATTAGTTGAGGATTTGACACGATAGCCTACATTCATTTAAAATTCCATGTTTTAATTCAACAGACGCATAGATATTTCTTAGGAAATAACGTGGCCATACCGCACACTAGCGGAAGGACTGTGATCGCGAACATGCACATGGCAATTTTCCGGATCCTGCAATCAAACACCGCGTTCTACTATAGATAGTTCATCGGAATATACCAGTGTTCTTCAAACTTCTTTCGTCACGACCAACTTGACACGGCCAAATGTTTTCACGATCTGAAAGCAACATTAAAATAAAATACTAAAATTGACAATTGCCTACCTTTAAAATCTTGGCTTTATTTCGGTGATCAGTACCGGTTCCAAATTTGATCGATATTTTGTTTTAACATAGTAACGAAAAAAATTCTCCAGCGATCCCCATTTATCCCTTTCGCGGGATCGGGACCCCCAGTTGCTTGCACTTTGTTTTATCAAATAAGGTCAGTAGAGTATCTCTATACGTTAAAACAGTGGTTCTTAATCTTTGTGAGCCTGCCGAACCCCTGCGCTATTCTGCAAGCTCCCGCCGAACCCCATTGTACTGAACGGTTGAAATTAGAAGCCAAACCGTAACGTCATAAAGCGGAAGCTAATTCTTGCAAGGTTATAGAATATGAACATTGTGATGAAACCTTAGATATCAATAACCATGTGGGAATAACCATTGTTTTGTCACAATGACGTTGGCGGCAGAATGAGCAGATGGTTTTTGTTGTATAAGTTATGCGGGTGAACAGGCGAAAACTGATAAAAAATAACTTTGAAAATCCGAAAGATGATAATATACCCCATAAACGTTGGTAGTTCAAGCAATTTGTTCTCAAACTTTAAACTGCGCTGAAATGCGAATAAAATCGTTTGCCAATTGTTTTATTTTACAGAAATAGAGATAGGATTAATTCGGCGCCATATCGAGGTTGTCCTGAATGGATCATAATAATTTCGGGTAAAGCTCTGCGATAAACTATTCCTTGTCGCAAATTTATCACCTAGTGAAATTCAAACACGCTATGATTTTGCATTCATTCATGTACAATTACTGCCTATCTTCGATTTATCCGTAAAATTGAGTTAAATTTTATTAGTACGGTAGAATATGAATAAGGGTAACACCAATTAATTGTTCCATTCAATTGTTCAAGTCATTAGTAGTTAGTCATCATGAACTATAGTTATTTTTGCATAATTAGTATGCATGGTGATAAAAAAGTCTCATAATATGCAACTGTTTCAGAGCACCTTCGTCGAACCCCTGGAACAGCTCCACCGAACCCCAGGGGTTCGATCGAACCCAGTTTAAGAACCACTGCGTTAAAAGATACATAGCTAAGTAAATAGTTTGCAAACATTTGCTTCTTTTGGATCAAAGTTTCTCAAAACTTGATAAACGCCCTTCGAAACAGTTGAATAAAGATTAGGTCATATTCTATATTATGGAGACCACTTCATTTAACACAAACTGGCAGTGGCTCGATTATACAGATTGATGGGAGAGAATTTGACATTTCTTGCCTAAATAATATTACATTAAATGCATTGGCCCAAAGCACGTGTCGTGTGGTTTTCATTTAAAACCAGTATGATTCTTATCTCGGAAAGTACCGGTAGCGTACTGACATTTTTTGAAAATATCCTACGCATTCATTGAATACTCTTTTGAAAATTCCATCAACTTATTTTTCTCAGACTGCGTATATAGGATTTGGATGTTGAAAAATACGATTTAAATACAAATACGTTTAATACATGGCCTCCTTTGATTAGTTGCACGCACAAAATCAATTCGCAAACTGTGGCCATGCCCATGGATGTATATGTATAAGATAAGTGTAAGTGGTGTCTTTGATAACATAGTGTTATTTACATCAGATATATACTAGTAAGCAGCGGAAAAGTCAGGTTTTTAATCTATTGTTCAAATTGGAGGATCTGGGACACGGGTCCCAACGCCGCTACAACGCTGTTTCGATCGATTTCAATATTATACTACTAGATGGCGCTGTCATTCAATAAAATTCTCGCTTGACGGCTTGTCGACATAGATGAAATCGTTAATCACCATTCATAACACACACGAAGGTACAATCAACTACTTCTTTCATGTATATTATAACTTGAATGGCAAAAAACAGTTTTCATTTCGTTTCGATGATGAATCACAAACCCACTTTACCCTTTGAATTCGCTAGCCAAAGTTGCATGTAACCAACTCGGTTTAAAACTGAGAAGAATATTGAAAATCAATTTCCCCGAAATTTATTGTTTAAAATATGACATAGTTTGTAGGGTATTTTAGCAAAAATAACAATGGAAGACTAGATATAACTTACTATTGAAAATGTCACTATTAACGTAAAATAAAAAATGGTGTTCAAGCTTTGGTTGTCCAATTATTTTGTAGTAATACTTTATTTTAACTATTTTTTTAACAAACCTTGTGTGTTTTAACCATATTCTTTTTTCATCAAAACATTTTCTTTTGTTTTTATCTGTTCGAGCAGGAAGTAGCATCGCTTTTTTGGTCTAGTGAACGGCCTGATTTTTAAATGAAAATCGTTCGCACGCACCATAGCAAATATTTTAAATAGTTCGCGGAATTTTTGTACAGCGTTATTTCTTGACCCAACACAAAATGTATAGCCCACAAAAATTTTTGCTGCAAAACAAAAAATGCGAATAAAAAATGAGCGGTTTTACACCTGTACTGAGAATGGTTTGCAGAACAGCAGAGTTCGATGAAATTGAATTTACTCAAACAAATTCAGACCTTTTCTTCGATCAAGAGTTTAATATGAAGTGAAACTATGTATTTTCAAAACCATCAATCTTTTAGTTGTAATATAGCTTGAAGTTAAAAACAATGGTATATCTCCTGGGTTTGGTGGGCATGAGAATTGAACTCAATAAATCTTAATTGTAGCGCTAACATAGTTAGGCTAGAAGCCTAACCACTGAACAATTTGTATGAGCCATGGCATTAGAATATTTTCAGTCACTTCATTCATTTTAAAAAGCGGATAATAATAAAATCGATAGAAGAAGGGAGGAAAAAACAAACCAATATTTGACAGGGATATGCAACCGAAAAAGGTAGGGGGAGTGTATAAAGTTTAAACTGGCTTAACCTATTGAATTCTGAGTAAAAGGGACAAGAGGCTCATGTAACATCATACCTAAAATATTTCTGTACCATTCCTCCGACTTCAATTTCATCGAATTAGTGTCGGATAAGGTTTCATGCGCAACAAAGCTGAAATTGCAATAAGCTTAGATTGTTTTAAAATCTGATGCTAGGCTTTCGACAAGTTTTTTGATAAATGTTTTTCATGTCCGTCCGGTATATAAGTCCGGTGGTATATTGAAAAAATCAGCCCCCTGTTTCATGTAAAAATTATATACATATATGTAAATTATGTGCAAGTCAAAAAGTCCAAATTCTGACGATCTTAGTTTTTATTTCTAATATGTAAATATGACTCTGATGTCATTGGTAGATCACCGCAATTGCTGTGTCTGATCCAAGAATAGAGCAAAATCCCAATTAAGCACAATGTACCAGTTCTATCTTGTGGCGATGGACGTATTAATATGAATATATATCTATATTTCAATAAATACAAAATTTGAAAAACATCTTGTTCGAAGCTTTTTATCGTATCTGGTGCTTCGTCAAATAATCCATCTATTTTTCGTTGCAAAGGGCTTCCAATAGTTTGGGCCTTCTGGTTTTAACCTGTAGAAAAAAGTTTGATGGAAACCATAAAGCAATTCGTCTGTTTTATAATTTTTCTTCATTTTTTGGAGTTTACCGCATATTCAAGAAAACGCGATGTTCGCCAGGCAACAACTCGACCGACAATTGCGGAATTTTCAGGTGAATTTCTGGAAGGCCGGTCGTAAATAAACCCAAATTCAATTGCCAACCTCACTTCGGTTACTTAAGCGCATAGTGAACGCAAAACGTTTTATTATTGATGCAAGGTATTTAATGAAATCGAAAAGAAAGTACGAATATTTATTGCCTGTGGGACCATTTTTTTGCATCATAAAATAAACCGAAATCCTGATGATTGAAAATTCTAAGAAACAGGTCAACATTGACAAAACTTTTACTTTATATTAGTGAAAATATAAATTCTGAATTCATATCCCAAAGTAAAGTTATTTCTATTTAGATATCTAAGATATTTAAGTCTAGTTTTGAACCTTTTTGTTTCTGCTCGTCTTGTATGATGATGATTCATTCTTTGATATATTTTATATTTAGATTACAGTTCGGATTCCCAAATATCTTGAGGCTGATACGGCGACTTGCAAATGCAAACAATGATGAACTAAATTAGTATACAATTATAAACCTAGTTAAGATATTTTAATAAACTTAACACGTTGTTATAAAAGACAGTGCAATGTCTGTAGAAATCTATGCCGCCATCTTAAGGAAAATAGCAATCCATCACATCCGTACATTCGTGACTATAATCAACTTTTGACCTCGAAATAAACCCGATGGAGTTTTCGAAGGTTGTATCTTTTTTACCGCATGCATATACATACACGAAACGAAAAAGATTTATGCAAATATCATAATACGGAATATCAATATTTAACTGGGCAAGAAACTTTAAAATGAAAATCGTCGGATTTTTTTTTAGAAAGGATAAATATATGGATTAACCTTGAAATGCATTTTAAATATCAGTTTTGGATGTAAGTTACAATGTTTCACATCCAATTTTGAGTTATTGTGTTAAATTTTTGCACAACATACTATTTTACTACATTTTATCCAAATTTTTATACCTGGCATGTCATGGACACGGCCTGTAACTCCGTGAACAATTTAGTTGTTATGTATATATAAATACACTGTATCCATAAAAATGATGTATCCCTATTCTTCTTTTTAAAAAAAGTCGGTATCCCGACCAAAATATTGTTACAAAAATTACGTTATAAAGCTATAAGGAAAGGAAATTGTCAAAATCAGTATATTATATCTGCATTGGTACATGGACGACGATTTCTTCTCGCCGTCCGAGCCGGCAAATTAAAAGAAGAATTCTTACAGGCAAGCGATGACGGAGGTTAAAATTGATAGGTTTGTGGAATAGTTTACAATGAGAAATAAAAGTTGGACGCGAAAAAGGCGGTTCGCTCTGGTATTTCTCTCGTAGTTCCTCTCACGCTATCTTGTTTTCGTTTTAGTCGAAATAAACAGGGGGAAGCGATGAAACAACGCGATAAAGGGACACTGGCTTAGTGGATTATGAATTGACTTTTCGAGTTCCAAATTTAAAATATACTTTTAATATAGCGGGCTTGGCATATATGATCCAAATATCAACATCGCTTGTTCAGATGGAAAACTATATAAGAATTAGTTTGGTTGCCTTTGTGTTAGCATAAGGCGTGAGGTTATTATAAGGCTCAACTCGACTATAGATCGTGGTCGTACTGCTGTTTGGCTATTGTAGGTAGACCTTTTGTGTGTCACTCAATGTATATAAACGAGTATTTGGCGTTAACGAGCTTTCATGAGGATCTCTCGTAATGGGTCAGAATGCATGTGCAGATTTGCGAAAGAAGTGCATGCGTTTAACACTGATTGTGTTATAACTTTAATTTATCAGCGGGGTAATTTGTGTGAGTTAGGTATATCTGTATTCAAGGTATAAGAGAAACTGTAGATCTTAACTGTAGAATTGTAAACTTACGTCTTTAGGCGTCATAAGTGCTGTTATAAGTACTCCACAGTTTTTCATTTCGAGTTTCAAAACCCGATTACCTTCTGAGACTAGCGAACTTTCTTATTACTCTATTACTCTTCCTATTAAACTGTAACAACGCGCGACGAAGGGTTAGTTGCTGAGACTACCAGGCTACTGAGAACTATTAGTAATATTATTATATAATATTAGGAAATTAGTTAAATGTTAGTAGATAGTTGATGAAAACACGGATTTAGGATAAATTCTAAAAGTAGTAAAGGTAATAGAGTAAAATACCGTTTGAACTGTTTGAATGTTCAGAACAAAATCGAGAGGAATGTTCGCGGTTTGTTTAGATTCTGAAATGACGGTGGATTTCTTAGAATGAACTTTGTGGCGAGTTCATAATGCCCTGTTATTACCTAGGCTTTTGGTTAATGAATGGCACTTCAAGTTTTTTTGATGTTGCTTTTTTATACTTTCGCCATTTTCAAATATTTGCCATCTTATAGCTATTGCTAATTTGGACCTTCATGTACCGGTACCGTCAGATTTGGCATCGAGCGTCTATGATCAGTTTTCTTGGTTATACCAAGCTTACCCAGTTGTACGTCCAGTAGCGTACTATCTAAATCAAAATCATTTTATGAACGTTACTATTTCGATATTATTATTAGCTGTATGACTATGGCGAAAATCAGATATGCTATTAGGATTTATATTCAAAAAGATATATCATTTCACCTCTATTTTGACATCCATCCTTCGGCATTCATCCATCAAATCTAATGGCGATACTGAATTGGAACTTGATCGGCTTTTAATGAGTGCCCACTATCACGGTAAATACGTCTCGATGATATCAAAATGAATTGTCGTGGTGGGTCATACTTCACTGATTCAGGGGTAATTTGTGCATAGAGCAAAAGTATAAAGACGCTCTTTACAACTGAGAGAGCATAGAAGATACTCTTGCGCAATATAATTGGTACTTTGTCACGAAACTCTTGGGGATACTTAAGAATATGTTCAATGATTGACTTTGCGAAATGATGATGCGCGGCCGCAATCGGAAGAAAACACTCAATAATGAATTGCCGGCAAAAAGGCAAGACTAGGTAGTAAGTACCACGGAGTGTGGTGTGCATATAATTTATGATATGACCCTCCTCTATCGGGTTGAGGCTGGCCACTTTTCTCAGTCTGAAAAGCCGAGTGTAGTATTGGAATTTCTATTCCGTGTGTTTTTGAGTCATCTCCTAACTTCCGTTACTTCAGCCCATAGAATTTGACCGTTTCCTCCTTCAAAATTAAACGTGAAAATTTATTGTATTTACACGTAATTTTAAACTTGCATATAAAAGAAGTTTACACGCCATGCCACCGAATATAAATTTTCAAATCAATAATGTTCATGTGGCCTACGGTTGATGACCTTTTGAATTTTATTGTGGTATCTTATATCTCAATTAAAATGTCGTTGAAGCGTAATATATGTTTGTTGTTTCAAATTTTAAAATCTATGTCTTATATTGTCAATTATTCACCTAAAACATTTTATTTTTGGTATTTTGTAATGACAGTGATAGAATTAATTTTACGTTAAACTTCATGCTTTTTCTTAACATTACCCATTTTTCAGATTGATATCCCTTATTGTCACTTTCAGTTTACTTGGACAAACACAATAACGTGTCCATAAATAAATATATTTTTGCCTTCTCGCCAATTCAACCTAAAATGGTATCGATCAAATACAGGCCATACTCGATCAAACGCACAAAATAAAGTAGTTTTCTGAATACTAAACGATAGGTCACGTTTTGGCGATTTCTCAAAACCGCGGATGTGGCGTGCTGTATTTGTTTGAACTTTCAAATAGTCTATCTCTGTCAACACTAGTAATAGTGGGAAAATTATTTTCTATTTCTTGCCAAATCTGACCGAATGCTGAGTTTTTTTTATATACCTCAATATGTTGGCTTCGCGGGTTGTAAATCTTGTTTTCAAAATTCATGTCCCAAGTTTTCTACCTCAGTCACCTTTGTATCGAAAATATTTCGTCCTTCCAAATGATAGTAGCCACATATGTTTATCATAGGTCTTGTTCGGGCAAAATGCTCAAAACTGCATTGATTTTGACAGCGAAATAGAATGTTCTTTACTTGATTGGGTGGGTATACGTGAGAAAGTATTTGAATTCGAATCTACGAGCATCATACGCATACACCATTTGCATTACAATAATGTGGTTATAAGATATCTTCATGTAATTACTGCAATGTTTTGCGAATGTTCACCTGATATTATGCCGTCATCGAATCTTGATTGACGTAATTAAAGGAGTAATGCTCAAATGTATTGGTGATTTTGGTTTTCAAATATAAGTTACGGATCGACATAATTCTACATTCCGATGATATTTTTCAATTTGTTTCGAGTATAAAAAACATTACAATGAAACGCATTTCAACGTATTTCGTCGTTGATAAAACACACATTTTGAAGTTTTTGAGGCGTAGTCTGTTTGAATGAGGATATGAACAAGTAGTCACGGATACTCATCTGGTGTTTCTTTCCCGTTCGGCACAGACAATACATATTTTACACCGGATTTCCATACCGGAGATTACTTCTCAACAGTGCTGATTTCGTATCTATTACGGGGTAATGTCAGTCGTTGAATTTGAGTGCAGCGCATTAAATAAAGTATTTGAAAACAAACTAATTATAAATCGGGTTAATGATAGCTAAATGAACGGATACACCGTTGCCCGAGGCAAATTATTTCATTTGGAGATTTCTCCTGAATCCTATCACTAGCGTGTGGCGATATGTGGTTAATGAATGCGTTATGCAAGGGCCGATTGTGATGACTTTACTTATCAATTTATTACATATAAAATTGCATGACGACATTGCATGCTTGTGTGGTGAAGTTCATTAGTGGAGTATAGCTAGCTCTGGTCACCTCTCTGAAGCTTCAATGTGAAGTAACTATGGTTGAACGCATTCGTTTTTTCTATATTGCATATTACGTACCAAATCTTTCTATAAGACGCTCAAGTGATGAGGGCGAAGTCTACAGATTATATTATGTGGATTGCCTGCTAATACATTTCGTATAGAGCACAGGACGTATGTAGAAAAATATAAAAGTACACTGCTTCACTGTACCGGTTTATTAAGATTCTTATTACCTATTATTTTTTTCTGTACATCGGAATAGTGGGATATTAGGCGATTTCATTAGAAATTGCAAGTGGGAAGTTAATTAACTTATGGTCATATCTGATACTAGACTAGATTACTATTTACTTTCTAAATTACTTCCATAGGATCGCTATAACCTTTTGGTGGAGGATTTATTAGAATTTCGTAATGGCTTCAAGCGATTTCGCGTTAGCGCTGATAGCTTCCATCATTCAATATAATGAGAGAAAAAAGTTCGTTTCGTTTTTTTTTACCAGGGCCATAGTTGGCGTAGTCTCTCTACTCCGCGTGTCAATAATCCACGGTAGCGTGCACGAATTGCGTGTGAAGTATCGGCTATAACCGAGCCTTATCGTGCAATCACCATGAGCACTCAAAGCATAAGATTGTGTTGTGTGTAAATGTGGTTCTAGTAAATAAATGTTAAATGAGAAAACAAACACTATTCACGTGCGTGCGAGTCACAGCCAAGCCACAGAGTGGATTTATGTACTTTTGCTTTATTACTTTTCAATATTGGAATAGTGGGTCAAAAAAGGTCACATCATAAATGTATGGAAAACGTTAGGCGTTTACAGATCACCATGAACAACTCCACCTTAAACGAGTACTATGGCACATGGGTCAGTTAGGGTTGAAGTTCAAGTCATTCTGTTATGATTTGAATTGCTCTCAATCGATGCTAGTTCAGGCCCAGGAGGAGCGGGATACATTGGCGCCAAGCTATACTAGCACTGTTACTCGTATATATATTACGAGATTCAAAACATTCTCATATTTCGTCACGAAAAACGTGAAAACGTCAGTGTAAATCCTATTATAAATCACGCGATTGCTTCCCACGGAATATTTGAACTCGTCGCCAAATGTACATAATATAAAACTAATGATTTCATTCATCTGGCAGTCCAGCGGTAGCCAGACACGTTTCATTTCGGTTTCACTACATTTTATTTTTTTATATTTTCAAGTATATTTTAAATATAAAATTTGCGTCATTGCAAGTCATAATTAATATTCAATAGTACGTATTCGTGCAGCGTTTCATTATTGAAGTATTGACTTATTTTACGTGCTTGAATTGTGTCGAAATCACGTGATCGCGTGAGAAGAGAATAGGTTTCTTCTCTTCGTTCAACTTTGTAATTAGCGGTCGGAAGAGTGAAGTATGACCGCAATGTGACACAGCAGATAACTAACCTAGGCTCGCATGCAACTAAAAGTGCCGATAAATAAATATTAGTTATTATGCTTAAGCTGACGATTTTATTTTCGACTCTACATGGCACGCAATATAAAAGATTTGGCTTAAACAATCTAATCTGGTAATTCCGATTATCATGTTTGACAACACAGGGCCTTTTATTCGCTATTTGAATACTAAACTTCATCAAAAAAATTTAATTGTATTAAAATACATACATAATATATTCTAGTTCAAGTTTGCATGTATTCAAAACAAAAATGTCGTATTTTACCCTGTTGCATATTTGATTTCGTTGGAGAAATGCGTGAATGCTTACTTTGGCCTTGTGTATTCTTTGTACAATGTGCACACTCACGACCAATGCAAAATCTCAAGTCTGGATGCCGTCAGTCTACTGGTATTGGAAAACGCGACACGCACATACCAAGGAAAGAGACACCGTTGCCATTCTTGAAACCCGACCCGAAGGTTCGCGTGCCAAATTGTAGTTTGTTAAATATCTATTTTCGGACGCTAACACGATGCGGTTTTCCAATTTAGACCAATAGAGATATATTTACACGATTAAATGAATTAATTACCACGGCGTCGATTTACTATGTTATTAAAAATCCCAGACGACCAACTTCACTGAGATAGTTTGAAGATCTGAACAAAAACTGTTATTCAAATCTGTAATCAAATATCAAATCGGATAATTTAATAGGTTTAAATTTAAATCAATTGTCAAAATAATATATGGTATTTATGATATTTTGAGTGCACAATACCATGAGAAGTCTATATAACATTTTTAGTCGTAGAAGCCAGAAGGTTACGCGACCTTTTTGAAATTCAGAATAGTAACATTGCATGTGATTGATTGCAGCTCGAAAAGTTGACATTTCACGTTAAATCTCGGTATAGAACAATATATATAAATGACTTTGATTTCACTTTGCAATTGAAAGTTATCACGCAATGTAACTAACGCGCATAACATTATGGCAAAGTCATTATATGACAGTCAATGAATGAATTATTTATGAACAATGGTTGCTGATTGACAAATTAATTTTTCATAAGCCCTGACCTGGTTCAGAAATTTTACTCATTCTTTTAATTTAAATTGCTATTTAAGCCACTTAAAAATGGGAAATATTTGGAATTATTGGTAAATGCAATAACGATATGTAAAAAAAAATAACCAATAACGATATGTAGTTATTTTTAACGTGAAAAAACATTGACAAGTTTTGATGTGATTATTTTATTATCAGCAGTGAATTTCCCACTTTTAAATTGCAAGTGTGAGTTTGCTTTGAATAAGCGTACATAAACGTGTAACCGAGCGAACTGGAATTGTACTTCCTAGCTGCATGTGAAATTTATTACGAATAATTTTACGATCCTTTTTGTTTGATCTATCGCATCGAAATATAGTTTGTCATACTGTTTATTTCTTTTTATTGGTGTAACGTGTAGGCTATTACCAATGCATATTTGTTGTCATTTTCAAGAATTCAATAAAAGTCGTGCCCGATTTGTCTTCCCGAGTAGTCGTGTACTGTTATAATACATTTAAACTTTACTCTTACACAATTGATGCCATTGATAATACTCGGAGCTTAATACTTTGTGCTTTTGTTATATTGTGAACTGTCGTCGTATAGTCACGCTGTGTTATAAAGAATAATAATACGCGGCGGAAGTGAGATACCTTTTGGAGATCCATTTGATGATTGAGTCAAAATAGACCAAATTATTGTGGCTGAAATAATATGTCTAACCAGTTAACGCGTTAGCAGACTTTGAGTTCATCCTACCCGCTTAGAATATATATGTTTTTACGCTTCGAGAAATTTCTTCCGCTCATTTCAGTATTCACTAAGAAAGTATATATATAATACTGAAGAAAAGTCTGTTAAATTTAATTAGAAAGGAAGCACTTTGTGAATCGAAAATAAGTTTCAAAAGAGGGTTTTGAATGCACATGTTTTATGATGATTTTCATACCATCCTCAATCATTATGGTTGAAAAAATTCATGGACTTGGACTAATCAAGAAAGAAAAGCGTGGATGAAATAGACAAACACTCTTCATTGTAATTTCTAGATTTTATTGTCCTGTCCTGACCCATCTTGTGGTTGTCATCCATGGCGAATTATTTTTTCCAGAGAGAAAATAAATTCAGTCGAATATATCGTATAGATGAGCTAAACGTTTTCAAATACACCAGATGCTTACCGTGCTGAGAGCATCGTACAGCGCCGACACGATATTTTCTCTAAATTTAAAATCAAATTTGTTTTTAGCTTGCAGTGGTTTATGAAGTGTGGTATAAAGCGGATAGAGTATTTTAGCGCTGATTGCGAATGAAGGTCATCCGCGTATATAAAAAGCCTTGGAAATGTATGTTTCACAACGGAATATATTATGGGTACCGTCAATAGTGGAATCTGCCGTTTTTATTGGAACGTTTACTATGACATACTACCTGCTGAAATACGCTAACGTACGAATGAATACTTCAATTGGGAAAGCAAAAGTAAAAAATAAGGAAGAAAAGACTCTCAAGGAAAAATACGATGAAGCGCCCTTTGCTCCAGGACCGTGGTCGTGGCCCATTGTTGGTAATGCAATCTCCCTTGGAGAAGCTCCACATCTCACTTTTGATGAGATGACTAAAACTTATGGCCCGATATTTCGAATTAGATTAGGGAAGTTTCCAGTTATAGTGTTGAATAATACCAAAGTTATTAAAGAAGCTCTCAATCGACAAAGGGAAGTATTCTCAGGAAGACCTCATTTTGCATCCTACAAATTAATTTCACTGGGCCTTGGCGCAGTTTTTAACGATACGATTACTATTGGGGAGTCATGGCGTGAACTAAAGAGTAAAATGGTTCGGCATATTCATACCTACGCTGCCTCAGTTGACAAAAGATTGGCGGTTTCACAGCACATTTGGGATGAAACAGTTTATATGACCAAAACTCTTGAAAAAATGTGTGCAGAATCGCCTACTGGATACGTTGATCCCGAAACAGTAATTCGTGTGTCAATTGGAAATGCAGTATGTGCTATGTGTTTTGGAAGGAGATATGAAGTTGACAATGCAGTAAGTGTATTATTTTGTATTGGTGCTCCATTACTGATGTCGTCATGTTAACCCCATACAAATGATGGCGTCATCAGTAAAATAATAAAACATAACGGTAGTACACTTATATTTTTAAATAATTGAGGGAGAACGCGTGATATTTTAAAATTATTACATTAAATAACATCGATCGCCATTTATCTCATAACCCCTTCTAATCATATTGTACAACCAAGTATTTTTGGATAATCACGCTAAATTGCAATTGAAGGACAATGAAATTCTTACTTGCGGTATGTGCGTTACTAATGTTATGCTCCGGTCTTCCGTATAGGCTTGAGTTTATCTAAATTTTATCAACGTACGCTCTTAATTTTAATTTATGTTTTTCGAAACCTCTGTGAACCTAAAAATCATTTTGCTGTAATTATATATAAACTACATAGACACCAGGTGGCAAGCGCCAAATCGACACGATTTGTGGAAAAAATAGAAACGTAATAGCCTAATAGCAATGTTGATATGCAAGATTGTTTAATTGATGATTTTTTTTGTGTTTTAATGATGATGATAACTTCTGTTGGCAAGATGTCAATTTTTGCCACTTGTTGAGTAGTGAAAACAGATCAAATCGTTCTGATAATGCCTGCAAACAAAACTATGCATTTAATGTTTAAAATTGACTTAAACTACTGTCATCTGATTGTGATCTATTGGATTTCCTTATATAACCGTGATTGCGCGTTATCGATGCAAAATACTTTTGATGTAACCGATGCAATCGACTGCTAAAATGTACCACAGTGCAGGGTGTGATGTTAGGTATCTCAAGCCCGTACGAAACACCGCAGCCCTGTTGCAAAACCAGTTCACGGGATTGAGATTTTTCAAACACATCAGCTTTATCAAAGTTCGTTATGCAAACGTAGTCTGGTGTCGTATCTGAAGACTGGTGGTTAGCTATGTGGCGTGTCGGAATTTTTGGTTGCATTATATTGACGTTTGTCCCCACCCATTGTATTTTTATAAGATCCTCGTATAATCATGAATATAAAGAAATGCTTATCTGATAGGATTCTGCTTCGCTATTTAGTGGCGGTTTTTCTGTGAAGCAAACAAGAGGCGCAATTTCGAGTTGCCTCCTGGTCACGGTACAAGGAAATTTTGAGTTACGAAGATCACTAAAAATGACCCATAAATTGTTGTTCTAAATTTGGTTGGTTTTTTTCTATATCGCAAACTCGCGCCACTTATCGTTACTGAAGGACTGAACATACCTGTGTCCCATACATCTCTTAACCACCCCACAAGAGTCGACTAAGAGGAAGAGAAATAAGCGTTGTTTCTTTTTTTTAATTTATCAAAAAAAGCTTGTTTCTTTCGGTGTTCTTAAATTCCACTGCTCTATTTTTAGCGACGACGTTGCGAAAAAATATGCAACTCCTATTGGTCCCCAGCGCCCGCTACGATAAAGCTTGTCATGGTAGAACGCAAGTGAATAGGCCACATACTCAAAAAAATGTTACCTCAGTATAGTCTGCGACGTTGTCACGAATCTTGGTCGCGGGCAAAGTTGTGCATTGGAGCAAAACACAGAAGTGGCTTCCTCAGTTCAAAATATCACGTGGTTTTGGTTTGACAAGACATCATGGAGATTTGATTACATTGACTTCGACGCTGCTCCCGGCGATGTAGATCGGACCCTAAATTCTCCTGTAAACTTATTTGATATCTGCGTATGTGCCGACGGCGGGTGTAAATTCAGTGCTGACGCATATAGACTCAACCTAGCTCAATTTTCTGATCTGGTTAAATAAATTTTGAATTTTATAGCCGCTGTAACGTCGTGTTAGCACTGATAGTTAGTTTTCAGTTTTTCTTATTGTTTCCTCGTCCAATTTTCTGCCTCTACAGAAAGAGAATTTATCGCTTGTGAACTTGTATGCTATGCGCGAACTAGACTCTTGATGTACTCTGAATATGAACAGGGAAAAAAATGGTCATACATTACTTTATTATTTATTTGTTATTCAAACTTAGTGCCGGCATAATTTCTATGCAGAATATACTCTTTTTGTCCCTTTGCCTGCTTTCAAAACGCTATTCTCTAGTACAAAAAGTTATTCTCTAGTACAAACAATATTAGAAGTGTATTTGGAAGCGCCTAAAATTTCTTTTTGACAATTGCGCGGATGGATTGGTACTGTTTCACACATCTTGCCTGTGGTGTTCTATTTCACCAATCATGCACATTGAGCTGAAAACTTGTCTCCGTGGATTCAAGATATTGCCAATGCTGTCACAACTTTGCCCTATATCATCTTTCAGTTACATGTACAATCAACATTATAATTATTAGTTTAATTCTTCGATAAAATACAAAATGGAGTTTGTTTAACTTCCAAAATTTGGATATTCCTTCATTTCCCACAGTATGTATTGCACATCCGTTTTCGTGGATAATTCTTTGGGCTCTTCGCGTGCTTAGTATCACAAAACATCGATCAGCTTTTGCATTTATAAATTTTGTGGTGCCAGCCTCGCGACAATTATCACAAAAATTTTACTACTTAATCTCGATAACTATGTCAAATTCTCACAGTTTTTGGATGATAACACTTTCTCATTTTTCTTTATCTGTTGTACATAACTTGTTTGACATTTTCATATCTTGTCAGACTTGTGGTATAAGCTTTCAACGATTTGATTTTGATTATTTTAAACTTTTAACCAAAAAATATCATCAGCTAACTAGTCCGCGATTCAAAAATGTAATTTCGTTGTTGGTTATATAAATTTACAAATTGTTTTCAAAACAGTACGTGCACTTATGCATATGTTTCAAAATATGGAGTTTTATATCTAAATTTTTTGAGCATAAATTGTGGTGAAAAGAAGCAATAAATCAATCAGTCAAAGACCCTGTTATTGCATTCGAAAAATTGTATGTATAAAGTCTTGTGTTGGCTTCAAGGTCATTTCAAAGTCGGGAATGTGACTGTCACATATGATATGCAAACAATTTTGATTTTATTTAGTTGTCATAATAATTGGATGCCGCAGCTCTATCTCAAATATCATTGCATATATAATAGATTGACCAAACTCAAACATATTAGGCCCTTATATAAATATTCATTTTATAAGCACAACCACACATGAAAAATAAAATACTTTCTAATTTTCATTATAGCCTTGGATATGCCAACTCAATTATCTTTATCAATAATCGCTCTGGTTTATTCGTGTGCCTTAGGGGTGCTGTGGACTGAGCAACCATTCTCTATACTGTCATCATACCGACGGTAATCCCATAATTTTTTGAGATGCCGAGGCAAAACTATGCGATCGGAATACAGATAAAATGAAAATATAGACACGTTGTATATTTCTAACACATGAAATTGATTGTGGATTGAAAATGTGGAACAACACATGAACAAAAATGTCGTTGTATACATCGAATTTACCTAGGTATGCTCACTGAGAAATAGTTTGGTACTCCATAATTCTGCCTTGCAACTATATTCGATTTCGAAAAATATCCTAATTGATATATTTTGCATCAAAAGCATGAATTTGTCACAAAAACGAGAAGTTTTATCGTAAAAATTCAGAAATGTTAATAAAAGCATTTGATTTAAAAAAAAATATGTTCCAGAATAACAATAGTTTGAATTGCACTTCAAAGTAAATTTTTTAGAATTCTCTTTTTTCATATAAGAAATTGTTATCTCCCTCCAATGTTATTCATATATATATATTAACAATAAATTTGCATACACATTGTTTACTTAGTTTACGTATACTTGACAGCAAAGCAGATTTCAGCATAGATGAAATGGTTGGAAACTTAGGTTGTATTCATACTACATCGAAAAATGCATTGCTCGACATGGTATAATCCCGGATTGAATTTCCCAATGTTTGAAATGTAAATTTGACGACATTTTTTATGGCAAAATGGCTTCATTGTCACAGCTTTGTCCATGGTTTGTCAATCGTTATCTTATATCAGCGTTTAACACGAAAGTGGTAAAAATTAGTAACTCGTGAGAAGTCGGTATGATCCCTGATTCAATTTCTTATATAAATAAGTAATGGATTATATAGGTTATATCAGATATTTTAGCTCCGATTTAGACCCCCCTGCTCTGTCTCCTAAAAATATCTAATTTTGCTTTTAACGTTTTCATTCATCAGTTGTTGAGCAAGTGGGTAAAATTGGATAAAATTTAACCATATGTGTGACAAAATGACCCTTGGAATATCATGCCCTAATTTAAATTGAAAAGTTGAGGCATTGTAATCTATACGATAAAAATTAAGAAAATAGCTCTTTGTTTCATTCATTGAAAATTAAAGCTGGCTGGGATTCATTGACAACTAAAATAACTGAACCTTCTGTGTCTCAACTAGTGGAAACAGTTTTTTTTGTGGGAGAGTGTGCCGTGGATACATTATATATTCATCTGAGGGATACATATTTATTGAAAAATCGAATTGTTTCATTTTTTAAAATAAAGTTCTTGTCAATATATTACAGCAATTCGTTCAACTGCTGAGTATGAACAGAGAATTTGGCGTTGTGATCAGTGCTGGAAGTCGGATTGACGTTATGCCATGGATCAAGGTATAAAATAAGTTATAAATTCAAGTGAAATTCAAGCATGGAATGCTAAGTACACTAAGGCTTTTGTGGTTGGTTAAGCTTTTGCGACGGGAGGTTTTGAACGAATAGTCTTTAAAATGGGAACCGAGGAAGTTGGATTGCTTTTTTTTCTGCGTTATTTTCTGTGGTTTGTTCAGATCCCTTTTGCTGATTGTTATCAGTTGTAACCAAATAAAATATTTTGAAAATGTAATACCTTTAAACGATTAAATTAATAAGTTCAGATAAACAAGACTTTTCTCGCTGTGTTTCTACAAATCTTTGCATTTTTTCACAGGAAAATTGTCATTTTTGTCAATTTTTTTGAGTGAATCATTGAACACGTTATGATGTTTTAGTAAAATAAATCCATTTTGAATATTCGAAATTGAAGATATTGCACGATAGAATTCTAGAATATCAAACTATTGGAATATGAACATCTTTAACTAAAATTGAATTTATTATTACATAGACATTACATAGACTACCTAAATATTTGGAAGTCCTTCTTAATATTTTAATTGAAAAGTAGTTTAATAAAATGCTAATGAACTGTCATGTACAAACTACCAAACTGCATTCTGCATTTTAACTTATTCAACTCGGCTCACTGGTTATTTAGACAGCTTTTCGGTAGTAGCGTCATTATCGAAAACGTGATATAACTCTAACATGTTAAAGAGTTATGGTTGAAAGGTATTTGGAGGCCAATCGTAACACTATATATAACTACATTGGTTGTGTTATATTTTCTTTATTTATTATTGTATATAATTTTAGATATTTCCTTACTACAAGAAAGCTGCAAATGAATTTCAAGCACTTTGTTTACGAATGGAAAACTGGGTTCTTGACAAGTGAGTGGGAAATTTTGACATTTACCATCACCCGATTCGAAGGGTCAACTTGACATTAGTCCGATCGCAAACTACTTAATTCTCACACAAATTTCTTTATTTGCTAAGCTGGTAGAGTGTTTCCATTGAAATTAAAGCAGTTTCATTCATGAATAATATGATATGCTGTTTTAGCCAAGAAATTATTAGTATGTTGCTACTGTTTTCGAACAAATACTAGCAAACAATGAACCCCATTTAGTAAATTTTGATTGATATTTTTTGATCAAAATGACGAAAACTAAAAATTGCGAGATTTAAAAACACCTTTTCTGCCTAATCGAGTATATTTCTATGTCTGAAGAGACATTTGTCTATAAGTTGAAATCGCTTCCATACAAAGAAAGTTTCACGATAATGTTTTTGTGATAAGATAAAAAGTTTTCCAAGAGGACTTGGCAAAAATTCTATCATTCACACACAATAAGCCATTTAAATATTTTGAAGATGAATTTTAAGAGACCGTTTTTTTTTATTTTATCAAACTTTATTTTGTCCTCTAACAGCTATTACGATGTCACAACGATATTATACATGTATCTGATAAGCAAAAAAAATAATTAATGTTACTTAAATTTCAGAGTGACAAAAAACATCGAAACGTATAAACCTGGTATTGTTCGAAATTTGATTGACTCATTGACAGAAGCTGAACTTTTTGAAAAAGAAAAAATGTATCATACAATACCAGAAGGACGTAGAGGGTCAAACAACAATAATAACCCTAAAGATATTCCAGTCACAGAACAAGTGGACCATAGACTATTGTCCGCAATTGTCAATGATATTTTCGGAGCTGGACAAGATACGCTTTCCAGTGCATTTTTATTCGTTCTCCATTATATGGTCAGGTATGTGTTTCCTGTGTTGTGCTCAGGGCCGGATTTACTTATAGGTTTGGCAGGCTGGAGCCAAGAGCCTCAAAATACCTGAGGACTTTGTTATTTAGAATTGAACTATCAATCATTTTTTATTCGTTAACCGGTTTAAAACCTATAAAATTAAAATTCATTTCATTTTTTAAATAAAAAATTTGTTAAATAATTTTATTCTTGTTCTAAATATTTCTTCCTTTATATTTTATTTACCCCAATATTGCCTTTATTTATAATATTGCATAAGATGAGAAACTAATAATGGATTTTTTATTATTAGCCATGACCCCCTCCCTCGAGACTAGAAACGAGTATTATGACGTCACGCTTTCTGTTGCCATGACATTATGTTACAGTCTTGAGCTGTTTTAATTGTATTCAAATACAACTTATTACCAAATATACTTGCGTGATCGGTGTACTTATCTAGCCTGTAACTAAAATTTCATATTTAGGCAACCTTTTTAAATTCATTTATGACGTCAAACTAGAACATTTTTTTCTACGAAGGAATGTCTATTATGACGTAATAATGAATTCTGAAAAAAAAAACTTATGACGTAAGATATATTTGTCGAAGATTATTTTGCTTCGAGTGGTAGATTAAAACTTATATGTTTATAATGTTCAGATTTCCGGATATACAAAAGCGAATAAGAGATGAAATTCTTAAAGTTACGGGAACAGACCGGTTGCCAACTCTTGCCGACCGTCCGGAACTGCCCTACATGGAAGCCGCGTTTCACGAAATAATGCGACATTCAAGTTTTGTTGCGATCACCATCCCTCATCTCACATTGTCGAACACTATCTTATGCGGATATAAAGTGCCGAAAAGCACGATGGTTTTCATTAATCAATATACTGCAAATAGAGATCCTACTGTCTGGGACGATCCTTATTCTTTCAAACCAGAAAGGTTTTTGAAATATGTAAGCGGACATTGCAAATTAGATCCCGTTAAAGTCAACAAATACACCATATTTTCAACGGGAGGCCGCAAATGTCCCGGTGATGAGCTTTCAAAAATATGGATGATGCTCTCTATGGCACTTATTTTGCACCAATGTGAACTAGTGGCGGATCCAAACAATCCTCCCACAGATGGGATATGTTACGGTCTAACGATGAAACCCCGTAATTTGCGACTGAAATTGCGGAGACTTGAATCGAGTATAGTGACATAATTTACCAACCTCGCCTAGTTTTAACCCAGAATGTTGTAAGGGTTGCACTGACCCGTAACGGGTGTGTCTTGCGCTGAGCTTGGAGGGACGATGCGGAAATATTTGATGCGATGTTTCAACAAGAAGCAAGAAAAACTTACGCTAGGTTTTCTATTGTCAACGGTTCAGACAATGGGTTATTTGGTCTCGTTTTTTTGGTTGAGAAATCAGTTCAAACCACATGATTTGTGAAACATCATATGCGTTTTTATAGAAAACCTATTATACCTCAGTAGTTTGTATCATGTTTTTACTCGCTGTAATTTGAGCGTTTCAATGCCCTTTTGATTAAATCCCTCGGTTTTTTTACTTGAAACTGACATTTAAAACAATTTGCATCATGTCTCTAGAAAGCTTGCGTAGCAATTTGGCGACAATGCTTATTAAAGCCGTGGTTCTTTGTGCTGGTAGGCTTTTGTCTTATCCTATGCAATCGATGCCGGCAGACATATTTTATCCGCGAAAAGCTATTATCATTAAATTTCCCTCGCCGGCTGCACTTGCGCTTTCTGTTATCAAGGGATTAATGTGAGACCTTGCGCCCCGGGCATGATACGTCATAATTGCGTATTTAGTTTTTGGATATTTTCAAGCAATGTGTGAATGCATACCCTTTATATCTCCGGCACAGCAGATTTTATCACCCTCCGTCCAACCGCAAATTCGCAACGAAGTCTGTTTAAACGCTACAATGCCATCGAAAACATTCTTTTTTATTCAATATAACATACGAAAAGATGCCTAAGGGATACGACTGTATGCAAATAAAATAGATAGCAGCATTGGTCGCTGTATTTTTATCAACACTTTTTAGAGACACCGATGTTGCTTGCATATCTTCACAAATTACAAATACAAATTCCTTAAAAGTAAATAGAAGTCTTTGATAATAATTTTCATTTTATAATATCAATACCTTGTTCTCATAAGTCAATGAAGAGAATCTAATAATTTTACATATACTTTTGAGTCAATTGTGGTAAGGTGTAAATAAATATTCATGTTCACTTGATATATTAATATTTTACGTCTGTACATATGACTTTCATGTGGAATTTTCTTTATTTTTGAATAAATTGCCAAATATGTTGCGCACGTTTTATGCGAGTTATTTCTTTTTGCTTTTGTGACGACCAGACGTTAGTATCTAATCACGAACTCGAAGCTAAAAACTTCTTTGTCGGTGCTCATAGGTATTACCAGTAAATCATTGCATTTTTTTCTAAATAGGATTATGTAGGCCAATATTATTACATTATCATCTTACGAATATTATATACGCTGGCGGTTTATTAAACTGAATATTGAAATATGAAGCAAATTCAACATGCTTGTTATACGTATGGCAACAATTTGAACATATTTCCCTGGTGGAATTTATGTTTTACGAGCATGATAATTTAATACTATAGAATTGTCTTAATTTAGGCCATTTCCGTTGCATCTTTTTAAGTAAGACTAATCTACCTATTTTCATTTCATGCTTGAATAACATGTTCGGTTCCAATCCCATTTTTTATGTATTATACGTTAACTTATTTTCTTTGGCGTATTCTTCAGTTCATTTCCACGTTTACTCTTTCTTGCCTCTAAGCCCTTTTACCCATTAAAAATTGTCTTAACTTTTGCACAAAGAACAGCCCCTGTAACTGTACCCTGTAAAACCATCGGTTCGGTTTTATTGTACACGAATTGGTCTAAGGTTCGGTCAATTTCTGTATTAGATATCGTTCTGAAATGTCCAATGACCAACTTTGACTAAACCAATATATAATGAACAATTTGGTAGAATATATTATAACATATTATAATTGGTCTAATGGTGCATTTCTGACAGACAATAATATATTTTTGAATTTTGTTTGCTGCTTGCAGCGAGATGTACATTTGAAAGATTGTAACAAGTGTTCGATGCCTTTTAATACCATCTTTTTTAACACTGAGTTCGTTGTATTTTCATGACAGCTTGTTGTGGTAGCTTCTGCGAAATGTAGCGTGTAGCGCATGGTGGTGAATACTGATGTTCTATCGACTAAAAGCAAACAATAAAGAGAATAAAGAAGTAAAACATTCAAAATTCATTAGTTTTAGACCAATTTTTCAAAAATTAACCCTTTGTGTAAAGTATGCATTCGAGTTGACAAATCGGTTGCATCGAATATAGTTTTAGTAACAAGAGAGCTCAGATAAATGGACCTCAAGGTCGAATGCCTAACAACGGTAACGGTAGTCCATGCGACTTACACTGAATTTCCTTATACGACCATTCAAAAAATCGATACCGGTTAGACAGTAGCCGAGCATAGAGAACGCGGATTCGCCGGAAAGATAGCGGCGAAGCGGTATGACGTAATGCAGCTTGGTGGCGTATAATATCATACTATAAACTGCAGCTGATTATGACAGTTTTTGTACAAACAAACTTTACATGTATCACAACGAAACCTAACGGCTTTGATGACCTCTCACAAATTTGATCAGTTGGTGAAAATGTTCACATTGTAATGTCCGTGCAGTTAGTTATGGTTACATAATTACACCTTGGTGTAGCAGTCCGTAGCTTTCGATTGAACTCAACGGTTAATGGTTCTATATATCATCTTTTTTGAAACCTCTCCAACTACCTAAGCTACAGTAAAAAAAATAGTTCTAAATGAAACCATTCGTTGACCACTCTAAAAATGACACAATACGAATCGCGCGACCAAGCCTAATTTGGCAAAGTCTATTTCAGGCACCACGAGTTACGCAAGATGAATTCTCATCCGGTCGCCGGACAGCCGTTCCGCGGGCTGCACCCACATACCTGATAAATACTTCAAAGAAAATCGTCAGTCCCATAAGAATAAGTAATCCGAACAACAGTAAAGGTTATCGTAGAAAAACTATAAAAATTATATATTGGTATGCGAGCAACGTCTACGATATTAACGTTACTATAGGCAGGAAGCCAAACATAAGTCACTCATCAAAAACGTAGTAACTTACCAGTACTATCCGTACATCAAGAGTGTTGAATTGATAATAGTACAACCTCAAATACAAAGACCATGTAGGTATATAATAGATCTAAATGCTAATCCGACGTGCATATGTGGTCAAAATCAATAGTGGCTTCAGTTTTAATGTTAAATTTAAATTAAAAAGTTGAAATTAAAATTGTTTATAACGTTCATGCACTCGGAATATTCAAGTGTTTAGTTATTCCCCCAATCCACCTTCTGACAAAGAGACAGGCTCTTATTATACTTTCTTATAACTTTTTTGCTATTTAGATGATAAATATGAAATTTATCCTACCAGAAAAGAAGATAATCGACTCATTTTTGGACTCAAAATTGCGAAGTAATGGAAATAATACAATACCCATAGGCCAACAGCGTCAATCATATTAGAGTTAGAAATTAAATATTGTGTCAAAACGGGAAAATGCGTTATCATTTTTGTGCAGGTTGCAATGACGAGGCTGTCTAGCGAAAATTGCAAAGTCATTTTACAAAAAGCGAAAACATGAATGATCTTCCAATTGTATTGTATCGCAACAGATATCCGCAAGCTACGACATAAATGCAGTGAAAAGATTTCGCTCATCATATTTGCAATGTAACCCAAGTTAGGATCAGTACCGGTAGGAAACTAAAAATAGATCCTCAAAGCGCCGGTCCAGCCCTGTCGGCTGAAGCAGCACATTCACGAACAGACACACCAAGTATTGTTCTCCTAATAATTATATCATGCCGACGTGATAAATTTCAAAAAATAATCACATACTGTATTTGTAACGGAAGGCATTATGCAGATATTCTTGAATAATTCGCCGGATTTTGAAGAAGCCACATCAATATGACCTTCCAATGCCACTGTGGTAATGGGTCAGTGAATTCGTGGTTCTCCGTGCTGTGTACGATACTTTCGTCCACTGTCTAATGTATGTACTGTATTCACGATATGAGTACGATCATAATTTTAGTCTTCTTCCTAGTCTTAAATAAAAATAAAGGAGTTCTTACACAATGCCACAAAATAGGCATGCCTATACTCTGGTGTGATATATCTTCTAATTCTATACAAAAACTGAAAGTAGGTAAGTTTATTTCGAAGGAGATCGAGGAAAGCGGTGTTGCCACACTTTAAAAGCAACTTCACCAAAATAACAAAAATTCTGTGACTATTTAACTGTTTCATCTATGTTAATTCGAAAATTTACCCTTTCTACTTATTCATTCAGTTTTATTTTCATGGACAAAAAAAAAATTTGTTACTCCAAATGATCTCATTTCGTTGTATACGATCGCGTGTACGCAATGGAAATAATATGAACGGTCATAATTGACATGTGGCAGTTATAAATTATAAGTTTCGTTTCCGAATTATATGCCGACCCGCTATAAATACAAAACATTCAATCATTCATTATCAGTTGCGTAACGTATTGGAAGTTGAAGCGCAGTGAATTTTTGAGATATATATTTATTCATCCAATTACTCGATCAATAATCTAGATTTGAGTGTGTTTTTTTCCGAACGAAGTTTTCAGAACTATCATTAAGTTTTTTTGATTTTCCATATAGGTTTACATTTTTGTTTATGTGAAAATTAATGTGTATATTACTACGATACAATTTAATATTTATTATTGAGTCAAATGATCAAAAGCTGCAACTCCAATAAACTTAGCAATAGATATACAAGCTAACACTAGTCCGATGGATTTAAAAAAAATATTCACGGAATACCCGATATACCATCCGTCAACCCAAGCACTTTTATAGAAGCGCATATTATATATTTGAAAATATGGTTTCGCTGTAATTAACCACAAAATGAAGTCCATCCAGATGTCAATGAACTCGTTCCGCTTATCTCACCTTACCAGTAGCATAGAATTATGTTCAAACATGGTATATAAAACTGTAATTGAATTAAGTACCACATTTTTGTCTTCCGCGCAATCTCTCATTTTCTCCGACAAATTTTCGCAGAAAAATAAGTCAAAATAGATACAAGTCTGTTGCTCTCACGCTATTTTATTTCTATGATTGCCGTGCGTCGCTGATAACATCTCGATTTTAGTTGCAGTGGCCGTATGATTTAGTCTGTTGGTGTCTGTTGTAACGGCAGAATTTTGAAATGTAAATTGAACGGAATTCTATCATTCTAAGTAGTATACACGAGGATAAAATTAGATATTATTATATCTGATAGAGTTTTAGAAAGTTTCATTTGAGTATTCGTATTGTATCGCCCGTCATTTTTTACAGCAGTGCAGGATTTTAGAATGAATTTAATATAAATTATAATTTTTAACTGTTTATCCAACAGGTTTTGACATGTTTGTGACTTATTCGAAATTTTAGTAGATCGATCGCGTACCATGCCATATTATTTCAGGAATTAACTTATGAAGCTCGATATCGATTCGGATATTTAAATGCTTTTGCCATTTGTCTATGTCAATATGATTAAAGATCAATCTAGTGTAAATATACAGGTCACCGGGTTTGAATTTTGCAATTGAAAGTCATTGGTGCTGTAGTTTCTGGATCGAAGTAAGTTGATGAATTTGAAAATGTCATCTGTGCTAAATACTTGGACATGAACCAACAGTCGCATTTACTTTTATTTGCACTAAATATGAGTTAAAATAATATTAAAAAAAATGCGGAATCTCAGAAGCAAATCCAAGTCACTCCCACCCGCGTGTATTTAGAAATATTTGTACGGGATATGCTGAGCACCATATTATATTAAAGTAAATATATGTTCAAAAATTCGGAAATATAGTTGATGTGAATTCCCAATTTTTTTTGAATGGTTTGACATCATCCCCGTAGGCGTGAAATCTATTTCTACCTTCATTCCATGATGAATTGTCGCACAAAAATGAGATAAAATTTGGAATATGTCATTCTCCGAAAAAATTTGCCAAGATGTCATTGAATGAATGGACAATATATCTGAAGATATTCGCGTTGAATAAACTTTAAATTGGTTGCACGACAATGTGCAATATATGCACAATTGTTAGATTACAACTATACCGAACAATTTCTCAAAATTACAAAAAGCATTTGAATCACTAACGGTATCTAATTCCTGATAATTTAATAAAACTGTAGTGAAATGTGAAACAAAAACGTGTTACGATACCACAATTAAAGGCTTTCTTATTCCAGCTTTCAGTTTTAGTATATTCTAGACTAGATAATGTAGCATAGTTAAACGCAAGTTGAATTATCCAATAAAATCTTTCTGTGCTGAAATGAAAGAAAATTTATTAAATTATTGTTGAACTATCCTAACGGTGTATAGTGTAATTTCCCTATCCTGGCAAACTTTACACAACGAATAGCACAAGTTGCTTAAAGAACAATTAGCAAGTTACTACAATTTTTGTTGATAATTTGATGTGCCATCTAAAAAGGCGTTGGGAAAGGTGAGATTACTTGTGTGAACTTGTTGTATGATTAGATATTAGATCAGACCAATGTTTGATACTAATTACAAATATAGTGTATACTTATTGTTGCCGTCGCAAGAACCGTGCACGAGTAAATTTCTATTTTATTGGGATTGAATTAGTGTCGTATCATGAAACATCGTACCGTAAACTTTTTTCTTTTTCTCACTTCAAAAAAGGTCGTTTATGATAGCATATTTTATATCTTAATTGCCGTGTTCAACTGTTTCGACACTGGCTGCGGTTAATTGAGCGTTATTAGCGCAAACACACATGCAGTTAAGCTATGAAATCCGATATAAAAAAAAGTCTGCTAGCTTGTAACGGTTAATATACAGTATTCGTATGACTATTACATCTTTTAATAATCTTAAAAAAAAATAATTGACTTACGTCATCGTGTTACCGCTCATTTACATACTGGTAGGTGGTTTGAACGAATCGCTATCTGATATTCACGCTTTCCGCGTCGTGTTAGTGGCCTGTGCAATGTTGAAATATGCATATCAGTTGTGTATCTTTGATAGTTTTGAATGTATTTTTCGAAGTAAAATATTCAATCAGATAACGTTTTGCCCGACTGATGCAGCGTCAATAAAGTTACATGAGCGACTCCACAGACATGTATGCGGTAGCACTAATATCTAGTCTTCGGCACGTTTGGGTCAGTGCACTCTTTTATTCTTATAAACACCTAACTAGGTTTTCAAAATTGACATATTATACTAAGTTAGTACAGCGTGTAAGAGGGGATTTCGTTGGCAAAAATCCTTTTCAATTCAAGCAAAAGGGGTTAGGTGAAAGGACAACAGACAATCGTAAACCGACTGATACATCACGGGAATCAAGTGCAATGAATATTAGCTTAATTATTCATTAGTTAATACGACCTGGAACCATACCTCTCGAAATAGGGGAGAAATAACCTAGATAGCATGATGTGGGCTTGTTACCATCATAACCAAAGTTTGCATTTGCAAAAATGTACAGAACAAACATTCATTTTGCTGCATTGCATGCTAAGAAATGAAGTGCGGTTGCCGATTGCTCTTCAAATTAGATTTATATCGCCTTTGTACACAATAAAACTATCATAAGTGGGTTAGTGTGTCAATTGCATGCTAACAGTTTAGTTAAGCATTACATTATTGAAAAAGCAAGTATGTTAACCTAAGGTCGATTGAAAGGTTCAATTGAAAGGTCTTCACCAATTAGAAACTTATATCTTTGATACATTATTTATGTTTAACCGTTCGGGGCTAATAAAGTAAATATACTCAGAAATACGTTTAAATTTAACTATATTGAGTAGCACATACAATCACGGGTAACTTTGTGTGGTTAAGTTAAATAGAGTCAATGAGAGGTTACCGAATTACTCAGAGGGCGGAAGTAATCAAACGACTGCAAACAGCTAGGTTGTATACCGGTACCCGTTTATAAATATTTGAAATTTAGCGTGAACGAACTCAAGCTGTGCCATCGAGTATGAATTTTTTGATGCAAAAATGTATGCAGCATTGTAGTTAGAGAGGCAATCATCAACGAATATTTAGCCTTTGCTAAATAATTTTTATCTTCAATAATCGGTATTCTCATCACTCGAGCAATTAGAAGGTATTTCAGTAGGATCGTAGAGTTTGGCCTTTGGTATGGAATATGCTGCTCAACGTTCTGTATAGTTTTAATTTACCGAAGCACGATAAGGATTAATGCTCAGAAGCTATACTCTACTTCTACTGCAATCTTAAATCGCGATTAACGTGTTCTGAAGACTTTTTTGACTTCGACTTCAAAGTCTTGTTGTTTCGTGAATATGTTTTGATAGCATCACCCAAAACCAACCATGCATCATTATTTCATGAAAAGAGGCTTAATTTTGAACATAAATCAAATTATGTTGGATAGGAACGCTTGTGTGTTTTCTTGTCGATTTGTATTGTGATAGACCAAGCTCAAGCTTCATATTCTTGCAAGATACACAGCTTATACCTTATTCATTTAATTATCTGATAGACAAGTTTTCCAGCCGAAATAGCTGAGATATTCCGTAGAATGTACAGATATCTTCCAAACGGCGGAAAGAGTTGACAAGAAAAACCAGTTATAAGATATAAATAAAATTGCTTGTCTAAGAAAGCTGGCAATACCATTGTGAGATTGGTGCAAGATTTATTGTCGTTCAACCGTATTTATTCTTCTGTCATTATCATATTATTGCATTCAGTATTCGCGCCGACACACCCTCACAGAAGTACATGCTTAACGACAAAGCAAACATATTTGGTCTGAGTAAAATCAATGGCATATTAATTTAAACAAACGGTAGATTTAACAACGAAAACAAAACAATGTGGTAATATCAGAGAATATGAGCATGGCAGCAGTTTGTAGTATATTTATTAGAGGGACTATACAGACATATATTGATGCATTTGATATTCCAATTCATAATACATATTCGTAAATATCCAATCACGACAATGATCCAGTTGATCGGTCTACTTGCGATAATTATAGGCAGAGAAAATTTGACGATTCGCGGGTACATAGGAGAAGAATGAAATAGATTTAGCATTAAGCCGCAGTCACAGCGCAATTTGTATGACAAACCATAAATATAATTTACCTGTATTATTCATGTCCTGGTGTTATTAAAGGTGATAGACGCACTCGTAAAGTGTTCAAATATGTATTTAAGAGATGTAGTGCAAAAATATAGCGCAAAACATGAGTGTCAGCTTTGGGTCATTTCGAAGTTGTAAGAGGGTCACGATGATTTGCCATTCTGAAAAGCTTTCAGAAATATCAGTGTATCAATTTTAAAATGTGGTGAAAATTCTCATTTTAGTTCTGGCCCGATATCTTTTTTATATTTTTAGACTTCACTTGTTGACATTCCTAGTAGGTTTTGTGGAGAATCTTTACGAAAGTTCCATTCTTTTGCTGAAAACGTGTATCCCCACCTAATAAAACATGTTCATTTTTGTCAAGGTAAGCAGTTACATATATATGGTATATTTTTGGGAAGATCACAGCCAGATCGGATAAACGTGAACAACATTGAACCTTAAATTTGTCTATTTCGGGCTTCAGAAATACATCATAAACAATTAAATAATTGCTGACTTTTATAGGTGTTCACTGACAACACTATAAACCAAGTTACAGCAACAAGTTAGAAGCACTGGGATTATATAATTAAAACTTTTCAAATTTTAGATTGAAAATACATTAATGGATGTCGATCGATTTTGTGACTGTCTAATAGTCAATGCACAACATACTCTCAAAAAATTAAATTTTTTAAATTGGATGAATTTCTGAAGTGAAGCTTCCTATATTCTGCACTTTGATCGAATGTATAAACATTACTGGAATGTAATTATTCCACCAAACTTATAAATGTAACTTATGAATGGGCTAAGTAAGCAATATCTTCACACAAGCCCAGCCCACCTTCAAAAATAAAAATAAAAGATTAAATAATTGGATCCGACCACTTGTGAAGGAGCGCATTCACGTAGGAGAATAGAGATAGAAAAGGGTTAGCCGGCAGGGTCATCGTGGCGTTAGCTCACGCAATCTCTCGGTTATTCTGTCACGCGAGAAAAATTCCTAAACGACACAAGAGGAGTGCCAGCACGGCAGACACATATGTACGCCTGCAGTAGGTATACGCCGATAAATTACATATACACGTCTGTCAAACAATAGTTTTTTTTCCTAATAATTGCCCTAGAGTATTTATTGTCAAACTTAAGGGTATTTAGAGAGTTTATGATCAGACATTCAATTCATATAGAAAAAGTAACAGAGAGAAAAACAGTTGGCTTGAATGCGAGACATGGATATACGGTTCTTTATTATTAAAGCTCAATGCCGTGAAATGAAAATCTCGGACGACCTACTTTATTAGGTTTATTTCCCAAGTCGACGGATGGCATTAAGTCCGCCTTTGAAAGGCTTAGCGATAGCGGTTCAGTAAGGGTAGACCACAAAGTCCCATATTTTGTAAAACATTTATTTTATAGTGTGCAAGTGAAAATGCGGACAGTGAAGTTACCTAGAGATGCATGACCACTTGAAGTTAGGCAGGTTATTATTGTAATTGCTTGTAAATTTCGGACTCGCAATTTAATTTGACTTATGTTGTCATTGATTTCGTCAAAACTACAACAAACACTCTTCCAGGTTTTGATTATGTAACTAAAATTATTAATTTGCCGGCATAAAGAAAACAAACAGAGAAACTCTAGAGTCAAATATTGCAAGATCGGTATGGTGTTAGGCTACCACAGTATTTTTTATGATATACGTAATAATTAGGGTTTCATTTTTTTTAACAATGGACATGTACTGATTCTCATAAACGTGTTTCCTTTTAGTTTTAGTCCTGTGCGTTATTAAATTAATATTGACGAAAGAATGACAATTCTATTGAGAGTCCACTCGAAAAGTTTTCATTGGCGGGCATTGCCGCCATTCGTGAAAAAAGTGGAGTGGGTTTACCTATGTTTACAAATTACGTCATGTCGCGTATTAGTGTTGTACATCAATAAACCAGCGCTAAGCATCCAGAGAGTTAATTCGTACTGCAGGAGTTTTTAGTGAGCTTCGGCGTGACATCTTATACGGTAATTAATACAGAACTCTTATGCTACGGAGATACCAGTATAGGTATCGTTTGACGAGGGCTTGAAGACGTTGCTACAGGCCATAGTATTTCTATCACTGAAAGCCGAGTCATGCTATTTAACCTTTGGTATGTTTGTTCATGCCGGCTATGAAAGTCGTATTAGGCTGTAACCTTTATTGTGAGGACACACTTAGGACATATCGTGCAATCGAAATATCTTGTCTTTGGATTTCAGCCACGTAAGTTGTCACGCGATGTTTTATCGGAAACTAGTCATTTCTGACATTTGGTCACTTCCACGAGTTTGATATAGAGATGGACACATATTCCAGTCACGGGCCATGTATAAACATGATACCCGGCCCTGTTTCACTCTCATCGAAACAATAAAATTCATTTACTCGCACGCTTCACCTAATGCTCGATCTAATTATGGCCCGGACATGTTTCCGTTGCTCATTTTAGTAGTTCACAAATCACGGGAACTAGCGTTTGATTTTATATGTGACTTATTAACTGGGCTGCGTGAGAAGTATTTATTTGTATACTGACTCTGCATAATTAAGTAGAGTAATATATGAGCATCGTAGCTGTCCCTCGTCTTCATAAACTGGTTGAGGTGGAGCTTGTGACATATCTTGAGCGTTAGTTAACAGACTTTAAGAGGTAGCTAAAAACAGACTTACTATATCATTGCATTTGACTTTTTTTGACAGAAATAGCACTAAAATTCTGTCGGTAATATGGATGAGACTTGATATGATTCTTCTGGACTATATTTGTAACAAAAACATCCTACCAAAGAATAAAGATGTTTCCCAACATTTGGAACAATCTACCTCAACAATTTCAAAACGATCTTGCCACCACTGCAACTTTCGGAACGCTGTTGATAATTTTATATTACATATACATTCGAAATATTCGTAAAAATGCTAAAAAGAGAAGAGGGAGTGTGCAAGAAGCCAAAAGACTAGATGGTCCGTTTTCATGGCCCATCGTGGGGAATGCCTCCCAGATTAGCGACGGGCATATCACGTTTTGCCGATGGGCGGAAAAATATGGGCCAGTTTATCGAATAAAACTGGGAACTCATTTTACATTGGTGCTAAATAGTTTATCTGCAATCAAGCAAGCCATTAATCAGCATAGAGATATATATTCTGGAAGGCCCATATTCAAATCGAACGAAGTCGTTTCGTTTGGTAGGGGAGTCGCTTTTAATGACAGGACAACAATGCCCGATTGGCATAAACGCAAAGGATTTATGGTAAAAAAGCTGCACTTATATGTTGTGTCATCAGAAACAAAACAGAAACTTGAACAGAACGCCACAAAAATGATATTATATCTTGGAACTACTGTCGAACAGCAAGCAAAAAAATCAGTCTCAGGTTATATTGATCCGGCAGATATTGTAAAAACATCAATAGGGAATTTCATGTGTCTAGTTTGCTTCGGAAGATCTTATCCAGTTACAGACGAAGTGAGTATTAAAAGTTCATTGCCTTCAACAATCAAAGCATTTTGTGTAAAGGGTCCAAGCGATTTGATTTAATTTGAAGTGCTTAAAAAAAATTGAAGTCGGCGATATGTTCCGAGTTGGGATTTTTGTGAATTTCAGACAAAGATAAGAAATGTTGATAGCGTTTCTGTTTAATGAGTCGCACAAAAAAGGTATTTAAAAAATGCGTCAACACAAAAATAAATTTGCAAATTGCATCAATCTTTAATTACCGCCAATTCCAGTCACTCATATCGCACCTATTTTGACGTGCGATATCGGTTTTTCTTTTTTTGTAAACTGAGTATCTATGTTTTAGTCAATTTTATGCGTTGAAAGTATAAAAATGATGGCCCTACGTTTTTTTAGTAGTACTTTTTCAAAATAACCTTAGTTTGTGACACTCTAAGTCTACTGTTTGGTTCCGTTTGTTGTTCGTAATATAAACACCATAATATAAACAGCAAAGCGATTAACTGAAATTATGTTTGTTTAGTTATACTATAATCACTTGTTATCTCGTTTTAAAAGACCACAGGATATATAAGCAAAAGAAGAACTATTCTCCCGCCCCCTTGTGGTGCGTGCATCGGAGTCAAAATTAGTCCGTGTTAATATATTTTTATTTTATTTCGAAAAAGGAAGCACGATGATATGGTTCAAAAGCATTACAAGCAATCTATGTATATTAGAGCAATGCGGTATATTATTTTAACATTGTGACATTGCAAATATTGGTTTACGTAGAGGCCCGAATTGGAATTGACTTAACACCTTTTGCGATTTTGTGATTCCTATTCTCGTCGATGAGAAAGCTTTTCGAAGTAATGTTGGTTATGAATACACATTATGAATTTTTAAACACGGAGGATTATGTTCCTGTCCTATTCCCTTAAAATCTCGGATCCCAGTGTCACGCCCTTTGAATCCACCTCGAAACGAGATTGCATGCAGCGAATGAAATATACAAAACTGATTTCAGAACCAAATTTTGATTGTAAGAGGACTGATGTGATTGATGCGAGCACACTGCACTTTTCAATCCTGGGCTGCAAGCGACGCTACAAAATTAGTTTTGTTTCTTATTTACCGATAAAGATCAAGATGCTTTGACAATGATTCACACTTGTCAGTGGGAATTGCATAATATGCCAGACACTATTATATACTCTTCATAACTGATCACATTATATCCAAATATTTTCATTCATTAATTTGAAAGATAGATTATTATGTGAACAGTACGGCACATCGATTTTGACTGCGTCAAACGACCCGTGTAGTCGAGTGCATTTTCAAGCGAATATTTTCTTTCTGGGAGGGACCTGTCAAATTTCATGCAAACTATTTCCAGAAAATAAAGCAAATCGAGAATAGGTACTTCAGAGAAAATCAACCAATATTCGTGGCCATTCTTGTAAAACATCAAGAAAATATGCCAAATATTCATTTCTTATATTTGAATACTTTGTACTGATATTGTATATCGTCGCAGTCAGGTACCCGTGATGTATTTAAAAACTGAAATTCGATTTTAAAACTCGAAAAAATACCTTAGGAACGACCACTTAAAAATTTAAATTGTGTCAGAGAAAATGTCAATAACAAAAACAAGATTTTGTTTAGAATGGAGTTGGGTCAGGAGTACTAGAGCAGTGTTATAAATTTATAGATGAGAAAATCATTTCTCTCCTTCTACGTGATTTAATGCGGAATTGGCAAATAGCCGACCCCGTCGTCATGATTTAAAGACCTCATTCGACATCGTTCAAATGTTTAATTTTTAACTTTTATTGGATCTGCGTTATTTAAACTCGTAAGCACGTGTGATCTCGCAAATGTATGTAACCCTAAACATTTTCTATGCAGAGACGGATTTCAACTGCAAATATGTACGTCTCTATTGAACAATGACGCGGCATTTTCTAAGATCTGCCATAATTTTGCCTTTTACTTTGTGTCACACGACCCGTTTTCTTGTTACGCTGAGGGCTGCTGACTCGGGAACTAGAGATCTAGAAGCGAAAAAGTAAATAGAAAAATAAACGAAACATAGGAAATTCATTTTAGAAATATATATTTTGAATCAATTTGCTGGCTTTAGTGCCCAAATGCACATCTCATTCACGGGCGTGCTCTCTCTCTTTCTCTCTCTCTCGTGTGAGTGAGTGACAATAAATCTGATGCACCCATACTTCTATGATTCTGTCTTCCATCAGTACTTCTGAATTCGAAGCGTGTAAATTGTATATTCAGCTGTGCAAGATTAGTAAATCTTTCTAAAAACCACATAAAACAAAATTTAATAACATTCAAATGACCGAACGAGCAAACATATAGTTATATATAATTTAATTTGCCAATTTTATACAATGGAACATATTATTTAAAATAGAAATAGTATGCATACATATAGTGATTTTCTTTAGCTAAACCCTTAATTGTATAGAAAAATATATGCCAACACGAAGAGATAAGGCTGCCCGAGTATTTAGACTTTGCCTCAGGGTGGGTTTATGTTTCAGTTTTTCAATACTTTCAGGGATTTTTGTACGGTCTTATGTCACAAAAGATGCCGTTGTGTTTTGTACGAATTACAAAATATATTATATCAATAGTAGTTTTATTATGGCGCTGCGAAAATGCACTCTTTTCGAAGTAACCCTTTATCTACATAACTAATTTGTCAGGCCCATAACTGACCAGTAAAAGAGTAACAAATAACAGAGTGTCCCACAAAAATAGAACCCATGTCCTTTGGAACATATTCTAGACAGAACAAAACGTCTTACTTGCTAAAAGTTTTGGGTAGAATCATACACAAACAGAAGTTCAAGTGTTAAATAAATTTTCCTCATTTTCGTATAGAAGTAATTAAGAAGTTTATGGCTACTTTTTTTTCGATGGGCCACCGTGTAAAACACAAATGAGATCGACATGTTTTCATTCACAAATAGACGTTTAAAAATCTGAATGTGCTGAAGCCTGCGTTACAACGCCATACTAAAAATTTGTAAAAAGTCGAAACTGTATAGGTCATTTTTTTTAATTTTGACTTTTTTAAATACCGGTACGTCGTTAAATGTGAACCTCTGACATTACATTTCTGTTGGAAAACCTCGAATGTATTTAATATATGAAAGACATTTGCTACATTCCCGTGAAAATGTTCATTAAATCGATATGAGACATTCAAGATTATACAAGGAAAATCATTTTTCATGCTATTGTCTGCACAAGGGCTTATGGGTCATAGTTTGGCGTGTTTTCCTGGAGTCGCGTAGTCGGAGTCATTGTAAATTTTTTCATGATCTGCACCATTCATCCCCTTGACTTGGAACTTTATTCCACTTATGAGAATGTATTGAAAATGATCTTGTTATTCGACGAACTAATGTCTTTTTTCAATACTCGCTGAATACCCAAATACTTGTTTCATTTGTTTCCTCGATCTGATAAACTATACATTTTGCAATATGTTAATGATGCTGTTTCCCAAACATATGTTTAGATGGCACTTTGGGGCAATTTACGTGCATCCCCTAAAACTCAATTAGGAGCTCTGCATTATTATAACTACAACATTTTTTCAAGGTATTCCTCAGACTACTCAGCAATAATAAAGAATTTGGCGAAGTAGCTGGAATGGGGAATCGCATCGATACTATGCCGTGCTTAAAGGTAAAATTGAACCTATAAACGAACTTTTAATCTAATGTTTAGTACTCGGTGTCAAAGTGCTAATTAAGAATATGCAATTTACAATGGAACAGGCAATTGGAAATTTTATGTTGATCTCTTCTAAAAGACATGATTATTTTCCAAAAGAAACCAAAGCATAATCAGAAAATATAATTGAAAACAATTTATCTGTATCCAACTATCATTTATACCTTACTATGCCAATGTATTTCAGATTATGCCCAAGTATAGGAAAGCGGCAAAAGAGTTTGAGACATTAAGTAAAAGAATTCGAAACTGGGTTTATGAACGGTAAGAAAATCTTTATAACACTAGCAGTTATGAAAAATTAACATCATGTACTGGTCAAGAAATAAACACAATGGAAATGTAACGATAATCTAGACCAGGTCTACTCAACTAGCGGACCGCGGTCCGAATCCGGACCTTTTGAGTACTTGGTTCGAACCGCACCTGTTTTTTATTTTAGATCATTTGGATCCGGCCCGCGGAGCAATATAATCCGGCCCGCGACGCTCCACTGAATTATAGTAACAAATTATAGCTGTTTTGTCGATTATATTCTTTACGCAAAAGAATTTACGTGTAGACTAAATTATATTATAAAGTATATAATTCACAATTACTCGTTTAATGAGCCTATAATTTAATTATAATTTAGACAAATGGCAACAAAACGCAAAAAAGTTGATGCTAAGTGCAAATGGTTTAATGGTGCAAAAAATATTCAAATGGTCAGTCTTCGCGCGCTGTTTAAAATTTAACTTCTGATCTGTGTGATAGAATGTGATTCATCGGTCATTCATTCGATTTTTAACTTTTTAAAAATATGGGCGGCCCGCCAATGACTTGCAACCTTTAATTTTGGCCCGCGAGCGACAAAAGATTGCCAACCCCTGGTCTAGACTCTAGAGGCCACGGGTAAAGGCTTTTCCTGTGTACTGTTTGCCATGACTTCATAATTTTAAAGTAAATTCATTCTACCCGCTAAAATGTATCTCCCTCACAGATGGGTTTAATTTCGTATGACTTTTCCACTCATGTCTCATTTTTATTGCTATGCACCATTTATTGTAAGATTTAGACTTCTTTCAGTAAGTTAATATTACTAACGACGCTCATGAATATTTTATCCGCAATATATTACATTGATCTCTAACTTATCGGAGGTCGACCGTGGCGTTACACATATTCAATGGACTGTGGTAAACATAGGTTGCACCGCCCTACGCTTTGACATTTGAGATGATAGAAGTATATTTCTTTGTAATTGTATAACGTGGCCTATGTAATACGGACGCTAATGTTGGTAAAGTTGCAAAATACAAATGCTGACGATACCTAGCCTAGCCTGACTGCCTATTTCTATTATGGTAATGAAGTCGGAACAGAACTTGTATTTTGTCAAAGGTCCAGAAGTCAGACCCATAATGATTGCGCGCAGAGTGCGCATAAACTCCTGTATTAAATTAGGTAAAATAACTATGATATGCTTTCTGCAGCACTGCTGGGGCATATAAAGTTTTATTGAATGAGGTATCAATTTAAATAAACACTGATTGAAATAAAACAAACCCTGTTAAAATATATTGGGAACCTAACTTTCATAAATAATTGAAACAGTAACAGGACTTTATGAACACCCTTTATTTCAGATGACCGAGAGACGTAGTCTTAATTGAAGGTTCTCTACATTTGTAGTCGCAGTTAATTTTAAATAAAATTAGTTTCGTCCAAATCATATTTCCTTAGGTAAAATTTTATTATCAAAGCCAGAATTTGAATTTAAATTCTTTAGCTCAAAGTTAAGAGGCTGATTGAAAGTGAAGCAGTCAATTTTCCGTTGTCATGGAGTCTGAGTCGAGGATCTTTCTTTTATATTTTGTATTTATCATTGTCATTCGAAGCCATTAATAGTCATGTAAGATTAAATAGTCTAATTAATTGAGGGCGTTGATAAACTGTTACTTATACGGAACTTATTCGCTATATTTACCCCTAACAAGGCCTTCACAAGCAGTCATACTGTAGGTGGAATAGTGTGCATGGGATTTATACCTGACATATTGTAACCCACTTCTGTGATCAGCCCTACAAAACAGATAATTGAGATTCGTGTTTTAAAGTGAAACAGCAAAATTTTGAGTGCAATATCGGGTTTCATAGAACTCGGAGGAAATTTTTAGGCAACGTGTTCGTTTTCAAGAGCCCATAACCGACCCGAAAACCAACCAACAACTCTAGTCAGAGGTGCCCCACCTGAACCCAAAAAATAAAACCCCCAAATTGTCTGTATAACTTCTATTAGTTCAACTGGAGGTGTCATTGAAAAACGGTTTTGACAAAATTGATCGGTCAACCGGGTTAGCCGCCGTTGGTATCAAATACGCAGCATAAAGTAACATTGCCACCATAAAGTTTAATAATGGAAAAGTAGGGTCGTTACGCTCCGATTCTGAAGTTTTTTTTACATAATCTTGCACAGACGTTGCTGGAAAAGTCCCGGTTCGAAATGGTCTAGTGACTAATTGTTTTATTTATTCTCTTTTTTACAGAAGAGATGCAAACTTCTTTTGATATTTGGAAGTACATAGTGACCCCAAAAATAACAGAACGCATAAATTTTAATCAAGAAAGTTTATTTAACACCTCAATTATGTTTGCGTATGATTGTACCCAAAAGATTCAGTAAACCAGGAATCTTTGCACAAAAGTTATGTTCTCAAGAATATGTTTCAAATTATCTGGGTTCTGTTTTTGAATCATTCTTTCTTTAAGTAATTGGATTCGAAAAATTAAATGTAAGTTATGTAATAAATTTAATGGTAGTTAGAAAAAAAACGCAAAATCTTGTTTTGTAATCCTTATCCGCCTTAAAATTTACCAATAACTATTTACTGGTAACTATACCCAGTCTTTTCCAATAATTAGACAATAATTTCCGTTTTCATCTCTCACTATTTCTATCTTATTTTTCAGATTTGATGAGAATCTTGCTATTCACGAAAGGGGGGAATGCAAATCTCTTGTAGACGTTTTTCTTCAAGATGATTGGACTTCTAATTTGATTAATGGTTGCCAAAACGGCAGTAATCATTCAAACTCAAGGATGAACAAGATCGATTTTGTAGCTCTTTTTGTGGATATATTTGGAGCTGGTCAAGATACTCTTGTCAGTGCTCAACTATTCATTTTTCATTACATGCTGAAGTAAGTATTCGTAACGACATATATTGAAATTTTTTTGTTTATCAGAAACTTGGTGATAAAATTATATAAGCTATTAAAACCCATCTCTGAAAACCCCCAGGTATGAAGTCTAGTTGTGCATTTGAGAATGAGTTTTTTTTTTTAGCAACATGGTTTAATGAATTAGTTTAGCTGTAAGCCCCATGATTATATGGCACCATTCACAATTTAAAAATTTCCTCGTCCTTAGAAAGCATCTAGGACTGCAATATGAGCTCAGGTTGGATTTTAAAGGTAGCTACACACGAAGCATTTCCCAATCAAGTACAATGTTGTATAGACGTGTAAATTCTTGTTTCTTTGATGAGTTTAAATGTTGCGAAGTGGCTAATGCTAATTATTTTTCCTTCCACTTTTTATTTTATTTTCGAATTTGAGCAAGTTTTCGCTTCCATCAATTTAATTTAGCTGTTATGTCTAATACGCAGACTATTTAAAAACAAAATTCGTGCTTTCAGATATCCATCAATTGCGAAAAAAATTCGGAATGAAGTGAACAGGGTAATTGGGAAAAACGGAACTATTTCAATCGTTGATCGTCCCAGTTTGCCCTACACAGAAGCTGTCGTACATGAAGTATTCCGACATTCAAGTCTAACAGCAACTACAATACCTCATCGTACTCTGGCCGATTCCGTTGTCCAGGGTTACCACGTACCTTCAAATTCTTTAGTGCTCCTCAACTTTTACGCGGTCAACCATGACCCTAATTTTTGGAAGTCTCCGGAAGTTTTTCACCCGGAACGGTTTTTATTACATTCATTGGAAGGCCGGTTAGAATTAAATAAAAATATCATAAACAAGTATTTGGTATTTTCATCAGGCGCGAGAAAGTGCCCTGGCGACGAGATTACTTTTCATTGGTTGATTTTATCGACTTCAATTCTCTTGCATAAATATGACTTAATGCAAGATCCGAATTATCCGGCAACTGAAGGTGAAAATTTTGGACTCACTGCACGGCCTCAACCATTTAAGATGAAATTGGTTAGAAGGCATGAACAAAGCAACGGCACTTCATGACTAACAAAAATTTAATAAAATATTTTTTATGAGTATGGGCCGTACAGCGTTGCCCAGGATAGGCGATACAAAGTCGATAACAAATAAGTAGAGCAATTGTAACAAATCATTACGTTTGTTATATAATTCATTTTTATTGTTTTTAATTTTAAACATGACGATATCAAATTGAAATGAAAATAAATTATAATTACCCAATAAAATCAATTGCATATTTATTTCGAACGCTAAATTACACTACTTTGATATGGGGTAAGCAAAATATGCCAAATTTATTTTGAATTCGTAGTATTTCTAAATTATTTCTACACTGATTTGCATGCTGACTTATGTTTATCCAACTATTGACTGAGGTTTTCCAGTCAGTCTGACTATCTCTATGAGTCTCCAAATGATCGCCACATTAGTAATCTTATTATGAACGTTCGTTATTTGCGAAAAGTACTTTCAATTGTTATTGTGAGGTCACAAATGCGATTTTTTCGTTTTTCTTTCTTCGATGTCTTCAATTTATTTCATTTTGTGTGGGTTTTACTAATATTCGTTTTATCTTTATTATAATGTGATCATCATCCTAGTGGCTTAAGTGCCCAAGTCATTTTGACGTTTTCCAAATGAAATGAGAGTCTCGTTCTTATTTGGAAATGATGAAAATGCCCTGGGCATTTGTGCTGTGAAGGTTAAATATTATATTTCTACTTTTTGTTTGTGAAAATTTCTTTACTTTGTAATTTAAAAACTAAATATATACAGATTCTAATATTCATATAATTTTTTTCGATATATATATATATATATATCGATGTTGCTATACAAAAAGATTTTAAAATGATGGAAAACCTTATGTGTATTTGTAGTTATGAAAACGGTCATTATAAGAGTGGTGTGTCTTACAGGTCACGTTACGTCCAGGGTGGTAATCTCGAATTTAGAATTCAGTTAATTTGGCGATTAATGTGCGAAATGAATTATGCTCTAGATTCTAGAAGTCGCGTAATGTACTTTTGGATTGTTTTGCATAAAAGAACGCGCACATCAATTCTTATTCCATTTTCAACTCAGTGTTATTGGTATTATATTAATGTACATCAATACTAATTGCCTTGACAGCGAACTCGTCGATACAACGATATGCGATTCGTTTTAACAATAGACTAAATTTTGTCTGTTTGGTCACACAATCTCCAAGGATTTGTTTTTAAGGAGGAATGAATAGATAACTTCAGTGACATAAAAAGTGTCATTGAAAATAATAACTTTCTTGCAAGGAACATTTCTGTTAATGTCATTTGTGAGGTGATGCTTCTAAAGCTGACAGACCGTGTGTTCTGCTGATAGGGAGTCGGCATTTGCTGACAAGTAACTTAGAGATTAGTCTCTAATACGATAGCTGAGTGCGCGTGCGTTTGAATAAAATCTTATAAAAACACTATATCTTAATTCGGGCAAAAACCATACTTAATTTACCAAATACAATCGTAGATTTTTTTTAATACAACAATATATAGTCCCTTTACAAATTTTGTTGCCCCGATGAAACTAATTTGTAGATAGGGTTTCCAGCCTGCAGGCATCGCCTTTTTGGGAAAACTCGGAAATGGTAATCTATATATTTTGACCAACCATATCACACGAGTGAAGGGCGTAGATAGAGGTGAATCCATCTAAGGCAAACTTTGCTTTAATATGACCTACACGATGTTGATATTTGAAGGTCAAATTGCCCTCTGGGACAACCTTTATAGTCGGTCTATGAATAGTTTCCATAACCGTAATTCGAAGAATGGTATCCCTGTGGGAGAGGTATGAATATATTAATTAAATAACTTGCCGCTTTGCTGAAAGACCTATTTCGCAATGTCTCGTAACAATAACATTGAAAGGACATTAGGACAAGTTATTTTGAGAATTATATATACGGCGACCGCTGTCCAGATGTCTACTACAGATGTCTACTACGCCCTTTCTGACTGGGATTGCTGTCATACCAGGACCTGAGGCGAAGCATTTGAAGTCCGAGCTTGACGGTTAGCGAGATTTGTTCCAAAATTTCAGGACAACTCACCCGACCAAACCTCACCTTTCCGAACTCACCAGAGTCGGAATTATGAATTACCCGGAATTGGGGAGTCGGAATTGCAATGGAGATAGAATAAGTCAAAAAAATTCTAAAACCTGGGCAGCATTAATTTTACTGGGCATTCTCAATCAATCAAACTACACTTGTGGACACCTAAATTATTTTTGTCAAAATTCAATTTTTCCATATTTGAAAACTGGAGTCGGAAATTTTTTACAACACATAGTCGGGGTAGAAGCCAAATTTTTTAATGTGAATTCGATACCAATCGACTGTAAATTTTCTTCGACGGCAACAACCCCTGTGGTATGAAGGAAATCGATCACATCTAAGAGTCTGTGAACATTACACAAATGTTATTTAAGAAATCCATGCATTCATTCTATTTGCGATCAAATGCTCGGACTCGGCAAAAACGATATCATGGTATCCATCTAGCGGAATCAATTTCGGGTTTGAAACAACCCTGACGAGTTGATTGCAAAAATTTTTCGACAACACAGACTTGTACGTAAGCAAGGGCGATAAACCTCGTTACGAATGTTATAATAAACAAGGTTGAATATAATATTTAATATATATTTTCTTCCCAGTGACTATCAAACCCCACTGATCAAGTTACTTAACAAACTCGTATAATATATGAATTTTTAATAAAGCATTTGGCAACACAATCTAAGAGAAAATGCAAAATATGTGAACACTTTGTCGCTATTAGCAACATTAACAACTTTTTTTCTACTCCATATGTTTAGCACTAGTGTAATGTAATATAACTTGCACACGACTTCATTATACTTAAATTCGACTACTTAGAGAAAATTAACCCTGCCTTTTCCCGAAACAGCAAAGAACGGGCTCAAAGAACTCGTGTTGTTGCTACATTCAATAGTGTACATTGGTATCGAATTATATCCCGATACATCAGTAAATGAAATTGTGCTTTTACCAATTTCGGAAAACTCAAGTTCAATTCCGATACGAAAGTACCGGTAGCTTTCGAAAGCTCTCACGTTTCGTGATGTCGATGATTCAAACGTACGATCGGAACGTTCGCGCCATAATATAGAAGGCAGAGATGTTACCGATGGAGATCTAAGGATGGTAGACTGGTATTCAGAGCCATTCTTGACAACGACGTTTTCTTGTGAGTCGATTCTGCTTGTATCGCTTTTCATGCTCAGGTCATTCATTGATATACTTGAAGTTCGCAGGAGAGAATTTTTCAATTTTTTCAGAGGTTTTAAAGCTGATAATGCTGAAGGAGTTCTTTTAGGTTTCGATTTTGATTTTTTGTTGTTCTCGACGGAAAATGAACTTCGTCGACTGCTGGGTGCGCTGTCGGAAAATTCGACGATGCCGCACATTCCCCGACCAATTATAATCGCCTTTGTTAACCTTATAAAACAGGATTGTTGCAATAAATTATCGATATTATGAAAAAATCGAAGGCATAAAGAGGTAAAGAAAATATGGTTTAAATATTGAAACGTTGGACAGTTTTCCACCACACGAACTCTTTCCTGATAGACCGAAGTCTTGAGGCGATCTTCAGTAAAGTGAATATGACAGAAAGTTTTTGCGCTTACACCGGTAATCGACTTAAGCATGCTATGGGTTTATTTATTACTTGATACATATCGTCACGCTAATAACCGAATTGCGTAAGTCATTTTTAGCAGTTTTGAGAAAAACGTAAAAAACTTCCTAATGATTTTGTTATGCAATTGAGAGTCAATAATTTGCCATGGTTCAATTTTTTGCTCGTAGCCGGATTTAAGTTAATTTGTATGACGCAGTTAAGTGACGTCATAATGGCGCACTGTGACTTAGGCAGAAATGTGTCTATGACTTGGTGACATACGCAATTTGCAACTTCACTATATGCAACAGTCCTGAAAACTAAACATTCCAAAAACGAATGTAATTCTCAGTATCTACAATGTCTAATCCCCAAAATAGCTAATCAGTTTCAATTAAATCATTTTTTATGTTTAAAAATATATATTTCATCAATATAACACGTTCTGCACACCCACCGAAATAGGACTAAGATTAAATATAAAGAATAAAACAGCAATGCACCCAATATAAAAGCCAACCAAGGTAAATTTGACTCGGACAGTGAATATCACAAGTGTACGTCTTCCTATACTGTAGTAAAAATTCAAATTAATACGCGCTAAGCTAGAATCCGAGATGCAAAAACTCGAAAATACTTCGCCGAGGTTATTTTGCCTTTGTGACGTCACAATAGTACTGCGGTAACAAGGCTAATTCATTATGACGAAACAATTGCACAAATGTGCATGTCATACTAAATCTCCATTTTTATGGGTTTCGGATTTCCTAAAATAAAATCTGAGTTAACAGACAGGTGCGCAGCATTACATGAATACCTATTTTATAAAAAACTCAAAATCGCCAAAAATGACTTACGCAATTAGGTTATTAGCGTGACGATATGTGATATTGGAGCATCTGTTACAACAAAAGGCGCCAACGGCGTAGAATACTTTTTCACCGTAATCAGAAAACCGACAGCGTTACAAATTTAATCGTGCTCCAAAATTGAACCGTCAATGAACCACATACTAATGTTGTAGCAAGAATGAACGTAAAGCTCGGTTGATCTCTGTAAACGAGAACTGGTCCATAAACTGATTAAAATACAACGAGATAGAAAACAAATCTCGCATAAAAAAAAGCTATAGTATATAAGTTGCATTAGGTGACGCCACTTAAATAGAAGGTATATCGGTCGTAAACTCATAATTTCAAGGCGCCAATGTAGAAAAAAGAATGGTGACTGAAGTTCAACCAATCTTGTTTAAGCAGAGCCAAACAATTACTCCTAATAATGAGAGAGTTGTGGGACAAAATTACCATACTTCACCAGTCGCGTACATTGTCAATTGTCATATTCCAGTTATTTTCAAATACTTATAGAGGATAATCCCAAATGAAGTTTCCATAGAATTAAACGAAAAGCTCATTTATCAATTGAAACATAAAACTCACATTTCGTCAAACATTCCATAATCATTCGTTTGAGAGTTTTCATCGCCATCAACCATATTTTCTATGCTTATTACACCAATCAGAAGATGGAAATCCGAACCACCGGTAGCCTCGATTTCCCAGTAATGATTCCCATTTTCAAATCTTGCTTCTCCTGAGTAGAAAAAGTGAATAAAATTCCTCATAAGGGGTAGGGAGGACGAAGAAACAAAACACGGGGCAAGAAATTCACAGTGAATCGGCTTATGAACTCATGAAGTAGAAAAACCTTTTTGGAAGAGGGAGGAATGGAGAATTTCACATATTAGACTAGTCCCGCCTAGATCTGAGAACTAATTAGTGCAGTGTAGTAGTAGTTCCTCATAGCTTTGGGGTAAATGCAGTAGCAATTCCTTATAGCTCTGGGTGAAATTCAGCCGTAATTTGGCTATAATCGAGTAAACAACAACAATATTATCACGACGAAATAAAAAAAGGTTTTCTAATCCCTCGGGGATATTAAACAGCGAACATTATTAGTTATTTATTTCTTGGTAGCCATTTTTTCGTCGACGATATAGCTCACCATTCATAGTGTGTAAAATCCAGATGGAAGTTAGCAACATGACCAGATAAAAATATATAAATTACTCCTAAATTAGTAATCTGAACGCGTTCTGAATATTAATTTATTAAGAAATTTACTTACCGAAATATGGAATGAATTGGATAGACGACGCCATATTTTGTCCTTCCTTCAATTTTACGGTTTTTCCATTCCACTCAATCGTAGCAATATACGGCAGCTGCTTTTGCACCAATTTTAAATTTTCTCCTGTTTTACAACCACGAAGATGACATTAACATTTAAGATTTTAAGTGCGTTATAGAATATAGATAAAAGCGATATATATTCTGGCGGTTTTGGAACAGCGCATTGCGTTTCGTGCCTGGTAGAATCCGAGTCATTTCATTTAGATGACTAGTGCCACTTCGAGTCTTCGGTGAATGGTGAATCGAGTCCAACTCCGAGTCGAGTCAATGACACGAATTTACCCTAGACCAATTTTGAATCGCTATGATTGACGCTGGGATCAATTACTGACTGTAACCATGCTCTTAGATTATTTGCTTTTAAATTTAACAAAACATAAAAAAACGTATTTGAACATTACGAGAATGGTTAGAAAATAACCGCACAAACGTAAAAAAATCATATAAGCTGGTGAAAGGTATACCAAATATATTTGTGCACAATGCGTGACTCTTTTATACAGTTTTGAAAGAGATCATGGACAGGAATACTGTAATAACATACTCCGTAAAAATTTGCTTGCTATTGTCGTTACATCACTCCACGATCCAACTCCAGCCTTATTTGCGGCACGTACTTTCAAGTTAACATCGCTCTTTTCTTGTAGAATTTCGCTTGAAGGTGGAATTCGAAATTCCAAGCCAGGTACCGTATGAGATTCAATAAGATTATCAACACCATTCTGTAGCACAAAGGGTAAAAATGTGGGAGCCAAGATGGCGCACAACTTTGACATAGTACGTGTACCAGGTTAGGGTTCAGGGTGTGCGCCATCTTGGTGCACATACTCCGAGAGCGCCAAAATGTGATGCTATTACCGCATCTATAGTATTTAAACTTTACTGAATACGCGATAAGGCAAGGTACAAATAAGGAACCGAAAGAATAAGTTACTCGAGTGAACGTGCCGAACATCTTCATTCGTTAAATTAATTTCATTGTATATCTATGATCTATTTCCAGAGACTTTTCATGACACGTGTCTCCCTTGAAGTTTACGCGCAGTGGTTATTCGGAGGCTTCATCATCGGTTTCTACGAGAGGGAGGAAGGGGAATTGGGACATTGGGCTATGTCCCCCCTCGCGATTAAATTCGGACATTTTGACTTCACGTTTTTTGGTGCCATGGCGTTGTATTACAGCTTTTAAGCACAGTTGAAAAATTCAAATACGACTCCTGATATATTTAGTTAAGTTAAATTCGCTATGGCGTAATAATACAAATGGATGACCATCGAATATGAAGCTACGGTATAATCACCGCTGTGTAAAATACAAAATCATGATGTATGATGATGTTACACATTGTCCAATTTTAAAAGCCGCCTTCCTCATGTATGTCTGAGTACTGAGCAATACTTTTGAGCACAAAAAACTGCCCAATACGAATCTATTTCTGTACGACATACCTGGATACTATTATATGAAATTTGATAATAATCAGCTTTTTGTAGTTTGTGGCCAAGGGTCCATTTTATGTCTGTTGGCCTTAATGCAGCGTCATCGGCAATAACACTTCCTTCAGATTGTATTGATTTGAGTTCAACTTTGATAAGAGAATCAGGTTCTGCACAAAGTTGTAAATATAAGTTAAATGTATATACGTTGTATTTGTGAGGTAATACAAAATTGAATTATAGAATTACGCGTGGTCAATATAGCCCGCGCCAACGAATGCTCATATACGTTCAACAATAAATATTTTCAGTTGGTGTCTCGAAAATGCCGTGTTCCACTTCGTGTTGTGCGGGAGGTACAAATGTGCATTGCAATGCCTGTTGTACGAACTTTAATACAATAATTTTATAAAAAAAAATAGATATATAACCGTTACTTGGAATCAATGCAGAAGAAAGAAAGAGTCCGTAAAAACTTCTGGTTGAGTGTTGAAAGTAGAACAAAATGTATTTTATTGTCGTCTTACTTTTAATAAAGTCGAGTGCTCCCAATGTATTTTTCATATCCTCAGCATCCAAATATACGGGAAGTAACGATCGCAGAGGAGATTCTTCCACGTAGAAAGAATTTCGAAATTGAGAATTATCTGATTCGGTATCACGAGAACCATACACAGAGTTTGACAAATGACTGATAGCTTCTCTCGTTCTTGAGAAAACAAAAAGTTAGCATTTGTTAATAATTTTATTTATAATGAATAAATGTAGCTAACATAGCTTTCTTTATACAACTTTCTCTTCAAACTAAGGCGCTCCAAATGTGTGTGTACCAATATGAAGGCAACTAGTTTCGTTCGCCCACTTTACATCAAATTGTGTAAGGAGACGGAAGACTATGGGATGGGGGTATATTCACTTAGCTAACACAAACAGTCCCCGAACTCGTAATAGAATTAAAATAAAGAAACTCAGAATAAAATTATGGCCTAACCCTAACCTGGTGCAAACACTACGGGAGTAGTAGAACCCAAAACTCCACAAGCAAACACTGATATGTAATGATTTGCTTTATTAGGACGTTGCCTACCCAATTTCGACCTTTTGTCAACATTTCCGAAGTGCAATGATATTGGTAGGTTTTTTTAATGTTATACAAGCATTTAATATGAGTAATCTTATGGTAATAAGGATATCAAACTATATTAAGATGAAGTATCTTTCTTAAAATGAATAGAGCAGTAATAATCATAGCATTATTGATCAGTTTTATCGTAGAATAAGAGCACATGTCAGAATAAATGTGGAAATCACTCAAATATTGTAAGTACGCGAAATATAGAAAGGCATAAAAATACTCAAGACTCACCTAGTTTCCACCATTTTGTATGTTTGTAGAAAATAAGCTGGATCTGTTTCAAGTAAAACTTCTTCCGCGAATGCCATAACACTCGAGTATAATACGTTATCTTTCAAGTTCTGTAGCGCTGCAAAAAAGGAACAGACAAAGATAGAAGGAACGAATATAGTAATATTCTTTAAAGATTTCTCAAATAAAAGTTACAATTGACAATGGTTAAAAGGATAAAACATGATTTCCTAATGGGGACTTAAATCCGTTTGCTGATTCTAATTTCGATGAGCAAAAATTGGTAGATTGAAGTTATTTGAATATGACGTTTGCCAAAGAAAATAGTATTTTAGTTGAACTTCAAGAAAGAAAACTCAAAGTGATGATAGTTACTTCGTCTCAGATCCTTTTCTTTTGTCCTTGCTGTTCTGTCGGCAGATTCCAGTAGTTCGGTTCGTTTTATCTCTAATAATTTATGCATTTCATCGATCGCGGAGTGAATTTCGTCACGTACGTCGGCTTCTTCAGCCTACAATAATATCGAAAACAACAAATACTCTGTAATCTTTGATAGCAAATTATATTCGCGATATTCAAAATTTAACAACTCATATTGTTATATTCCCCATAAGCTTTTGACATTTCGACACCCTATGTCAGATACAGAGAATACGATTTACTTCTGATGATTTTCTATAATTAGCTTTCACACGTTTGAGGCTATACACCACCAGTCTCTGGAGAGCTTCGAGAAATTTTCACGAAATCTAGTTTTGAGAGAATTTAAAACTTTGTTACAATCTGGTATATAAGTGTTGGTTGAGTTTGTGAACATGTTTAATATGAAATTATGGGCACTTGCCAGTCTTGACACATTATAGTTAGCAGTGACGATATACAGCGATAATCTCTTACCGCCAATATTTTGACATCTCTCTCCACTCTCTCAATTTGATCTTGAGTTTCTAATTCTTTTTCTCTTAATTCATCCAACAAAGAATGAAGCTGTGCTTTGCTTTCTCTGGAAGTATCAATCATAAATGAAATTACAATTTGACAACATTTTTCCTGAATAAATTTAAGTAAATATGGATATGGTTCGGAAAAAAGAGAGATAGATGGAGAAAGGCGAAGGAAGATAATTTCTAAATTTATTAATTGGCTTGTGACATCCCAAAGCGACTTTTTATACAGAAACATAATTTGCAATGCACATGTACGCTTTAATGTAACAATAAATGAAATATAATGGTAAAACTTGATTCTTGAGGGATATTTTAAAAGTTCCATTTGAGAATTTTTATTGACATATTTTCATATTTGTAGCTTTTTCTTCATAAATTAAGATTTAGCAAGAAACTTTGAATATTTGTTTTGTAACATTTTCGAATTAATCCAATTAATTTTATGACATAATGTTATTTAAATTTAATAAGTTAAAATTAACACGAAACTTTGACCGCTTTCTTCGGGCTTTAAAGCATTGTTTCTTAATATTTTTTATTCGAGAAAAAATATTACTTACTTGTACGCGTTTTTAACAGAAATAGTTGGGTGATTAGAATGTCCTCCTCTAGATTTACAAACTTTGCAAACAGAATGTTGACATCTGTTGCAATACATCGTCACAGCTTCGTTAGAATGTTCTGGACATAACATCACCTACATGGAAATATCAGGAAAAAAAGAGATGAATATATCATTCATTATGTGAATTTTCCAAGCCTAATTTTACTATACTGCTTTGAATCCTAGAAAACAATATTTTTGGTGATGCATTCTAAACCTAAACATTACAACGCGACAGTTTAGGCTGCATAATAGATTTCAATATCCATGGCCGTTGTACAAGCTCTTCGAGCATACACAGAATAAATTAATTGCGTTTGATATGCAATTTATTTAGTTTTGAGCTAATTCGTTTCATCGTGTGAGGTAGCTGGCATGGGAGTGACGCATGATTTATTAGAAGAACCAAACGTTGGATTGTAACCGGCAATGCCAAAAAATTGAGACACCGAACTAACCGCTTCAACTAATGGAATAGTATCTAAATATATCTAAATCATAGCTTTTGTTTAGCAAGAGTAAAATTAGTGTCTAAAACCTTATGTAGGTATTAGTGAAGCCATATGTTTGTTATTGGCAATGAAATTGTCACAAACCTTAGGTCTGGAAAAATTACTCGTCGGTCCAATGAATTCATGTTGTGCTTTCTTCGTTCCCCAAACATGAACAGTCTTGTAACACTGGTTACAGTAGCTAAGCTGCAATTCAAATAGTTGTTGTTATTGAATCTTATCCTAAAAGTTATCTTTTCCACAGTAAATGTACAATTAAAATCTTTTATTAATGTGACTATTGCGCAACAGTAACCGTAACTACAGGCGTTAAAAATATATACTTTTCAGAACTGTAGCAAAATATATTTGAAATCCCGTTCTGGTTTGCTGTAAAAGTAGCAAAGGCGATACTGATTATACCAATGATTGGCGTCGCCTATCGTCTGATCGGAAAAACGGGGTGAACTGAACTCCTTTGAACTATACATATGGAACGGAGTAAAACTTTTGAAACGGGTGGTATATTTTTGTTTCGTTTCGCGAACATCTGACTAAACTCATTAGCAGTTCGTTGATAAGAGAAAATAACCCCCAGAAGCATGTGTACCAATATGGAGGTAACTAATTTTGTTTGCTTATTTTACATTTAAGTTGTGTAAAGGGACGAAAGCCTATTGGAAAAGGGTATATTCATTTGGCTAACACTGACAGTCCCCGAACTCGTATCAGAACTAAAATAAGGAAAATCGGAATAAAATCGGCCTAACCATAACCTGGTATGCATACTACGGGAATACCGTACCTTGCAATCAAGACATGATCTGGTAGCATCTGCGGCAGGTGGTTTACAATATCCGCATCTGATGGCTTCAGCTGCTCTTGCAGCGCTTCGAAATCTTTCCACTATTGATTCAAGGGCAAAATTACTGAAAAGGAATAAAATAATTCTATGAAATTGCTTCAAAAAGAACAAAATATTGATTTGGTCTATATTCCCACCGAAATAATCCTTTGATTCCCAGTTTTCCGAGTTGAACCGAAGCTTCGCATGTTGGACAGAATAAAGAGGAAACTTTGCTTCTCTTAATCGCGTTTGTATCTGAAAACATGGTAGCATAAGCACTTTTTGAGATAAAATATGCGATGACACAGCAGGGGTGACATTTTCCTGCATATTCCACTAAAGTCGATATTGCACGTAATTGTTATTTCGCGCATATTGTGCCACCACCTGACATTCCCTTAATCTAATCCGCCATCGTTTCAGACAAACTCTCTGATCAGCTGAGCCCGTAACCGGTACCACCGGTGTAATGCGGCGGTAGGACTTGATTTGAATCTTGTTTTGAAGGCTTGATGATTGAATATAAAGCGGTGTAGGTCGCATAGGTTCTGCGGTACTGCGGGTAGTCGTTTGACGCTCGTGTATGATGTGATGTAATGATTCCGACTTATAAACTCGAAAAAATGTTGTTGTCTGTTAGCGACTGTTTCATATGCTCCACAAACAATACAACTTATAATCGCCCCACTAATTGGCGAGATATTGTGCCTATATAATCGGCTTTCAAAACAAATCATCTCGCTTCCCATCGAGGAATATTAAATTAGGTTCGGATTTGCACTTGCATGGCTGAATGTAATATATAATTATTAAAACATACTCACTGCCGGGACTTATTTTCAATCAATAATTCTTTTTTTCATCAAGGGGGTCATGGGTTCGCTTTTGGTAATGCTATACTACATGAATAATTCAATTTGGCCTAATTTTGGGCTATTTTATATATGTAAGCAAATATACAATAGATTGGCTATGACAAAACCTGAACTCACAGAAAACTAATGACAATTTTTTGAAAATATTAATCGCAACGTAGTGTTAGCACCTTCACCATTATATCACCAAAAATATGTTTGAGAAACACTGCAAAGACGAAGATAACAATTCCCCAAAATATAATTAAAACACTCGTTCATGACCACAAACACCTTTTTAACGACCTGGCTGGAAATACGCGCAGTAGAATACTTTCAAAAACTCTGGGCGACATGTTAGTCAATCGTATTATTTCGATTCTAACCTCTGCGTTTACTGCTCCGGAGTGAAGATCGTCCAGCTATAAATGACGCTGATGTTGATCTTCTCAGCGACCCTGATGATGAATTGATTACGTCAGAAGTGGGCGTAAATGTTGGAGAAGTATACCCGTGACGATGGGGTGTCGGACTACCGTTAATCGCAAGTCCTGTACAAATGAAAAAAAGATTCGATTGATAATTCTAAGTTCAAAGGTCGTTGGCATGAAATACAAGAGATTTTACTTATTTAACTTACGGGAACTTGAGTCACGTTTAACTGACAGATCATGATCGAAAGACTGTATGCTTCGTTGTGACGATTGTCGTGAAAAGTTGGGCGAATTGGGCCTTGGTTCTGGAGTTGAAGATGCCAGAAAACTAGTCTGAAAACAGGTTTTAATATACAATAATAATGGTTTATAACTAAATTTGGGTGGGTAAAATAAATTACCTGTGAAGTAACAGCTGATGCATTTGCATCTTGGCGTTTGCTTGCAGTCGAGTTTGTTCCACGAGGAGATGAATAGAATCTTAAGTAAGAAAACGTTATTCATAATTCAAGTAACATAAAAATGTTAGAATATATACGTAAGAAGCGATATTTGCATTGGTTTAATCGTTCAAATAGTATTTGGCGGGAATTTTAGCCTAAATGTATGACAAATACAATCATACTTGGGTAGATAAGCACGAAGATTGTTCGACTTCTTTTTAGCAGACACCTGACTTTCGGATTTGCTTGTATCGACTTGACTGTCTTCATTGTGAGTACCATTAACTTCCGAAATAGAAGAATCAGGTCTCATTCGAAGTGATGGTGAAGCATCACAACCATTTTTGGTTCCATTATGCGTTCTACTTAGAGACGACTCTGATGGAGTTGACGTCAATCGTCGTGAGCGTTGTTTCAAGTCCGATGCAGACGAACGACTTGTCAATGGAGTGGTATTTAGTGTGACGTCGCTCGGATTTTCCTCCAGTTCGGTGGCGAGAATTTGTGATCTGGCGCATCCATAACATACGCTGTGTTGGCAGGGAAGCAAAACTGGATGTGTCAACAACTGATTACAGACGGGACAAAGCAACAAACTTCCATACTTCTCAACCTGAATATAAAAAGATTTAGGTATTGCTTTATTTGCTGGTATCGTTAATCACATAGCAACCTATGTTTGACATATTGGGTCATGAGTCTAGGAATGTAAGTTTCGAATATTTTATTTTCGAATCGAATTCCAAATCGGAATGTTTCGATTCGAATATTTCCGAATCTGATTATATTTAGTATAACATCACATTATCGTTAACCTTAAGTGTGATAAAATATCAATAAGGAACTTGAAGAATGAGTCATGTAAATAGAAAAACACATCGAATGAATGCATCAACTACATAATATATAAGAAAAAAATATTTTTGAACCAAAATAGAACCAAGACGTTTTTCCCCAAATTGCTTCGAATCAATTCGAATTGAAGTTGATTCGAATCGCTTCGATTCGAAATTCTGAAACTTACATCCCTAGTCATGACCTGGTATTGGGAAATGATTTGTAAACAACTGACGAGTGACGAATGATTTCAGTCGCGGATAGAATCGAAATATTAACAAAATATACAAGGTTGACTTGTCGACCAGTGATGCAAGTTCAGCATCATTTAATTATCTTCAGCTAGTTCCATTTCTGAAATGCTTTATTGTGCATTGGCTTGTGGGAATTAGCTTTTTTCACATAAGATATTTTATCGCGTGACAAGCCTTCAAAAAATGTAATAAAAACCAATTTCAAGATCGGGGAAAGTCATTGTGTTCTGTAATAACAACTTTTGAGTCAACGATCGATTTAATCAGCGAGGATACATCAAAACGAGGCCACAAGCTGTCATGCTCGCATATTAGTGTCTGGTTGTTACAAAAATATAATTTAAGAGATCAGAACAAGTTCGATCAATTATGTTTCAAGACGATATATTCATCAACTACGCTTGAAAAGTTTTAATTATTCCGTATATGACTATCATGACTTAATGTTTTGTAACCAGATGGCATTCGCAGAAAGACAACAAACTTCGACTAATGAACATTAAAGAAACAATAACGTATTGATTGCTTAAAAATAATTATTCGCATGATAATAATATTAAATGCATACATTAACGTTAGGTATATAAGGTTATTCACAAAGGTCATGGTTATTTTAAATACAAAGTTGGAAATTGGAATATATTGTATTGAACAGATGTTATAACCGTAATACAATAAAATCCCTAGTTTCAGGAGTATACAATATTATTAAATAAATTTTTCTATATTTCAACAGGCCAGAGGGTATTGTAATAAGCGAGGTAGCTAGTATATACTTGGCCATAATACAAATCAAGCCGCTGTGGAAATGTCACAAGTGCACTCGAGTCTGCCGGATAAGTCAAAACCTACTTGATAAAGGGAATGTAATCATACTGAAATATTTTATTGTTTACTGATATTCTATCCACATTAACTGCGACTGCATAGTCTGAATCTAAATTTTTTTGTATATCCATTTGAACGAACTGTAGTACGTATATAAACGCGGCATAATTCAAACCCAGTTAAATCGACTTAATGGCGAAAATTTGCACTATATTTATTTTTTAACAAAGAGGTAGGTAACTTATTTTCCTGTTGTCCACTATACATCAACAACAGCGACGAAGAGTTATAACATTTATCATTATGTTCCGCCGTGATGGTGTTTTACCACAATATTCTGATTCGTCTATATCCACTCTATAAAAGAGGTCAATTTAACAGACGCTGGGATTTCTCTCTTAAAATATAATTTATAATATAACCACCAATAGTCTGTTATGAAGATTACAAGATGACGAATCTCACCATTTTATCCATAACAGATGCATGTTTCCCACTTGCTTCCCCTAATCGTCTCAAAATAGCATGTCGACACCACATCCTTTCTTGAATAAAAGATATTCAACAAACCAACTAATATTTAACTTCAACTTGGCCTTAACAACATAGCCACTCGAGAAACGTAGCCCATTCTTGGGGGAAGCAAGTTATACACAAACCATGTCTGACTACAGGTGTATGGCGAGTCCCATGCATCAATAAACTGTCACACTAACAAAGGCAACCTATTTATTAAGATATCGTTACTCGCTAACAAAACATACGTGAAGGGCAAAATACACTTAGCACACCACTTTATCCCATATTACCAGACGTAACATTTGTCCGCTAAAGAATTTCGGGCTATTTATATTATACAATCCCATATCGATTATTTCTACACTGCAGAGCGATTAAGCCAAATTGCGTTCGTACATTATATTACGGAATTGGATCTGACATTGCAAAGTCCTATCCGAATTGATTTGTATTGCGGAGTTCATTCGGGTTTGCTATTGGGCTGTAGTTAATGAAATTGTTATTAAATATACTTGACAAGTATCAGATTTGTTGTAATTTTTTGTAAATGACGATATCCGTTTGATTACGTCATGGTAGGTCAACAGGTGAAACCGTAGATCAATCGGATATATACTAGTAATATATTGGTAAAGTCTATTTGGAACAAACCATATTTCACAAAACAGAATTTCACAGAAAAGAATTTCTTGACTGAGGGTAGAGGCTTACTTCTACGTTCATGAAAATGTGGTATGAAACGCACACTATCATATAAAAAAAAAACGAGAGCCTGTTGAGTTCAATTTAGTAGCTTGTTGAGTCATATTCTGCGGATTGAAAATTCACGCGCTGAATTTGAACCTCGGACGCTTGTAAGACATGTAGTCGACCTATAGGTCGTTTCGCTAAAATGTTGTTTTTACCCAACTAATGGGCAAATCGATTTCAAATTTTCAATACCTAGTGGTGCAAGAAGACTATTATTTTTATTTTTTCCAACTTTCCACTTAGACGCACGAGGCCCGGTATTATTCAAAATGTTGCTTCTTCATTCTAATTTACGGGAATCTTTTTTAAGTAATATTTGGAACTGATTTCTGTCACGTTTGTCCGCCAATATTTTCAGCAAACTCGGTCTAACAGCTGACGTCTCTCCGTACATGTGTGCGAGCTTCGTCTCAATTATTTGAGCATTGCTCTCTTGTTACAATTCTACTTGTACGTGGATGGTCATTATTGACTATACCTTATGCAACCTATTTACAGTTTTCACATTCCACAGGTATTCACCAAAGTAAGCAGGGAACAGTTGCATAACAATTATGAAGCTAACCAATGTCTGGCATGAAAAAAGAGTGTCGGTAAGATTAAAACTTACCGCTCGGTCGTCATCTGTAAGGTCCGATGTCAATGTTGAAATACACGATAAAGTGTCTAGGTCTACACTCGAAGATCCAATATTATAGCCGTCAGTTGATGGAATACTGGCAGACATTTCTAACAATCAGCAGTATACACGTATACTAAACTTTTAAACTAAAATAGTAATTTAGAAACTGGAACGAAAGTTGCGACAGACAGTAGGATTATATTATAGTCCAACATGTATGTACCGTCCCTAGCAGGCAGATAGCTTCTAAGCGCCATGCTAACACAGATCGTAATGTAGACGAATAATCAATTTTGCTTTAGGATACGAAATTCAACTACCTATTAATCATAGCAATTTATTTTTAATACCTAAATCAGGAATTTGGTCGACCATGTACGATTCGAACATTAATTGGACGCTACATAAATATGTTATATTCAATCAAATATAATTTGGATAAAAGTAAAAGCGAACTGTGCTATTTTTGGATATGAATTGACATGGTTTTTCCAACTTTTAAGCGCGTGGTGACGTAACGATACGGTCGAGCATTATATTCCGCCGTATGCACACACACAAGTAATTTAAAGCCGAAGAAAACATACTTGAATTTTGGAAGTATCATATAGTTCAGTTTGATTGCTCAATTCATTTTAAATAATTTCCCATTCATAAAGCCGACGAGGCCTGCTTGAACTGCAGTCGGGATCAGAATATACCCAGAACCGACATTTGGCCGTTAAAAAATCGCGTCACGCAACGGTAGGTACACTGCAAGGTTTGGCAATCCGTTGTAGCAACACTGTCATGTTGACAAGATTGTATTGGAGTTACTAAAAAGCTTTACATAAATTTTTGGTATGTTCCCAAATGTTTGACGTAGATGTGAGAAAATATAATTAACCGTCACGTTTTATTAATTTTCTTTCATTTTGGATGCGGTTGTCACCAAGATGTCATCAGTCCATTTCTCGATTAAAATCTATTGGAGAAATTAGTTTAGAACGTGTAGTAAAGATTTCTTGCTATCGACTAGGTCAAAAATTTCGCGTTATTGACTAGGTCATATTTTAAAGGAAGGACTTATATTAAAATCATTTTTAAAACTCAGTCCACGTCTTATTTTCAGGGTAGGTCTTATTTTCGGGGAACACGGTTTATAACACTGCCGAAACTTTGAAAGGGATACTGTTCAGGCAAAGATCCGAAGTATTGCAGATGAAATCATTCAATATTGCAATTCCAACTTTGCAAAGAACTAATTTCATCGCATATTGATCAATGGTGCTCTGTTGGCTCGATTTTCTGTTCTAACAAGGCATTGCAGGAAAGCGTTAAATGCTCGTATCACCAGAGCCGATCTGGCTCTATACAAAACTAGAAATTAACTTACTAATTACAGTACATCTGTTTGTCTCGTCATTCTGTCAACTTCACAAATTCTTAATATTCTGTACGTCATACAAGGCAAAGAGTGCCCTAATCCTAAAAAGTATCGCTGGTTTCTCAAGCGATCTTTAAATACTTATGATGTGGGCAAACTTGTACTCGAATATAAAATCTATACATTATTTGCTCAAACTGTCTGAAGGACTTTTCTTCTGTCATTCAGGACTTGAGAATGACTTTCCCATATACACACTCCTCACTTATAGAAGTCGAAAAGCATTCGGCGAAACGCGCCCTGACGTAACCCCACAAGCGAATGCTTGGCCTCAACTGGAACACGACATATAGCCAGTATCGTGTTTATCATTTTGCACCACCTGTATGTTAATTGCTCTTTGTTGGCAATCAAAACAAACTGATTTGCCAATCAACTCACACCAGCTGTTTTGGATTTGGTTATTCCTCGAAAACGAACACTTGATGTACAGACCAAAATATTCTTCATTAAATTATGACCACATTTATAGACATATGTGGTCAAGTTATATGGCGTGGTTAATATGAGTAGAGGAAAATTATGTCGTTTCACGTTTAGCTACGTTCGCCACCAGAACGAGACTTATCAATCTTTGACCTAGATCATACAAAATTGGACTTAATTAATGTCGAAACAATCTGCAGATAAAGGCATTGTTTTGACCAAATCACAACCTCGCATACAGATTGAAGCAACTCCTTTTATCTCATTTTGGGGTTTTGAGCAACATTGCACCAGTCAATCAATATCAGAAAGTCGAGCAAAAGGCAAACTACAAATATTATTCTAATGATGGGTTTGTGAAAAAAACATACCCTCACAATAATCGGTGTGTTTTGGGAGAAAATCCTTTGTGAGCACAATCGTTTTTATCGTGAATCGTATGTTGCAAATTATATATATATAGGTGAATCTTAACTCAGAGAATATAAAAAAAAATTGTATTTTCCTAAAATCACAATGGTTTAGAACAGCTCTTTGTTCAACAGTTCTTGCTGTAAAAGTCCTGCTTCACTTACAGACACATAGAACATTACGAACTATACACAAAGCAATATTTTAACAAAGCGATTGATTTTGTAGACCTGAAACGAACTGTACGGCTTGATTTAAATGTTCTGTTTGTGTATTTTTGAATATTTCTTTTTGTTAACAGGATCAGGAAATCTGCCTTTCATTTTTGTTTTTGTAGTCACCGGAAGCTGGCGCCATGGAGGGATTGTTTGACCGTGAGGTCACGCAATATCCGAGTCATTAAAGCTGGTATTGTCTTCAAAGAGAATAACATTATTCATCTTAATATATCATTTCAAGTGGCTAAAATATGGCTTTCTTTTTAATTTGTATCTTGGTGTACAATCCTCGTGTCTTGTTAAACGAAATCGAAATTTTGGTGCAGTTTTTCAATACATGCCTAACTATTGAGCCAACTTGGCAAGTCTGTAATTGAATAATTTTTTGCTGTTGACAATTTCACAAAAGATGAAAGGATACAGTTCACTTCAAGACCCAAACTTCAGCCTATACCTTCTTATATGGGGTAAAAATTATTTTCCTGGAATTTCAAAGCTGATGGTCTAAAATAAATGAATGTGTATAAAAAATTCCACACATGACAAAGCAGCATATGAGCTAAATTAAAACAGCCTTTGTTCTTATGGAATTTAACATTTTAACCGATCCTTTATATTCGTGACATATTGTGACCACATTGTCTTTAATTCTGAGCATATAAATGTTGTATTTACACAATGGCGATCACTTTATTCTTTACCTAAACTAGATTTATGGTTTTACGACTTGTGGCAACCCATCCCAGGATTATACGTTTGAGCATGCGGTTGAGATTTTCTGTTAGCCTTTAAAAATACATTCGGAAAAAAGTAATTGACTGTAATTTCACTGTAGTTAACAACAATATTAATATTAAAACAGGTTAGTTGATACATTTTTGTCAGTTTATGATTCGAGGTGAAATTCATCTTTTATCTTTTTAGGCTGAAGTTTATATAGTGAAGTATGTATGAGTGTTTAAATGACGTGAAAACCTATAAACTTTACTGGGTCTTTCTCCCGTATAAATAAACGAAGAAAGTCTAAGCAAACATTTTAAGTTGTAAGCGTTCTCGAGGCGTATGAAATGAAATATGATGGTGATTTAACATGTTGATGTTGCCATGCAGGTATTTTGAGACTATAGTGTCAAGTTTTTGAACTTAGTTTTCTGTCACAAGATTCTATCAGCTGAACGAACTCAAAAATTAATGATTCTTGAAAAATGGAAGTGCGATTAAGTTTTTGATTCTTTGTGTGGTTAATGTGGAAGTAATGGTTGAAATTTTAATTTTATCATTTCAAATTAAAGTGATTTAGGACCTAACCACATAATAAGTTGAGTTGGAAGTCGGGTGGTTTATTTCAATTCAATATCCATCTTGATGTTCAAATATAGGGCGCCGGTCCAAATATAGCGGGACCCAGGAAAGTGAGTCTCATCTAACATAGGCAATAATGCAAAATGTAGCAGACTCGTCAAAATAAAGTTTGAGCTGACGCTAAATCTGGCGGGATGTTATAATATATCATCGAATTGAATGCAAATAGCAGTCCTAAATTGACAGACTTTCTGTTTGGTTGTATATAATATTATTCCAACATACATATATGTATATTCAGGCGCCACTTACTATCTCAGTTACTTTTGAGTTAATGTTGCCGAGATATGCTCTGATGTTATATGTTTGGATATTTTTCAATTAAATTGAAAATATTACAATGGGATGTGGAACATCAACATCTGTAGTTGTGGAAGGAGATACAGGGAGCAAGTCGAAAGACCAGCAAAGTAAGTGTTTTAATTTGTTACGTGGTATAAAAAATAAAATATTCAAGAAATTCGAAAATACGTAAATGAAATAACATATAAAATAATTGATTTATTCTATGTCAATTTGTTGCATGCTAACCGTGATCTTCAAGATATAGTTGAGATCAGTTTAGTCGGGCGCAAAGGGTCCGTCCGACTTGTCTCTATTTCATACATTTCTGACATATTTTTTGCCAATAAAAGTTCCTCTACTACCAGTATGTGTTAAACGTCTATGTAGCAAGAAAATCCATATGAATGCTATGAACTACTGTATTGTTTATTCGATATTGGCCATATCGTATATATATATGAAGTTTATTTCATATAGAACTCCCCCCCTATTTTTTGCGATAGGGCGATTGTACTGAAATCGTCATGTGCAACCATCATAATACGAATACGTGACAGTATACATAATTATTGGTTACTAAGCCATATAAAATATTTCGTTTACTATGCCATAATATGACGCTCGTAGACACAAATATTGAACTTAACGGGCACAATGTATACTTTGAAATTTGCTTCTTGTAAGACACCACATGAGAGTGAAAGCGGTGGGATTATGGGAGACGATAATTGGATTTCATGGAATAGTTGTAAAGTTATCTGTTACGGCATGGGTTAGCAATTCAGAATACATCGCGAAGTATCGTTTTCAACAACGGGAATGTATCAAGAACACCTCTTTTCCTGACTGTCAATAAAGATATAAACCCACAATTCACATGGATACTGTGCCTGTAAAACTATCGAATTGCAGATCGACGAAACAAATTCAAACGTCAGGCAGTGCTTGAATTACATGTCTGAGAAATCGATTAATCAAATTTTTGCGTGACAGACTTTTGAACCATAAATTCATATTTCCCACAAATTTGTCGATTTCACCAGTTTCATTCCTCTGTGCTGGTTAGCGCAAACAGTCTTGACTTGTTTAAGCATATTACTTGAATTGGCTCGCAATTGATAACTCGCTAAAAACTGTGGTGTAGAAACTTGGTTGAACACCCGCAACCACCAATGAATGAGAAATACCGCTGATATATATAGCTAATTGACCAAAATTATTTGTACAATTTTAAGTGGGCTTTCTAGTTGTCCAAATATGTTAGCATTGCTTGCTAGAAATATCGGATTCGATCTCTGCTCATTTACAGTGTCATTGATTTCACACACGGGATGCTAGAGAACCCAAGGTTCACAGATTCTTAAGCTATCAATGCGTGTTTGCCCTCGTTAAGTTCAAAGACCATTGGACACCTAAAACTCTTTAATTTCTGACAAGTTTGTTTTTGTCTTGTTGGTATATTGTATGTTCAAAGATAGAAAATGTCTCTACTAAAAGTAAAAAGATTACTGACGAGAGGCAGACATTATTTATTTATTCCCTCAATGTTTTATTATGTGACAAAGCCAGACTGAAAACCATGAAAATCTATCGCAATGAAACAATAAAGACAATATTGTTCCCCCGGGATCCCGAATTAAGCACACGATGACAAATTCGCATAAATATATTTTTCCTAGACCTTGCGCCTACTGTTCGTAACGGCTAGAAACTGACTCGGGTTTTATGGTTAGGAATGGGGAATCGTGGGCCATTAATAAATGAGGTTTGACAAACTTAAATTATCCATAAGTCAAGCTTCGTGATGAGAAAAATTGAGATACTGGCTCATAGGAGACGGTTGAAGTTGTTTGTTTAGCAGACGGGCTGGCGATTGTCTTGTGATCGTTTTGTTTGTTTACATCCAACGCTTGTTGCGGAGTTGAATTATGGCGTGGAGTTAATATTTTACGTCATAATACTTGTTATGAAATCTTGGAATTTATGTTACGTGATCAAATTGCCAAATCAACATCAATTCCGATAAATTTGTAAAGAATTACTGAGTATTGTTAGCAAACAATCTTCCTATAGCCTCTCGGAATTTCACAGATTTCAGTTGAGGTGATTCAATAGAAGCGTGGTGTTAGGATTCATATTCTGATGATAAAACTGATCTAGTATTTTGAATAAACATATATATAATTAACGGTATGATCCTCGTTTTTGTCGTATGATAAGCATTTGAGCAAGGGTTTACTTAGCAATTGAAAACTTTGTGGGGGTTGCTCGTAATTAATTAATATTGAATTGTTCTAACAAAGACTTAAAAATAACCCACGTTATGCATCACGGATGGGTATTTGAATATATGGGGTCCTCGCCTAAAATAGAACCCATAAATTACTTTTACGACAGTG